>NC_057797.1:486095487-486438311 GCF_018294505.1 Triticum aestivum
GTTGGTCCGAACTAGAGCCCTGTGCAGCGCCCCCTCGGGGAAACTCGAGGTTTGGTTTTAGTTGTACGGATTGCTCATCTGAGTGTGCCCTGAGAAAGAGATATGTGCAGCTCCTATCGGGATTTGTCGGCACATTCGGGCGGTGTTGCTGGTTTAGTTTTACCCTGTCGAAATGTCTTGTTGTACCGGGATACCGAGTCTGATCGGAACGTCTCGGGTGGAGGTCTATTCCTTCGTTGACCGTGAGAGCTTGTGATGGGCTAAGTTGGGACACCCCTGCAGGGTATTATCTTTCGAAAGCCGTGCCCGCGGTTATGGGCAGATGGGAATTTGTTAACGTCCGGTTGTAGAAAACCCGAAGTTGACCTTATTTAAAATACATCAACCGCGTGTGTAACCGTGATGGTCTCTTCTCGGCGGAGTCCGGGAAGTGAACACGGTGTTGGAGTTATGCTTGACGTAGGTAGTCCAGGATCACTTCTTGATCATACCTTTATCGACCGTGCTTTGCCTTCTCTTCTCGCTCTCATTTGCGTATGTTAGCCACCATATATGCTAGTCGCTTGCTGCAGCTCCACCTCATACCTTTACCTTACCCATAAGCTTAAATAGTCTTGATCTCGCGGATGCGAGATTGCTGAGTCCCTGTGGCTCACAGATACTTCCAAAACCAGCTTGCAGGTGCTGATGAGTCTGTGCAAATGACGCAACCAAGCTCAAGGAGGAGCTCGATGAAGATCTTGCCCTTTGCGTTGTTTCGTTCTAGTTGATCAGTAGTGGAGCCCAGTTGGGGTCGATCGGGGACCTTTGTCGTATTTGGGGTTCTTCTTTTATTTTGGTTCTGTAGTCGGACCTTGATTGTATCTGGATGATGTAATGCTTTATTCATGTAATTGTGTGAAGTGGCGATTGTAAGCCAACTATGTATCTCTTTCCCTTATGTATTACATGGGTTGTGTGAAGATTACCTCACTTGCGACATTGCTTTCAATGCGGTTATGCCTCTAAGTCGTGCTTCGACACGTGGGAGATATAGCCGCATCGAGGGTGTTTCACATAGGAACCGGCCTTGACCCGGGACAAGAAGAAGCTTTGGTGAGGTTTTTGCGTGCGAACAAGGAGATATTCACGTGGGAGCGCAATCAGCTGGTAGGGGTCCCGAGAGAGGTAATCCACCATCATCTAAGGGTGTGCCCCAACGTACGCCCTGTGAAGCAGTGAGCAAGATGGCAGTCCACTAAGAAGCAGGCCTTCATTGTCCAAGAGACACGCAAGCTGGAGGCGGCTGATAACCCACAAGTATAGGGGATCGCAACAGCTTTCGAGGGTAGAGTATTCAACCCAAATTTATTGATTCGACACAAGGGGAGCCAAAGAATATTCTAGAGTATTAGCAGCTGAGTTGTCAATTCAACCACAACTGGAAACTTAGTATCTGCAGCAAAGTGTTTAGTAGCAAAGTAATATGATAGTGATGGTAACGATAACAAAAGAGTAATGAAAGCAAAGTAATGTTTTTGGTATTTTGTAGTGATTGTAACAATAGCAATGGGAAAGTGAATAAGCGTAAACCAGTATATGGAAAATTCGTAGGCATCGGATCAATGATGGATAATTATGCCGGATGCAGTTCATCATGTAACAGTCATAACATAGGGTGACACAGAACTAGCTCCAGTTCGTCAATGTAATGTAGGCATGTATTCCGAATATAGTCATACGTGCTTATGGAAAAGAACTTGCATGACATCTTTTGTCCTACCCTCCCGTGGCAGTGGGGTCCTAATGGAAACTAAGGGATATTAAGGCCTCCTTTTAATAGAGAACCAGAACAAAGAATTAGCACATAGTGAATACATGAACTCCTCAAACTACGGTCATCACCGGTAAGTATCCCGATTATTGTCACTTCGGGGTTAACGGATCATAACACATAATAGGTGACTATAGACTTGCAAGATAGGATCTAGAACTCTCATATATTGATGAAAACATAATAGGTTCAGATCTGAAATCATGGCACTCGGGCCCTAGTGACAAGCATTAAGCATAGCAAAGTCATAGCAACATCAATCTCAGAACATAGTGGATACTAGGGATCAAACCCTAACAAAACTAACTCGATTACATGGTGAATCTCATCCAACCTATCACCGTCCAGCAAGCCTACGATGGAATTACTCACGCACGGCGGTGAGCATCATGAAATTGGTGATGGAGGATGGTTAATGATGACGACGAAAATGAATCCCCCTCTTCGGAGCCCCGAACGGACTCCAGATCACCCCTCCGGAGAGGTTTTAGGGCTTGGCGGCGGCTCCGTATCATAAACGCGATGATTTCTTCTCTCTGATTTTTTTCTCCCCGAAACTCAATATATGGAGGTGGAGTTGGAGTCGGGAGGTCTCTAGGGGGCCCACGAGGTATGGGGCGCGCCATAGGGAGGCGCGCCCCCACCCTCGTGAGAAGGGTGTGGGCCCCCTGGTCTTCAACTTTGGCAAGAATTTTTTATTATTTATTGTAAGATATTCCATGGAGTTTCAGGTCATTCCGAGAACTTTTGTTTTCTGCACATAAAAAACATCATGGCAATTCTGCTGAAAAAAGCGTCAGTCCGGGTTAGTTCCATTCAAATCATACAAGTTAGAGTCCAAAACAAGGACAAAAGTGTTTGGAAAAGTAGATACGACGGAGACGTATCAACTCCCCCAAGCTTAAACCCTTGTTTTTCCTCAAGTAATTCAGTTGACAAACTGAAAGAAATAAAGAAAAAACTTTTACAAACTCTGTTTGCTCTTGCTGTTGTAAATATGTCAAGCTAGCATTCAAGTTTTCAGCAAAGATTATAACTAACCACATTTGCAATAATTCTCAGGTATCATGTTTACTCATATCAATAGCATAATCAACTAGCGAGCCATAATAATAAAACTCGGTTGACAACACTTTCTCAAAACAATCATAATATGATATAACAAGATGGTATTTCGCTAGCCCTTTTTGAGACCGCAAAACATAAATGCAGAGCACCTTTAAAGATCAAGGACTGACTAGACATTGTAATTCATGGTAAAAGAGATCCAATCATAGTCACACCCAATGTAAACTAACAATAAGGAATGCAAATGACAGCGGTGCTCTCCAACTGGGTGCTTTTTAATAGGAGGGTGATGACTCAACATAAAAGTAAATAGATAAGCCCTTCGCAGAGGGAAGCAGGGATTTGTAGAGGTGCCAGAGCTCAGTTTTGAAATAGAGGTGAATAACATTTTGAGCGGTATACTTTCGTTGTCAACATAACAACCAAGAGATGGCGATATCTTCCATGCTACACACATTACAAGCGGTTCCCAAACAGAATGGTAAAGTTTATACTCCCCCTCCACCAACAAACATCAATCCATGGCTTGCTCGAAACAACAAGTGCTTCCAACATACATCAGGTCCCAGGGGGAGTTTTGTTTGCAATTATTTTTGATTTATTTTGCATAAAGCATGGGACTGGGCATCCCGGTGACCAGCCATTTATCTCGTGAGTGAGGAGCGGAGTCCACTCCTCTTGAGAATAACCCGCCTAACATGGAAGATACAAACAACCCTAGTTGATACATGAGCTATTCGAGCATACAAAACATGATATTTATTTGAAGGTTTAGAGTTTGGCACATACAAATTTACTTGGAACGGTAGGTAGATACCACATATAGGAAGGTATAGTGGACTCATCTGGAATAACTTTGGGGTTTTAAGGGATTGGATGCACAAGTGGTATTCCTGCTTAGTAAAGGTGAAGGCTAGCAAAAGACTGGGAAGCGACCAGCCAGAGAGTGACAACAATCATGTACATGCATTAAAATTAATAAACATTAGATGCAAGCATGAGTAGGATATAATCCACCATGATCATAAATATCGTGAAGGCTATGTTGATTTGTTTCAACTACATGCGTGAACATGTGCCAAGTCAAGTCACTTAAATCATTCAGAGGAGGATACCACCCTATCATACCACATCATAACCATTTTAATAGCATGTTGGCACGCAAGGTAAACCATCATAACTCATAGCTAATCAAGCATGGCATAAGCAACTATGATCTCTAATTGTCATTACAAACATGTTTATTCATAACAAGCTGAATCAAGAACGATGAACTCAGCATATTTACAAAAACAAAAGAGGTCGATTTCGTACCAGCTTTTCTCATCTCGGTCAGTCCATCATATATAATCATAATTGCCTTTCACTTGCACGAGCGAACAATGTGAATAATAATAAGAGTGCACGTGCATTTGACTAAGCTGGAATCTGCGAGCATTCAATAAACATGAAAGACAAAGCAATATGGGCTCTTTTGTCAGGTAAACAATAATGCATATAAGAGCCACTTCAACAATTTAATTATGGTCTTCTCCTATTGACCCCCAAAGAAAGAAAAGAAATAAAACTATTTACATGGGAAAGCTCCCAACAAGCAAAAGAAGAACAGGAAACATTTTTGGGTTTTCTTTTTAATTACTACTACAAGCATGGAAAGTAAATTAATTAAAAGCTACAACTAATTTTTTTGGTTTTTCTTAAGGTTCATTAAACACACAAGAAGAAAGCATAAAAAGGAAAATAAACTAGCATGGATGATATAATGAAAAAGTATGAGCACCGACATCTAGCAATGAGTGTGTGTGCACATAAATGTAATGTCGATGAGAAATACGTACTCCCCCAAGCTTAGGCTTTTGGACTAAGTTAGTCTATGGCCACGGCTGTCCTGGCTGATATCCATAATAATAGTTGTTGGGGTCATACTGTGATGAGGAAGAAGAAGGCTCTGATTGCCACTGGCTGGCAATCATCTCCGAATCCCACTGATAGTTAGGCTGTCGTGAAGGATCAAATTGTGGTTCCAGTTCTGGCTCCTCGGCTGGTGCAGGGTTCCGGTAGGCGTGGATAGCCGTCAATGGAACAAGGTACTTGCCTACATTCAAATTAAATAAAGCAGGAGCAGGCAAGGCAATAGTCTCAGGATGATGTTTATTAAAGAACAATTGATATTTAAGCTCTCCTCCCCTATTCTTAAGAATAAAATCATGTGGCACCATACTATTATAGTCTAAATAAACACGAGGCAGCACTTTTTCTTCCTTCTCAGCATGCCTAATAGGTATGTTAAAATGTGCAGGTAGGCGTGTAGCATAGATGCCTCCAGATGGGACCCTTAGTACGGTTCATACTTAACCGTCTAGCAATAATGCCGCCCATACTAAAAGTGTTATCACTGTATAAACCATGGAGCAGAATAATTATATCAGGTATACTAAGGTTTCCACAGTTTCCGCGTCCAATTAAGCAACGACTAGCAAATAATGCAAAGTAACATAAAACAGGAAAATGTATGCTAGTGATTCGTGCATCGGAAACCTTCCTAGTTTCCCCTACAGTGATAGTATTAATAAATCCCTCCACATCATCATGATGTGGTTCTTCTATCTTGCCCCCAAAAGGGACTAAACAAATCCGACAGAAATCATACAGTGACATCTCCTTATGCTCATCATATAAATGAAACTCCACCATAGATGGTGAGTTCCTAGAATGAAAATGAAAGTTTTGCACAAAGGTATTAATGAGTAAGAGATACTGATCGCATTGGTCGTGGAGGAAAGTGGTGAGGCCCGCATTATGAGCCAATTCATGAAAATCTTCATAAATCCTAGCGGCTCTCAAGAAATCCTCGGAAGGCCATTCACACGCCCGAACCTCCGCGGTGCGCGGCAAATTATACTTTGGCTTCGGTGCCTTTTCCTTCAAGCTTTGGCTCGATGAGCCCCTCAATAATCTCCTCATCATTTTCTGAAAAATTCTGAAATTTTTAGTAACTTCAAAAGAAAAGTAAACCAAACTCAATAATATTGATAGCAACAACTCCTACAGGTGCCTAGAGCCAATATCATGCATCAAAACTACTTTTGACCATATAAATTTGACATGCAAGCTCAAGAACAGGGTCACCTAAACAACAAAAATTTGCAATGAATAAAGAACTAGAACAAAAACTAATTGGACCAATGGAGGAGTCACATACCAAGGAACAATCTCCCCAAGCAGTTTTGTGAGAGGTGCTTTGAGCAAGGAGATCGAAAATGGCAGCAAAACGAGCTTGGACTCGGGTTTGAGCTGGTTTTTCGTGTTTGGGGGAGGAAGATGAAGTGTGTGGCTGAAAGAATAAGTGGAGGAGGGCTACCGTGGGCCCATGAGGCAGGGGGCGCGCCCGCCACCTTCGTGGCAAGGTGGTTGGCCCCCCTGGTGTGTATTTTGTTCCAAAAATCCTCAAATATTCTATAAAAATCATATTTAATTTTCAGGGCATTTGGAGAACTTTTATTATCGAGGTATTTTTATATTGCATGGATAATCAGATAACAGACAGAAAATTATTTATTTTCACTTTATTTCAACTAAATAACAGAAAGTATAGAGAGGGTACAGAAGGTTGTGCTTCTAGTTTCATCCATCTCATGCTCGTCAAAAGTAATCCACTAACAAGGTTGATCAAGTCTTGTTAACAAACTCATTCCGATTAACATGAAACCGGAGAAATTTTGAATAACACTAGGTTACTCAACGGGGATATGCACATCCCCAATAATAAGTATATCATATTTCTTCTTGACAGTAGGAAGAGGAAATTCAAAACCTCCAAATATAATCGATGGAATTTTTCCGATAGAATTGATACTATGAACCTGAGGTTGTTTCCTCGGAAAGTGTACCGTATGCTCATTAACATTAACATGAAAAGTGACATTGCCTTTGTTGCAATCAATAACAGCCCCTGCAGTATTAAGAAAAGGTCTTCCAAGAATAATAGACATACTATCATCCTCGGGAATATCAAGAATAACAAAGTCCGTTAAAATAGTAACGTTTGTAACCACAACATGCACATCCTCACAAATACCGACAGGTACAGCAGTTGATTTATCAACCATTTGTAAAGATATTTCAGTAGGTGTCAACTTATTCAAATCAAGTCTACGATATAAAGAGAGAGGCATAACACTAACACCGGCTCCAAGATCACATAAAGCAGTTTTAACATAGTTTCTTTTAATGGAGCATGGTATAGTAGGTACTCCTGGATCTCCAAGTTTCTTTGGTATTCCACCCTTAAAAGTATAATTAGCAAGCATGGTGGAAATTTCAGCTTTTGGTATCTTTCTTTTATTTGTAATAATATCTTTCATGTACTTAGCATAAGGATTGGTTTTGAGTATATCAGTTAATCAGATACGCAAAAAGATAGGTCTAATCATTTAAGCAAACCGCTCAAAATCCTCATCATCCTTTTCCTTGGATGGTTTGGGAGGAAAAGGCATGGGTTTCTGAACCCAAGGCTCTCTTTCTTTACAATGTTTCCTAGCAACAAAGTCTTTCTTATCATAACGTTGATTCTTTGATTGTGGGTTATCAAGATCAACAGCAGGTTCAATTTCTACATAATTATTATTACTAGGTTGAGCATCATTATGAACATCATCATTAACATTTTCATTAGGTTCATGTTCATTACCAGATTGTGTTTCAGCATCAGAAATAGAAATATCATTTGGATTATCGGGTGGTTCAGCAATAGGTTCACTAGAAGTTTGCACAGTTCTATCATTTTTCCTTTTCTTCCTTTTAGAAGAACTAGGTGCATCAATTTCATTTCTCTGAGAATCTTGCTCAATTCTCTTAGGGTGCCCTTCAGGATACAAAGGTTCCTGAGTCATTCTACCAGTTCTAGTAGCCACTTTAACAACATAATTATTTTTTTCTTACTATTCATCTCATTGAGCAATTCTTTTTGAGCTTTAAGTACTTGTTCTACTTGAGTGGTAACCATAGAAGCATGTTTGCTAACAAGTTTAAGTTCACCTCTAATATTAGCCATATAATCACCCAAGTATTTAATCATATCAGCATCTTGTTTTAATTGTCTACCAAAATAAGCATTGAAGTCTTCTTGCTTAAACATAAAATTATCAAACTCATCCAAGCATTGACTATCAATTTTAGTAGGAGGGATTTCAGCTTTATCATATCTATAGAGAGAATTTACCTTTAGTACTTGTGTCGGGTTATCAAGGTCTGGAGGTTCTTCAGTAAATAAAGGATTAAGATCATATGTTTCTTCAATAGGCGGTAAATTAAGACCATGTATTTCTTCAATAGGAGGTAAATTCTTAACATCTTCAGCTTTAATACCTTTTTCTTTCATAGATTTCTTTGCCTCTTGCATATCTTCAGGACTGAGAAATAGAATACCTCTCTTCTTCGGAGTTGGTGTAGGAATAGGATCATTAATTGGAGCAGGAGCTGGCTCAGGAGGTCCCCAATTATGTTCATTTGTCAACATATTATTCAATAAGATTTCAGCTTCATCCGGTGTTCTTTCCCTGAAAAGAGAACTAGCACAACTATCCAGGTAATCTCTAGAAGCATCGGTTAGTCCATTGTAAAAGATATTAAGTATTTCATTTTTCTTAAGAGGATGATCAGGCAAAGCATTAAGTAACTTGAGAAGCCTCCCCCAAGCGTGTGGGAGACTCTCTTCTTTAATTTGCACAAAGTTGTATA
The DNA here is from genome assembly GCF_018294505.1 of Triticum aestivum. Lineage (NCBI taxonomy): Eukaryota > Viridiplantae > Streptophyta > Magnoliopsida > Poales > Poaceae > Triticum > Triticum aestivum. The sequence goes on from NC_057797.1 coordinate 486,104,108, forward strand.
TTTCCTTTAAAGCAGCTTGTTTCTTATGAGCAGGGAAATATTTAGCAGAGAAGTAGTAAATCATATCCTGGGGACTACGCACACAACCAGGATCAAGAGAATTAAACCATATCTTAGCATCACCCTTTCATGAGAACGGAAATATTTTAAGGATATAAAAGTAGTGAGATCTCTCATCATTAGTGAACAGGGTGGCTATATCATTTAATTTAGTAAGATGTGCCACAACAGTTTCAGATTCATAGCCATGAAAAGGATCAGATTCAACCAAAGTAATTATATCAAGATCAATAGAGAATTCATAATCCTTATCAGCAACACAGATAGGTGAAGTAGCAAAAGCAGGGTCAGGTCTCATCCTAGCATTTAGAGATTTCTTATTCCATTTAGCTAATAACCTTTTGAGTTCATATCTATCTTTGCAAGCTAAAATAGCTAAAGAAGCATCTTGATCAAATAAATAACCCTTAGGAATAATTAGTGATTCTTCATCATCACTTTCATCTTCATAATCAGATTCAATATTTTCAATCTCTCTAGCCTTAGCAAGTCGTTCCTCGAGAAAATCACTAAGTGGCATAGTAGTATCATGCATAGAGGTAGTTTCATAATAAGTATCATGTATAACAGAAGTAGCATCATCAATAACATGCGACATATCAGAACGAATAGCAGAAGCAGGTTTAGGTGTCGCAAGCTTACTCATAACAGAAGGTGAATCAAGTGCAGAGCTAGATGGCAGTTCCTTACCTCCCCTCGTAGTCGAGGGATAGATCTTGGTTTTTGGATCTCTCAAGTTCTTCATAGTGTCCAGCAGATATATATCCCAAGTGACTCAAATAATAGAGCTATGCTCCCCGGCAACGGTGCCAGAAATTAGTCTTGATAACCCACAAGTATGGGGGATCGCAACAGCTTTCGAGGGTAGAGTATTCAACCCAAATTTATTGATTCGACACAAGGGGAGCCAAAGAATATTCTCAAGTATTAGCAGTTGAGTTGTCAATTCAACCACACCTGGAAACTTAGTATCTGCAGCAAAGTGTTTAGCAGCAAAGTAATATGATAGTGATGGTAACGGTAACAAAAGAGTAATGAAAGCAAAGTAATGTTTTTGTATTTTGTAGTGATTGTAACAGTAGCAACGGGAAAGTAAATAAGCATAAACCAGTATATGGAAAGCTCATAGGCATCAGATTAATGATGGATAATTATGCCGGATGCGGTTCATCATGTAACAGTCATAACATAGGGTGACACAGAACTAGCTCCAGTTCGTCAATGTAATGTAGGCATTATTCCGAATATAGTCATACGTGCTTATGGAAAAGAACTTGCATGACATCTTTTGTCCTACCCTCCCGTGGCAGCGGGGTCCTAATGGAAACTAAGGGATATTAAGGCCTCCTTTTAATAGAGAACTGGAACAAAGCATTATCACATAGTGAATACATGAACTCCTCAAACTATGGTCATCACTGGTAAGTATCCCGATTATTGTCACTTCGGGTTTAACGGATCATAACACATAATAGGTGACTATAGACTTGCAAGATAGGATCTAGAACTCTCATATATTGATGAAAACATAATAGGTTTAGATCTGAAATCATGGCACTTGGGCCCTAGTGAAAAGCATTAAGCATAGCAAAGTCATAGCAACATCAATCTCAGAACATAGTGGATACTAGGGATCAAACCCTAACAAAACTAACTCGATTACATGGTGAATCTCATCCAACCCATCACCGTCCAGCAAGCCTACGATGGAATTACTCACGCATGGCGGTGAGCATCATGAAATTGGTGATGGAGGATGGTTGATGATGACGATGGCGACGAATCCCCCTCTCTGGAGCCCTGAACGGACTCTAGATCAGCCCTCCCGAGAGGTTTTAGGGCTTGGCGGCGGCTCCATATCGTAAAACGCGATGATTTCTTCTCTCTGATTGTTTTCCCCCCGAAACTCCATATATGGAGGTGGAGTTGGAGTCGGGAGGTCTCCAAGGGGCCCACGAGGTAGGGGGGCGCGACCTAGGGGGGCACCATCGTGAGAAGGGTGTGGGCCCCCTGGTCTTCATATTTGGCGAGGATTTTTTAATATTTATTGTAAGATATTCTGTGGAGTTTCAGGTCATTCCGAGAACTTTTGTTTCTGCACATAAAACAACATCATGGCAATTCTGCTGAAAATAGCATCAGTCTGGGTTAGTTCCATTCAAATCATACAAGTTAGAGTCCAAAACAAGGGCAAAAGTGTTTGGAAAAGTAGATACGACAGAGACGTATCAGCGGCAGGTGCCATCCGAGAAGTTCCATACCCCGAATGGCTGGCGAACAACGTCGTACTACCGAAGAAAGGCGGGAAGGAACGGAATGTCAGGACCCTGATTCCAAGTCACATTGATCTAGCCGGTAACACCTCATATCACTTTGCGGCCCCACGCATGGTATTCCCACGGGTGTCTCCTTACCATGGTCCAGGACCGTTTGCGCCTTTTGGCTCATGTATATGATAGTGTCGCTAGCATCCATATGACAGAGAACCCGGGCCGACATGGTTAGTCGTGAACCCAAAGCGGCACTAACCTATGGGAACAGGCATACATGAATCACTTCGGATGTCACCGCGTGACATTTCCCCGAAGGGACAGACACAGGAACGAAGTGAAACACATGCCGGCCAGTCAAGTGTCCTGAGCAGTAGTGCTGGGCTAACAGGACTCCGGTGAACCGGGCTGTAGCGAACTACTATGGCTCATGGAAGCACTAGACTACATTTCCCCATAAGAGAGACTGCCAAGGATAAACAACTAGATTGTCGGATCCCACACATACCAAGCATTTCAATCATACACACAATATTCTCGATATGTGTAAATACAACATGGCATCACAACATAACTCTACCACTCAAAGTATTTATTCATTAGGCTCCGAGGAGCGAGGTATTACAAACATGGGTCTCATGACCCCACATTCAGAGCATACAAGTCAAAACACAAGCGGAAGCTTAACATGTCTAAGTACAGACATCTACAAATGAAAAAGGCTGAGAAGCCTGACTATCTACCAGATCCTGCTGAGGTCACAAGATCGTAGCTGACGTATCAAGCTAAACGTCGAAGTCCACGCGGAACTACTAGCGAGACTGAAGTCTCTCTGCAAAACATAAATTAAACAAACGTGAGTACAAAGGTACTCAGCAAGACTTACATCAGAACTAAACTACATATGCATCGGTATCAACAAGGGGGGGAGGGGTGGTGGATTTTAACTGCAGCAAGCCAGCTTTGACACAGTGGTTAACCTGAACTACGATTGCAAGCAACTCTTTTGAGGTGGCGCACAGGAGTCCACATATTCACCATTCAATACACCACTATGGATCCGCTCAAGTCTCCCTACGAGAAGGCCATCCATAGCACTCACACTTATCTTGCGAGGTTTAGAGTATCCACTTTCACTTGTCTATGAACTGCTATAGGCAACCCAGAAGTCCTTTACCGCGGACGCGGCTATTCGAATAGTTTTATACCCTGCAGGGGTGTACTTCGTCACACATGTTTCCACCACTTAGCATCTACACACGACATGTGCTCGGTAGACTTCAAGCGAAAGCCGACGTGGGTGTAGACCACGACCTGACTAACCACACAAGTCTCTAGTCCAGGTTTATCGCCTATTCAGGTTCCATCCACGAGGAGATCCGGCCGGAGTTTCGCTCACAGCCCCAAATGATGTGTGCAGGGTTCCCAAGACACCAAACGGGCGCCTGGTACACCGTGCCACGATGTATCTACCGCATCATAGCCCACCCCTAGGGTCAGCGCTATGCCCGGCCGCCAACACATATCCTATAAACACCAGAAACTAGTTGCAACTCCTGGACAGAGGACGAGAGGGGTCAGTAAGTCGAGCGTGGTCATATTTCAGGGCCCAATGTGTGGTAGTAACTGTTTCATGGATCACAAACACAGAACTCAGTTCCTGAGAACGGTTTCAATGAGACAGCCCACCATGTACTCCTACATGGCCTCTCACCGCTACCTTTATCAAATCGTGTTCACACACTTAGCTCACACACAGTAGGACATGTTCACAACTTTCCTATTCATCCCCGATGAATCAGACCTGACACAACTCTAAGCAATAGCAGGCATGACAAGCAAACATGAATGAGTAGGCACATCAGGTCTCAAACAACTCCTACTCATGCTAGTGGGTTTCATCTATTTACTGTGGCAATGACAGGTCATGCAAAGGAAAGGGGTTCAACTACCGCAGCATGTAACAGTTGAATCGTTGTTGTCCTAATGCAGTAAAAGAGAGCAGGAGCGAGAGAGTGGGATTGTATCGGAATGAACAACGGGGTTTTGCTTGCCTGGCACTTCTGAAGATAGTATAGTTCTTCATCGGTGTCATCGATCACATCGTCGGAACGTCGTCTACTGAAGGGGGACAAACACCGGCAATAGAGAAGAACACAATCAATGCATATGCGACAATATGATGCATGATCATGACATGGCAATATGCTGTGATTTGAGCTAATGCTTCTAGTTATGATTTAAATGAAGTTGGTTTGAATACAAGATTCAAATTCCAACTCCATATATGATTATTTAAATTCCCTTTATTTGTTTTGTCCAAAACAGAGGACATACATTGTTCAAACATGCATGAAAATGTTACAGATGGATTCCTTGAATTTTTCTGATAATTTTTCATATATAATTTATCTTATTTGGAGTTACGGTTCAATTTCTATGATTTTTAGAAGTTTTAGGCATTTTCTGAAAATAATAAATCATTTAAGATTTATTTAAATTCTAGAAAAGGTTTTACTGCGTCAGCATGACGTAAGAGTGACGTCATCAGGTCAACTATGGCTGGTCAGGTCAAACCTGACCAGTGGGACCCGCATGTCAGCGTCCTAACTAATTAACAGTGTTAATTAGTGCTAACTAAAAAACATAATCTAGGGTTAGTCAGGGGCTGGCCCCACATGTCACTGACTCAGGGGAGTTAAACCCCAGTCAAACAGGGTCAACCCCACTGGAGTTGACCCGCGGTTCGTCGCCGGCGAGGCCAGAGACGGCAGAGAGCTTCGGAAATCACCCACAGGCGATGGTTTTTGGCGTGGGGAGGCTCTACGAAGAGCTGCTGCTCGCGCGCAGCTGATGGAGCAAACGGGGTGAGCCGGGGTGGCCGGAGTCGATGGCGGCGAGCTTGGTTGCGGCCGCCGAAGTTCGGGCATCCATCATTTAGGCGTTACGGGGCACAGCGGGCGCGGCCGATGGTCTTTATTGGTTTCTGGGATCGCCAGGAGCACGCGGAGGCAACGAGCACAACTGGAGGAGCTCGGGAGCACGAAGCTCACCGGCCATGGCGGCGGCCGGAGCTCGAGTTCGCGGTGACGGTGACTAGCGAATGGGTAAGGAGGGGGTGAGCAAGGAGGCGAGGAGCAGGAGCTCACAGTGAACTCGATGGCGTCGTTGGTGAGGTCGGGGAAGCCTAGACGGCGATGAATCGGACGGGGCGGCGCTCGAGGCAGAGGGAGAAGACAAAGACGATGGCGGTGCTGCAGGGCGCTCTGGCATCGTTTGGCTTGGCGAAGATGACGAGAAGGTCATGGCGGAGCTTCCAGAGAGGGAGAGGGGGCGCGAGGACAGCGGTGGCTATGAAAACGGCGGCGGTGGCGATGAGCTCCGCTTGGTGGGTGAGAGAGAGGGGAGGGGAGAGAGATGCGTGGAGGGAGGAGGTGCAGAGGGTCGAGGGAGGGTGCGTGGCGACGCATGGAGGCGTCCAGGGCGTCGGGGACGCAGGCAGCCAGGCAGGAGGTGGCTCGGGCGCGTGTGCGCGCGTGGCGAGCACACGCTCTGCCTACTGGCCGGGGAGGAAGACGACAGGGAGGCTACGGTGGTGGGCTGGGCCGGCCTCTTGGGCCGCCAGGTAAGCCCAGGTACTATCTCTCTCTCTCTCTCTCTCTCTTTTATTTAGTTTCTGTTTTCAATTTTCTTATTCTGTTTTGGTTTAGTAAAATACTAAACCATTTAATAAAATCCTGGAAATAATTAGGGGTGCTGTCTGAGTTTTACTAATGACCCATAAAAACTTCCAGCATTTTTGGAGCACTTAATATATATATATAGCATTTAAATAGCTCCAAATCAAATATGTTTGAATTAATTCAAAGCCCAAAGATGTCCTGCAAAAATGTAAACCATTTTTTGGTAGATGCTTCCACCTCAATCCAAAAATGTTGAACATTTTTAGAGGTCATTTTGAGTGCAAAGGAAAAGATTTTATTTTGACCCTAGTTGGATTCATTTGGTGCTAGGGTTTAAGCATCCCCATTTAAAGATTAATTGAAAATGAAAATGATGCATGGATGCAATGCCACTAATTATAAAAGATTTCTAGGGCTGTGACACGGATGTGCGTCGAATTCACCAACCTTAATAGAGTGTGCCCCCAGGATCCGTTCCCACTTCCACGCATCGACCAAATCATCGATTCCACCGCCGAGTGCGACTTGCTATGTTTCCTGGATGCATTCTGAGGATACCACCAAATCAAGATGGCGGTGGAGGATGTGGAGAAGACAACCTTCCTAACACCATGCAGGGTGTACTCCTACACCTGCATGCCCTTCGGGCTGTGCAACGCGGGCGCAACCTTTCAACGGTTGATGCAAATCACCTTGGGGTGGCAGCTCGGCAGAAACACAGAGGCCTACATTGATGACATAGTGGTCAAATCTCATGAGGCAAGGACGTTGATTCAAGACCTGGGGGAGACCTTTGAGAGCTTGCGCCAAGTGAACTTGAGGCTTAACCCGGAGAAGTGCGTGTTTGGTGTCCCCTCCGGCAAGCTACTAGGGTTCCTTGTATCCCACAGAGGGATCGAGGCGAACCTCGAGAAGATCAAGGCCATCGAAGACATGAGCCCACCGCAGACCCTCAAGGAAATGCAAAAGCTAGCAGGGCGGGTGACCGCATTAGGGTGTTTCATCTCCAAGCTAGGCGAGCGTGCCTTACCCTTCTTTAAGCTCATGAAGAAGAAGGGCCCATTCGAATGGACCCCGAAGGCCGACCGGGCCTTCCAAGACCTCAAGAAATACCTCACCAGCCCCCCAGTGATGGTGGCACCGCGGCCTCTCGAGTCTGTGGTGCTCTACCTTGCTGCCACCCCGTACTCTGCCAGCGCGGCGCTGGTGGCAGTTCGGGAGGAGTGCCAAGGCAAGGGTGTGCCGCGCTAAGCCAGAGCTGATGCAGCGCGGGGTCAGGAAGGCGCGGCAAAGCCATTAGCGGTGGAAGACCAAGCTCAACAGGGCAACATCGCAGGAGCTCATGAGGACGACCAGGTCTCAGGAGACCCACCACCTCAGGATATGCCACAATCTCCGCGGGAGCCGAGCCTCGACAGTGTGCCAGCTCTCGTCGAGCATCCGGTGTACTTCGTCAGCACCGTACAGCGGGACGCGAGGGCATGCTACCCCATGCCGCAAAAGCTCCTGCTCGCACTCTTGGTGGCCTCGCACAAGCTGCGACACTTCTTCCAGGGCCACCCCATCAAGGTCGTCTTAGCCTACCCATTGGAGAGGGTGCTCAGGAGCCCTAACTCAGACGGAAGGGTTGCTGAGTGGAACATCGAGTTACAAGCATTCCAGTTGGAGTTCAGCACTACCAGGGTCATCATGGGAGCCGCGCTCGCCGATTTTGTGGCAGAATGGACAGATGCCCGGCTCTTGAGGAAGGAGAATACCGGTCCACCTCCCCAGGAAGCGAGGCACCAGACGGCTGGGTCATGTATTTCGATGGCGCCTTCGCACATCAGGGCGTGGGGGCTGGAGCAGTGCTCATCTCGCCAACTCAGGACAAGCTCTACTACGCCGTGCAACTCTGTTTTCAGCACGGTGAGAAGGTCTCCAACAACATCGCAAAATACGAAGGCCTCATAGCTGGCCTAAGGGCTGCGGCAGCTCTAGGGGTGAAGCGCCTCACTGTCAAAGGCGACGCGCATCACCTCATCAACTTTTCCAACAAGGTGTACGAGCCGAAGGACGAGCACATGGAGGCCTACCTCGTGGAGGTGCGCAAGATGGAAAAGCAGTTCTCAGGACTGGAGCTGCAGCACGTGCCTCGGGGCACCAACAAGGAAGCCGATGACATCGCCAGGAGAGCATCCAAGCGGCAACCACAAGAGCCCGGCGTCTTCGAAGAGCAGCTCTTCAAGCAATCCGCTTCGCCACCTCTTTCAAGCCTGACTCAGCCTTGGGAGGAACTGCCGCAGCCCCCGGCCATGCCTAGTAGTGACGGGAGCCCAGCCTGCGGCCCGACCTCAGGAGCTCGACTGATCTTGGGGTTCGAGCCCCAGGAGGAGTGCTGGATCAATGAATTCAAGGAGTACCTGATGCACGGGATGCTGCCGGAGAAGGAAGAGGACGCGGAGCGCGGGCCCGGCAGGCCACGCCATACTGTATCCAAGATAGTGAGTTATACAGGAAATGACCAAACGATGTCACGCTGCGCTGCATCTCTAGTGATCAAGGAAGAGAGTTGTTGATTGACATACACGGTGGTGATTGCGGACACCACTCGTCATCACGGACCCTCGTCGGCAAGGTGTTCCGCAATGTGTTCTATTGGCCTACAGCACTCAACGACGCGGCCGAGCAAATCCATCAGCCTGCTCTGGGGCTCCAAACCATCGCGCTCACATGGCCATTTGCGGTCTGGGGGCTGGACAACCTAGGCCCGTTTCCCCGGGCTCCAGGGGGCTACCGCTATCTCTACGTCGCCATCGTCAAGTTCACCAAGTGGGCGTAAGTGGAAGCCGTCCGTACCATTCCAGCCAGCTCTGCTGTCAAGTTCGTCAAGGGCCTCATGAGCCGCTTCGGGGTCCCCAACCGCATCATCATAGATAACGGTTCGCAGTTTACTAGCAACCTCTTCAAAACCTACTATGCTAACCTTGGAACGCAGATCTGCTACGCTTCGGTGGCCCACCCCAGGAGTAACGGTCAGGCCGAGCGCGCTAACGCGAAGGTCCTGAGGGGCCTCAAGACCAGGACCTTCAAGAGGAAGTTGGAGGCTTGCGGCAGGGGCTAGCCTGACGAGCTCTAGTCCGTGTTGTGGTCCATCCGAGCCACCGCCACCAAGACAACGGGCGAGACTCCATTCTTCCTCATCTACGGAGCTGAAGCAGTCCTCCCTCACAAGGTCAAGCATCACTCCGCACGGGTCCTAGCATTCGACGAAACATAGCAGGACGCCATGCGGGGGATGGATCTCATGCTAGGGGAGGAATGCCGTCACGAAGCCACATTGAGGGCAGCAAGGTACCAACAAGCGCTACAACGATACCACTGCCGCAATATCCGGTCCAGGACGCTCGAGGTGGGCGACCTCGTCCTGATGCGGGTGCTCTCCAGGGAAGGGCTGTTGTCGGATTTCGGGTTCCGACAGACCCTTGAGGTTCGAACACTGGGGTGCGCACGGAGATTTCGCCTTCTACCTACCTGCACCCCTCCGCCTCGCTAAGATCTAAGCTATGGAAAGAACAGCACAAGAGACACAGGGTTTATACTGGTTCAGGGCACCGTTGTGGTGTAATACCCTACTCTAGTGTGTGGTGTGGTGGATTGCCTCTTGGGCTGATGATGATGAGCAATACAAGGAAGAACAGCCTCGCGAGGGTCTGTTCTTGGCTGGGGCGACGAACTGCTAGGAGGAGTTCAGTCACCCTTCTCTCTCTCTCTCTCTCTCTCTCTCTCTCTTCTTGATTCTCTCTCCGATTTTCCCTCTTCCTACCCTGGGGGTGGGTAGTCCTATTTATAGGCAAAGGTCCTGGGCCTCTTCCCAAATATTGAGCGGGAAGGGCACCAACAATTGGCCATTTTGAAGGGGGACATCTGGTACACTTATCCTGACTAAAGTTGGTCCCCGCCTGCCAAAAGCTCTGGTGGTGACGATGGCTTGGGCTCCACAATGACTTCCTCCCTGCCGTTCGGCTGGTCTTGGTCTCGTTGCAGCGAAACGGGTGCCTTTGCTTGATGCTCTCGCCTGCGCTTGCTCCCTTTGCACCAAAGAGGAAAGGAGGACACTGTGCGGGCTGATGCCCGCCTGGCACCCTTGATCTCTCTGCCTCCTTGCGAGCCAGCCTGATGAGGCCGTGCCTGAGGAAGCTCTGTGTCATCCGCCCCACGAGGCTTGACCCCTCGCGAGGGTCTTGGGTCTGTGTTGATGAAGATGGGCCATGCTGGGCCCCTCCTCAAGCCACGCCGCAGTCCGCAGGCAGGCAAGTCTGGGGACCCCCATTCCCAGAATGCCGGCAGTAGCCCCCGGGCCCAAGGCGCGCCCGGACTTGGCCGTGCAGGGATGCGAAAGGGCAAGTGCGAAGCGCCGCGGGCCCTAACAGCCTACGGCCTTGGGCGCCGCATGGCGGTTGATTGGACGTGGGCGTCTCCACTTCCCCACGGCGCCTCGGCAACTGCACGGATTGGACAAGTCCCTGCATGCAAAGCGGGTCATGATTACCTGCGATCGTGGGGGCCGACGGTTGGCCCTCGTCGGTTATAAGTACGGATCGGCGCGCGCCCTTCCAGTTCATTCCCCCTTGCTTCTCCTTCTTCTTCATGGCCCCGTCGAGGAGGTTCTCGGCCGCAGAGAAGGGGAAGGCTTGCCAGGTTGAGCCTGCCTCTCCCCCGCCCAAGCGCGGACGAGGGCGCCCTCGCAAACATCCTGTGGCTGCCATGGCAGCTCCCCGCGGTCGTGGAGACGATTTCCAGCACGGTGACGGGCGGACTGCTACAGCAGGGGGGCATGCTTTAGTCGCGCGTCCCCCTAGGCTGCACTTTCGCGCTGCAAAGGTGCTGCCGGAGTTCGTTGTGTGGTCGGCGGAGCCGACTAGCACCCGGCTTCAACTTCCTCGCTTCCTCCTCGGCGAGCTCCCGGCCGGTGCCTCGGGCGTCCTCTGGCTTCAGGCAAATGGCTGCTGCAGCCGGGCCTCATGGGCTTCATTGGAGGTCTCCGCAGCCGGGAGCCTGGCCTTGACCCGCGGTTGGCAGACGTTTGCCTGCGCGCATGGCCTGAGCCATCGGTGCACCCTGCACTTCAAGTTTGACGGCGATGCCACCCTCTACGTGAGGGTCTTTGGGGAAGATGGTCGCCGCGTGGGGTGCTGTCCTGAGGACGACGACCGCGGCCGGGAACCCAGCCCCGGCGATGATGGAGAGGACAGCGCTCGCGTGATTGGCGGCGCTCAGGGTTCCCAAGCTTCACCGGTTCTTCTTCAGGCGACGACTCTTCTAGCGATGGCCGCGGTCAGCCTCCACGCCGTCGTACCTGCTTGGGAGGTGGTAGCGTGTCTGCCCGCCATCCCGCTTCAGTGAAGCGCGAGAGGGAGTCTGCCTGAGCCTCGGAGGCAGCTTGAGCCTTCCCTGCAGGCCGGTGTGAGGCGAGCTACGCCTGATTTGTTCTTTCTTTTCCTTTTTCCTGCGTAAAAAGACAGTAGCGTGGAGCCCCGCGGGGGCGTGTTTGGGTTATTGCTGTTAATCATCGCTTTGCTTCTTTTATCGTGCGTTCCGGCTACGTGCCTGCGCGTGGATAGTTCCTGGCCCTATCCATGGGGGGGCGACCGATCCAGGCCCTGTGTTCGTGTCGCAGTGCCCGTGGGGCACGGACTGGAGGGGTGCTCCTATAATGGACCCAGGTCGCGAAACCTTTGAACGACTAGGACAGGAACACTCGTGAGGGCGCTCGGCTGCCCCCCTCGCAAGGCCTTGCATAAGAGAAATCGAGGCAGGAGAGTGAAAAGTCGAAGAACTACGAGCCAAAGACGGCAATAGCTTCAATAAAACTTCGAATGAGAATGAACAAGCCAACTGCGAAAAGCAAATGAAAAAGTCGCGTCCAACACCTAATCTAGTCTTCGACGTCTTCTCACCAGCGCGGAGCTAAGTGCTGCCACTGGGCGTGGGAGGGAGCCCCAGGGCCTGAGGCCGGCACTCCTGAGACTCCGGGGCGTGTACAGCCCCAACTCATTATTACGTGAGAGTGTCACGGGCGGCGAGCTTCACAGGCGTTGGCCTACTTCACAGGCTCCGGGCCTTTCTTGGGGGAAGCAGGCTTCACGGGCATTTGCCCTCTTCACAGGCTTCGGGCCCTTTCCAAAACGCGACAGCTTCACAGGCATTCGCCTTCTTCACAGGCTCTGGGCCTTTTCCAAAACGCGACAGCTTCACAGGCATTCGCCTTCTTCACAGACTCTTAGCCTTTTCCAAAACGCGACAGCCTCACAGGCATTCGCCTCTTCACAGGCTCTGGGCCTTTTCCAAAACGAGACAGCTTCACAGGCATTCGCCTTCTTCACAGGATCTGGGCCTTTTCCAAAAAGGATAATCTTCACAGGCATTCGCCTTCTTCACAGGCTCTGGGCCTTTTAGGGGTAGAACCTCCGGAGGTGCTGGATGTTCCATGCGTTCTGGACCGGCACCCCCTCCTGAGTCTCCAAGCGCGCGGAGCCGGGCCTGGAAACATGAACAACCTTGAACGGGCCCTCCCACATGGGATAGAGCTTGTGCAGTCCCTCCCTGGAGAGAACCCGCCTGAGCACGAGGTCTCCTACCTCGAGAGTTCTGGGGCGGATGTTGCGGCAGTGATATCGTCGTAGTGCTTGTTGGTACCTCGCCGCTCGCAGCGCGGCTTCTCGGCGACGTTCCTCCCCCAGCACGAGGTCCATCCCCCGCATGGCGTCCTGCTGCGCCTCGTCGCACGCTAGGACCCGCGCGGAGCAACGTCTGACCTCGTGAGGGAGGACCGCTTCGGCTTCGTAGACCAGGAAGAACGGGGTCTCTCCAGTCGGCTTGGTCGCGGTTGTGCAGATGACCACAACACAGACTGAAGCTCGTCATACCAACCTCTGCCGCAGGCCTCCAGCTTCTTCTTGAACGTCCTGGTCTTGAGGCCCCTCAGGACCTCTGCGTTGGCTCGCTCAGCCTGGCCGTTGCTTCGGGGGTGCGCCACCAAAGCGTAGCATATCTGCGTTCCAAGGTTAGCACAGTATGTTTTGAAGAGGTTACTGGTGAACTACGAACCGTTCTCTGTGATGATGCGGTTCGGCACCCCGAACCGGCTCACGATGCCCCTGATGAACTTGACTGCGGAACCCGTGGGGATGGTGCGGACGGCCTCTACTTCAGCCCACTCGGTGAACTTGTCCATGACAAGGTAGAGGTAGCGGTAGCCCCCTGGCGCCCGAGGAAACGGGCCTAGGATGTCCAGCCCCCAGACTGCGAATGGCCACGAAAGGGGTATCGTCTGCAGGCCTCCTATCGGTTGATGGATTTGCTTGGCGTGGAACTGGCAGGCCTCACAAGCTTTCACCAGTTCGACGGCGTCATTGAGTGCGGTGGGCCAATAAAACCCACTGCAGAACGCCTTGCCGATGAGGGTCCATGATGATGAATGATGTCCATACTCTCCGCTGTCTATATCTTCCAGCAGTTCCTTTCCTTGCTCCCTGGAGATGCAGTGCAGGGATACTTCATTTGGTCGCTTCTGGTAGAGCTCTCCATCCTTGATGCAGTATGCCGTGGCCTGCCGTGCCACACGCTCCGCTTCCTCCTCCTTCTCCGGCAGGGTCCCTTGTGTTAAGTTACTCCGGAGCTCCGTGATCCAGCACCCCTCCCGAGGTTCCATCGTCAGGAGCAGGCGTGCTCCTGAGGCCGGGCCACAGACCGGGGCTCCTGAGGCAGGTGGCTGGGGGAGCCCCTCCCGAGGCTGAGCCGTGTTTGACAATAACGGCAGGGCTGAGGGCTTGAAGAGCCGCTCCTTGAAGACACCAGGCTCCTGAGGTAACCGCCTGGACGCCCGTTTGGCGATGTTGTCGGCCTCCTGATTGGTGCCACGGGGCACATGCTGCAACTCCAACCCCCAGAACTGCTTCTCCATCCTGCGGACCTCTGCAAGGTAGGCTTCCATGTGCTCATCTTTCGGCTCGTACACCTTGTTGGAGAAATTGACAAGGAGCTGCGAATCGCCCTTGATGGTGAGGCGTTTCACCCCCAGGGCAGCTGCGGCCTTCAAGCCCGCTATTAAACCTTCATACTACGCTATGTTGTTGGAGACCTTTTCACCTTGCTGGAAACAGAGTTGTACAGTGTGGTAGAGCTTGTCCTGAGTGGGCGATATAAGCATCGCCCCAGCCCCAGTGCCATGCCTAGAGAATGCCCCATCGAAGTACATGACCCAGCCTTCTGGCCCCTCGCTTCCCGGGGAGAGGGACCGATCCTCGTCGGCCTTGAGGCCTGGTGCCTCCGTCCATTCTGCCACAAAATCCGCTAATGCTGCTCCCTTGATGACTCTGGTCGTGCTGAATTCGAGCTGAAACGCTTGCAGTTATATGTTCCACTCAGTGACCCTTCCAACTGAGTTAGGGCTCCTGAGCACTGTCTCCAAGGGGTATGATGAGACGACCTTGATGGGGTGACCCTGAAAATAGTGTCGTAGCTTGCGCGAGGCCACTAGTAGCGCGAGGAGGAGCTTCTGAGGCATGGGGTACCGTGCCCTCGCTCCCCACAACACCGTGCTGACAAAGTACACTGGGTGCTCAACGAGGTTGGGTGCGTCAATGCTGGTGGCGCCCTCCGGAGACCATGGCGCCTCCTGAGGCGATGAGGCCTTCTAAGGCTGGCCATCTGGGAGAGGGGCCTCTTCCGCCTCTGGTGCACTCCTCTGCGGCGGCTGATCCTCCTCAGCCGTGGTGGCGGTTTCCGTGGGCCTTCCTTGTTCCTGTTTTGCCTTGTCCCGGGCTGCTGTTGTGGTTTTGATTCGACGCTCCTCCCTAACCGCCACCAGGGCTGCGCTGGCGGAGTAGGGAGTGGCGGCGAGGTAAAGCACCAGGGGCTCTTGAGGGCGCGGGGCCACCAAGACCGGAGGGCTGGTCAGGTATCTCTTGAGATCCTGGAACGCCTTGTCGGCCTCTTCAGTCCATTCAAAGGGCCCCTTTTTCTTCATTAGCTGGAAGAAGGGCAGCGCTCGCTCCCCCAACTTGGAGATGAAGCGCCCCAGCGCGGTCATGCGCCCAGTGAGCTTCTGCATTTCTCTGAGGGTCTTTGGCGAGCTCATGTCCTCGACCGCCTTGACCTTTTCCGGGTTAGCCTCGATGCCTCGGTGGGACACGAGGAAACCCAAGAGCTTGCCCGAGGGGACTCCGAACACACACTTCTCTGGGTTGAGCCGCAGGTTCACTGCGTTGAGGCTCGCGAAGGTTTCCTCCAGGTCTTGTATCAGGGTCCTGGCCTCCTGAGACTTCACCACAATGTCATCAATGTAAGCCTCAACATTCTTCCTGAGCTGCAGGCCCAAGGTGATGTGCATCAGCCGCTAAAAGGTCGCCCCTGCGTTACGCAGCCCGAATGGCATGCACGTGTAGCAGTACGCCCCACACGGGGTTAGGAAGGCTGTCTTTTCGACGTCTTCTACCGCCATCTTGATCTGGTGATACCCAGAGAAGGCATCCAAGAAGCATAGCAGGTCACATTCTGCGGTGGAATCGACGATCTGGTCGATGCGGGGGAGCGGGAACGGATCTTGCGGGCATGCCTTGTTGAGGTTGGTGAAGTCGACAAACATGCGCTCCTTCCCTCCCTTCTTTGGTACAACGACAGGGTTGGCCAACCAATCCGGGTATCGGACCTCGCGAATGACCTCAACGGCTTCTAGTTTGCGGGTCTCTTGGACGATGAAGGCCTGCTTTTCTGTGGACTGCCGCCTTGCCTTCTGCATCATAGGGCGCATGTTGGGGCACACGTTGAGGTGATGCTCGATTACGCTCCTAGGGATCCCCGCTAACTGGTCAGGCTCCCAAGCAAATACCTTCTTGTTTGCGCGCAGGAACCTGACCAGGGCCTCCTCCTGCTCGGGCTCAAGGTTGGCGCCTATGGTGAAAGTGGCATGGGTGGACCCATCCTCATCGACGGGTATCTGCTTGGTTTCTGCCTTGTCTTGGGTGAACAATTGTTTCTTCTTGGCGGGTGCAGCCCCCTTGGGCTCGGGGGTCTCCGAGTCGGCGGGCTGTGCCGACGCCGCCGTCTTGAAGGCGAGCTTCAGCACTCGCAGCGCGTCTCCGGTGTCCCCATGCACGGTGAGGACACCGCTGCTCCCGGGCATCTTCATGAGGTTGTATGCCGGGTGCGTTGCGGCCCTGAACTGGGCCAGCGCTGGGTAGTCGAGGATGGCGTTGTAGGGGAGGCCGATGGGGGCGATGTCGAAGTCAACCAGCTCCGTGTGGAAGTTGTTGTAGGTGCCGAAGGTTACTGGGAGCCGGATCTGTCCCAAGGAGCTGGATGATCCGCCCCCAACGCCTGAGAAGGGTCGGCTGGGTTGCAGCCGTTCCAGGGGTATGCAAAGGAGGTTGAAGGCCTCAACCGAGAGCATGTTGAGGCCCGCACCGCCATTGATGAGAGTTCTGGTGATGGCCACCTGGCAGATGGTGGGGGTGCACAGCATGGGGAGCGCACCCGAGCAGGCCGAGTTGGAGGGGTGGTCGTCCGAGCTGAAGGTCAGGCCAGCCTTGGGCGCCGCCCAGTCCGGGAGAGCCCCCTACCGCGTGGAAGCGGCGCTGACCCGTCAGATGAACGGCTTGACGTGGTGACTTGTAGGCGGCGTTTGCGAGCCGCCCAGGAGGGCCGCGACGACCGGGGGTGTTGGTGTAGCGTGGTGGGCAGGGAAGAGGCTGCGGAGCTCTTCCCAAGAGGCCACGGAGGCTGCCGGCAGGTGGAGCAGCCATGCGCGCGGAGCGCTGGTGAGGGCCATGGGGAGCCAGTTGGCCATGACCCTATCGTCACCTCCACCTTTGAGGATGGCCCCCTCGTACGCCAGCAAGAAGGCCAGTGGATCAGTCGCGCCGCTGTAGCACGGCGGCGTCGTTGGCTTGAACTTGTCCGGCCACCATACCCGTTGCAGGGCTGGGGCCAGGGCTCCGAGCCCCCTGGCCCCCGTGCTGGCGCCGGCGGCCGGAGTGGGCGATGCGCTGCTCATTTCGAGGCAGGTCATGGCGGTGGCGGAAGGGAAAACTCCGGTGCACCCCTACCTGGCGCACCATGTGTCGGATTTCGGGTTCCGGCAGACCCTTGAGGTTCGAACACTGGGGTGCGCACGGCGATTTTGCCTTCTACCTACCTGCACCCCTCCGCCTCGCTAAGATCTAAGCTATGGAAAGAACAGCACAAGAGACACAGGGTTTATACTGGTTCGGGCCACCGTTGTGGTGTAATACCCTACTCCAATGTGTGGTGTGGTGGATTGCCTCTTGGGCTGATGATGATGAGCAATACAAGGAAGAACAGCCTCGCGAGGGTTTGTTCTTGGCTAGGGCGACGAACTGCTAGGAGGAGTTCAGTCACCCTTCTCTCTCTCTCTCTTCTCGATTCTCTCTCCGATTTCCCCTCTTCCTACCCTGGGGGTGGCTAGTCCTATTTATAGGCAAAGGCCCTGGGCCTCTTCCCAAATATTGAGCGGGAAGGGCGCCAACAATTGGCCATTTTGAAGGGGGACATCTGGTTCACTTATCCTGACTAAAGTTGGTCCTCGCCTGCCAAAGGCTCTGGTGGTGATGATGGCTTGGGCTCCACAATGACTTCCTCCCTGCCGTTGGGCTGGTCTTGGTCTCGTTGCACCGAAACGGGTGCCTTTGCTTGATGCTCTCGCCTGCGCTTGCTCCCTTTGCACCAAAGAGGAAAGGAGGACACTACACGGGCTGACGCCCGCCTGGCACCCTTGGTCGTCATGGCTTGCGTCACGGGCACATCGTGAGGTACCCCGCCTTGATCTCTCCGCCTCCTTGCGAGCCAGCCTGATGAGGCCGTGCCTGAGGAAGCTCTGTTTCATCCGCCCCGCGAGGCTTGACCCCTCGCGAGGGTCTTGGGTCTGTGTTGATGAAGGTGGGCCGTGTTGGGCCCCTCCTCGAGCCACGCCGCAGGCCGCAGGCAGGCAAGTCTGGGGACCCCCGTTCCAGAATGCCGGCAGCTGCACAAGCTCTCGCCCATGTGGGAGGGCCCGTTCAGGGTCATCCATGTCTCCAGGATGGGTGCAGCGCACCTGGAGACGCAGGACGGGATACCTATCCAGAACACCTGGAACATACAGGACCTATGGAAGTTCTATCAATGAAGCAAGGCCCAGAGCCTGAGAAGCAAGGCCCAGAGCCTGAGAAGAAAGGCCCAGTGCCTGTGAAGAATCGCCGCCCGTGACACTCTCACATAATAATGAGTGGGGTTGTACACGCCGGCCTCAGGCCCTGGGGCTCCCTCCCACGCCTAGTGGACAACACTTAGCTCTGCGCTGGTGAGAAGACTTGAAGACTAGATTAAGTGCCGGACGCGGCTTTTCATTTCCTTTCCATAGTTGACACGCTTTTCCTCAATCAACATTTGCCTTTGATGTTCCTTACCAATTTGATTCCCTCGCCTCTCACTGCACTTTTCCGGCTCGAATTTGCTCGTGTTCTCTCTCTCGCATGCCTCGCGAGGGGGTTAGGCAGGTGCCCTCATGAGCATTTTTTCTCCTTTCTGCCTTCTCACGAGCCACCCTCGTTCGAGCCCAAAGGCTGGCGCACCTCTCCTAGTCCGTGCCCCTCGGGTATCGTGACACAAAGCGCCAGGTCAGGGCCAGGATGAACAGTAAATCATTTAACGCACTTCCTAATGAGTTTTTCACAGTTCCTTAGCGAATGTAGGCCACCGAGGCAAGATGAATGCGAGGAAATAAACGCTTCAGGAGGAAGAGGACGTCCTGAGTATACCAGGTTAAGTTATCTTTGCGCAAAATAACGACACAGCACGCATACTGATATAACCAAGGAACCATAGTTTGATACACGCCCCCTGGGCCCATGATGGTTTCATTCTTGATGCAGGAAAAGAGCAAAACAAAAGTAGCGTTGCAGCGATCCGCGAGGACAGGCACCTAGCACTACCCTGAGCCTAGACACATCCTTCCTCATGCTTCACAAAGGTGCGGCGACGAGACGACCCACCACCGCCTTCAAGACGGGCGCGGCGGCGTGGCGGCTGGGCATAGCCGCCACTGCTGGAGCTGTAGCCGGAGGAAGAGCCGCCGTAGCTGGACGAGACACGATCGCCGACGAGGATGGGCTCGCCCTCCTTCTTTGTCGCGACCGTCCCCAAGGCCGAGTACCTCCTCACCGTCGTTCGCCTCAGGGCAGCACCCGGCGCGGCGACCATCTTCCCCAAACACCCTCACATAAAGGGTCGACACACCATCGTACCTAAAGTGGAGGGTGCACCGCCTGCCTAGGCCGCACGTGCGGGCGAATGTCTGCCAGCAGCGGGCCAGGGCTATGTTTCCCGCAGTGGAAGTCTCGGCCGCAACCCAAGAGGCCTTGCTACAGTAGCCATCTGGCTGCAGCCAGAGTCCGCTTGGACCAGAGGCCGGCAGTTCACCAGCAAAGAAGCACGGGAGTTGGAGCCAGTTGTCGGCCGGGTTCTCAGACTAGACGACGAACTCCGGCAACACCTCCGCCGTGTGGAAGCGCGAACGAGGAGGTCTCTCAACTATGGCATGCCTCCCCTCATCAGCTGGACCGCCATGGCTGGGATGACCCAATCCGCGTGCCGTGGCGATGTCTCTAAAATGGGCCACGACGGGGGTCGCGGCATGTTTACGCGGGCGGCCGCGGCCACGCTTGGGCACCGGGGAGCCAGGTCCCTCGCGAGGGGCTTTCCCCGTCTCAGCGGCGGAGAACTTCCTTCGTGGTGCCATGGATATCACTGCAAGTAATGGAGCGAGGAGGACGGAGCAAGCAAGCAAGGAAGAGATGGGCAACGGGGGCTCCGCCCCCTCCCCATTTATAGCAAGGGAAGGCCAACCGGCGTCTCCCATGATCGCAGGTAATGATGGTTTTCCTTGCATGTCGCGGGGACCTGGCAAGTCGATCAATTGTCGAGGCAACGTGGGGAAGCGAAGACACCCACGTCCAATGAACCGCCATGCATCAACCGAGGCCGCAGGCTTTTGGGGCCCGCGGCGCTCTATACTTGGTCCTTGGCTTCGCGGCGATGCCAAGCCCGAGCGCACCTTGGGCCCGGGGGCTACTGCCGGCGTCCTAGGAATGGGGGTCCCCAGACTTGCCTGCCTGTAGCCCGCGGTGTGGCTGAGCCTGCAGGCCGTACGACCCATCTTCACCAACACAGCATCCTAGACCCTCGCTAGGGTCCAAGCCTGAGGCGGACGACACAAGACCTCCTCGGGAGTAGCCTAGATAGGTAGGCTCACGAGGAGTGGAGATATCAAGACGGGGAAAACCTCATGAGGCCCTCGTGATGTGAGCCATGACGCACAACACCAGGCGGGCGCCAGCGCGCGCAGCATCCTTGTTTCCTCTTTGGTGCTAAGGAGACCAGCGCAGGCGAAGAGTACCGAGGCATCAGGCAAAGGTTGCTATATTGGTGCAACGAGACCAAGACCAGGAGGACGGCAAGACGGAGGTCATCATGGAACCCAAGACGGCGTCACCACCAGAGCCTTTGGCAGGCGAAGACCACTTTTGTCAGGATAGCTTGTACTAGCTGTCCCCCTTCGAATTAGCCCGCCATTGTTGGCTTCCTTCCCGCTTGATATTTGGGAAGAGGACCAGGGCCAATATAAATAGGACTAGCCACCACCTTAGTGTGGGATGGATCATTCAGACCACCCACACACACACACAAGCTCACCGAGCTCAAGAACACCTCAACATAAGGAGGTTGTTCTTCCCTTGTACTGTTCATCATCAGCCCTAGAGACAATCCACCACCACCACACTGGAGTAGGGTATTACACCACAACGGTGGCCCTGAACCAGTATAAATCTTGTGTATCTCTGTGCTGCGACTTCGCCGACTTCGTCCGCGAGATCTTAGTGAGCTAGAGCGTAGATTGGTAGGAAGGAAAGACTTCGCATGCACCCCAGTGTTTGAACCTTAAGGGTTTGCCGGAACCCCACATCCTAGACCCTCTTGGGCTGAGGATGAACAGTACAAAGGGGAAGAACAGCCTCCTGAGGTTGAGGTGTTCTTGTGCTTGGTGAACTTGTGTGTGTGAGGATCCAGTCCAAGGTCATCCCCCTCTCTACGATGGTGGCTAGTCCTATTTATAGAGGCCCTGGTCCTCTCCCCAAATATTGAGCGGGAAGGGAGCCAACAACGGCCAATTTGAAAGGAGACAGCTAGTACAAGCTATCCTAACAAAAGTGGTCTTCGCATGCAAAAGGCTCTGGTGGTGACGACGTCTTGGGCTCCACGGTGACCTTCGTCTTGTTGTCCTTCTGGTCTTGGTCTCGTTGCACCAATATAGAAACCTTTGCTTGATGCCTTAGTACTCCGCGCCTGTGCTTGCCCTCTAAGCACCAAAGAGGGAACAAGGACGGTGCGCGCGCTGGCGCCCGTCTGGTCTCGATCGTTACACTACAAAATATACACTTCCGTGATGATACGTGTTTGTCACAGTAGGTAGCTTTTTTTGTCATGCATGTTCATCCATGACAAATTTATGACAGAATCAAGATAGTCATACTTGTGCTGTCGTAGAAGTGTTCCATGACATTACCAGAATTATCATCATGGAAGTGTCCACTTCCATGACGATAAATCACGCGTCACATAAGTGCTTTCGTCAAGGGTGACCGACACGTGGCATCCACCGTAACGGAACGCTGTTAAGCTATCGGGTCGGGTTTTGGAACCGATAACCCGTTAACAGCCCCGACCAATGGGGATTTTCCACGTGTAAAATCATCATTGGCTAGACGAAACACGTGCCGGCTCATCGTCGGGACAGATGTCATCCACTCACTGGACAAAAGGCGCCTATGATACGTCGACATGTGGCACGACCGAACAAGTTTAAATGGGCCGGCCCAGCTAAAGTCCCACAAGATTTTGCGGACCATAATGGGCCGGCCCAGCTAAAGGCCCACGAGATTTTGCAGACCATAATGGGCTGGCCCAGCTAAAGGCCCACAAGATTTCGCTGGCCATAATGGGCCGGCCCAGGTAAAGGCCCACAAGATTGTTGTGTGCCATAATAGGTCAGCCGAGGTAAAGGCCCACAAAATTATTGCGGATCATAATGGGTCGGCCCAGCTAAATGCCCACGAGATTTTGCCGACATTAATGGGCTGGCCCAGCTGTAGGCCCACAAGATTTTGAGGACCCTAGTAGCCTAGCCCGTTAACTGGCTGCCATGTTTTGGGCCAAATGCCGGCCCTTATTTGATATGATTTACTAATGGCCTGCCACGCTCCGGGCCTAATAGTGGCCCATATGAGATCCGGCCCATTAAAAGCCTACCACGTTCTGGGCCAAATTACGGCCCAGATCAGGTCCGGCCCTTTAAGAGGTTTTGGGCCTAATTATGGCCCATAGATTCGGCCAGTCAACTAGACACTATGCTTTTGGGCCCACTTGCTAAAGGCCCACTTAGTAATTCGGCCTGATATTAGTTTTGGCCTGTTAAGGGCCCGTTTAACATTTTGTCCCTATATTAATTTCAGCCTGTTAAAAGCCCGTCACATAGTTGGGCCTAACTACGGCCCGGTTTGCATCCGGCCTGCTCGCAGTCGATATCTGATTGCGCCAAACAAGGACCGAGACAAATTTTCAGCCTGTTAACAGCCCGTGATTTGATTCACACAATCATGGGCCGGGGTTCATTTTGGGTTGCTGCTGACCCATGAGCTGATCGGCACGTTTCAGGCCCAACCTACATCGTGATTGCATGACAGCCCGATTATGTACTGTAATTTTACGGTTTGGCCGGTTTACTGCGAAGACAGGATATATATACAGTAAAATAACTGCAGCATCGTGAATAAGAAAAAACCTATACTATACAATAAATAAATTACAGCATATTACATCCATTGGGCATCAAAGTTTGCCACTATGATAATAAAGCACAAGCAGACAGTAGATTACATACACTGGGCATCAAAGATCGCCACCAGTGCAAATAAACAGGCCGACAAAATAATATACAAAACCGACAACACTTCAATAGAGTTCAAGAAAGGTTAGCCCTGCTGCGGAGCTGCAGCGCAAGCAGCTGAGCAAGATGATGAGACTGCGCTTGTTTAACACTGATATCTTCCTGACTCTGAAAGATAAACAAGCAGACAGATGACAGGTTTTGCACATAAAAGTATCAGTGCTGACAATTCATCACATTTCTTACTGACGAATAAAGTGACACAATTTAAATTTGCATTAACACAATATGGTATTGTTCAGGTCAAGACATGGCAGGAAATGACATTGTGAAGGAGTTGGCAGCTTCATGACACCACTGGATTACAGACCAAGAACTCATAAGTATCTATGGTTAGTGCAAATAAAGAGATGGTTTAAATAATAGTAGAATGATATGACATTTTTCATAGTTAACACATTGCAGAATATGACATTGTGCTGTAGTGGGTAGGTTCACCACACCACTGGATTACAGACGAAGAATAGAAGCATACATGCAGTGCAAAAGAAGATCACTTGCTTTGTATAGTTTAATTTACATGGTATGAAGAAGGAACTTGGTTGTACAACTGAAAACTTAAATTGAGAAAGGACGAACTTTTGTTTATGAACATCATATAATAAACTTTAAACAAGCAATTTGATGCAAACACCAAAAATAAACAGCTGTTGCAGTCATGCCTAACCAAATATATACAACAAAGTTTGAAGGCTAGAGATGGACAAACTTACATTATTGGTGAAGACAGGCTCTATAAAGGCCTTGTCCATGCTGATGGGGGGGGGCAATTCAAGAAGTTTACCACATAATCTTCTTCAAAAGAATTGCCTTTATTCTACATTTTGTTAAGAGTAAAGATAGATGTGATAATATACGAAAAAGGAGAATATTTAAGATAAGATGAAGAGTGATGCTACATAACCAAGTAGCTATAAATGTAAGTGCAGTGATACAGGCAAAAGGTACAGCCAAGAGCAATGCACAGCTAAACTTCTTCAGTACCAACCTTATGGTAAGAGTAAATATAGATCTGATGTGTAGAAAATGGAGGGCAAAGGAAAATAAGCTGCAGAGTGATGGAACATGAACAACTACCTGTCATTATAAGTACACTGATAAAGGACAGCATGTACTTACAAGAACAATGGAGAGCTAAAAAACATTGCCATTGGATATATTCTACACTAATGTAACCATTCATATAGATCAGATAATTTGGAGCAAACAATTGATAAGCAAGCTATCATGCATATTGCTGTCACATAATGAGCCAGGTATGTATGCAAGTACAGTGATACAGGACAACAGGTACTAACAAGAGCAAAGCAGAGGGCATCATATTTGCGATATCTTGTCGTTCTTGTCAAACCAGAATTCTTCTTCGAGCAGATTTCCTGCAAAAAAGATCCGTAAGGCACATGCAGAAAAGTAGAAGTTCAAATTGTCATGTGATTTCATAGACAGTACCTCATCCTGGGAACGAGACCAGTGCATAACAAGGTTTTTCCATTCAATGTCTTCTAAATTTAGCACAGGAGACTTCACCGGAAATTCATTTATAGACTTTCCATCAAAGCATGATTTCCTCAGGTAACACCGATACTGCTGTAATGCTTCCTTGAAAAGCACAAGCAAGCTTTTCTCGTCATGACTATCCAGATTGACCCTCGCCTAGTTACAACAATGTAATGTAAATCATTGATGTGTTCAATCAGCAGAAAACGGGAAAATAATAGCCATGAATAATAGCACTTACATGTAAGTTGGACAGGAAGATGTGAAAATGGTGTTTGTCTTCACAATAATCTTCCCATGATGGGAATATATGCACGTAGTCCCTAACAACATTGAAAGCATTGTCTTTTAAACTGGGAATAAATGGAATGTGGTTCCAATCTACAGGAATTGGCCGTCTCTACAGTTGGGATAGGTCTTCGGCCGGTGGACTTGCTGTACTTTTTGCTGGAGTGGGATTTTTCTGTGGTACAGCTGGTGCTATGGCAAATGAAATCGGTATACCTTTTGCTAGAGTGCAGGTCCTCTTTGGTGGGGCTAGTGGTGTGGCCAGTGAAGTATGGGTACAGTCTGCTGGAGTCGGTCCTACGTTTTGTGTCACTGGTTGTACAACCAATATAAGTGGGGTGTTTTCTGATTTCTCCGTCACCACCACGTTCTTCAAGGACTTTGTTGGTGCTCCTTCAGGTTCGGCAATCACCCTCTTCCTTTTTGATGTCTGATGCACAAGAACAACATTTGAGTGGAAAAACATGGTATGATGACAGATGGGATATGTATTGATAATGGATGGGCATGGCATCTCGGCATATATGATGAGTAAACTAAGCAGATGGCGACGCAACAAAGTAGAAGAAATGCAAGACAACATATGCAAGATACGTGCAATCAAGAAAACCTTGCCAAATTAGAACAGGCACCTTGATGGGTGAACTGGACAGGCCATCTGCCTTTGACTCCTCGAGGACAGAATAGTCATTAGGATGATATTCTGAACAAGAATCAACAGGTGGGGAGCGTACGAGTTTCATTGCTTCCAGAATGGCACTCAATGCGTTGCTGCCAATTTTGTAAGTCATTGCAGTGTTCCACAATATTCTTCTGATGCATGGATTCTGATATTCACTATAATTGCGTATAACATCTGAGAACCATGAAAACATAAATAGTTGCGAGATTATCTTTGTAATGAAGATGATATTCTAATATAGGGGCGCCCCTGTAAACACTTGTGTGCTATCACTAGAATCTAATGAGAGAGCTCATGTGTGCTGTAATATGGTGCGTGCATTTATATAATCTGGCACAAGTACACAAAAAAATAGGCTCCAGAAGTAAGGATAGCTGGCAGATGATAGGTTCATAATATACTGTATAGAGAGTTTATTGGCAAACCATGATAAAAAGAGCACACAGCAACTAGGCAGATCATAGGGGCTGTTTGGTTTTAGGACTAGCATTGCCACACTTTGCCACATATTTTTGCCAAACTTGACAAAGGTTAGTTCATCAAAATGAGAGCCACAAGTTGGCAAGCCTAAGGGAATCTTGCCACACTTTTTGTGTGTATGCCATGTGGGGTCCAAGTGTGGCTTGCCTAAGATGTGGCTTGAACCAAACACTCACCTAAGTTGGTCAAACTTGCCTAACCTTAGGTGTGGCAATCTTTGGCAAAGTTAGTCACAAACCAAACAGCTCCATAGTGTACATAACAGGAGTACACCATAACCAGGATATATAAATCAGGAAAGTGGAACTGGCTGGAAATTACGGTGTTGTATTGCCGCTGGTAATTGAAAGCCTATCGATCACATACAGGCCAGCTCTATCAGATGTTGACTACAGATGTCCCTGCTCCCCTTCCTGACAAGGAACATACTATGCTTCCCATACAGAACACCGCACGGGCCACCGGCCGAACCACCGGCCCCACCGCTTGCGTTCCTCCGCCACCCCCACCGCCGCCCCCACCCGCGTCGAGTTTTCTTTGTTCGACGAGGCCCCACCACCGCCCCCACAACCACCGTCCCCACCCGAGCCCCTTCGATCGCACCGGCGAACTCTGGCGAGCTCTAAAAAATTGATTGACCCAATTTTGAAATTTAGTCTACTGTGATTTTACTAGTGTGGAATATAAAAGGGGAAAACCATAAGCATTATGAGTATGGTGTTGAGCGTGCCATGGCGGATCTGAAGGTGCAAACCGGACAAAGGCAACTTCGCAACCAAGACAAGAAATCAGAGTAAAGAAGTGGCGATCTATTTTCTTGTTGTAATAAATAAGTTGAGCAGATAGGAAAGAGTACCGCCTCTGGTGCGGCGCCGTGTAAGCATCTGCTGAGAATTTGACGGTGCTGCAGTAGCGATGGCTGTCGGCAGCGTGGAAGAAGATCTAGGAGGGTAGACGATGGTGGCGGGGCGCGGTGGATGAGACGGTCGTAGGAGCAGCGCCAGCAAGGTGGACGACGGCAAGGATGAAGCG
This sequence comes from Triticum aestivum, assembly GCF_018294505.1. Lineage (NCBI taxonomy): Eukaryota > Viridiplantae > Streptophyta > Magnoliopsida > Poales > Poaceae > Triticum > Triticum aestivum. The sequence goes on from NC_057797.1 coordinate 486,131,141, forward strand.
AGAGGACGGGATGCAAGGATCCCGGTCCGAAACCATGGATGAGAGAGGTCGATCTCTTGTAATGGACGGCGGCGTCGGGGTATCAGCTCCGACATGGTGGAGGAGGACGGTGGTGGATGGGGTGGCGGACGGTGGCGGACGGAGAAGGGTGGGGTGGAGAGGGTGTTTTGGCGCCCACGGAGGTCAAATGGGGAAAAGGGAGGTAGAGAGGAAGGGGGGAACCATGGATTCAGGGCGCGCTTGTCTCAAATGCGAGGAAATTTACAAACTTAGCCCCCGTTTCAAATTTCTACTACATCACAGCAACACTAGTCGGTTGGGGATAGGACGGTAATCTCGCATACACCGAATATTTGGCGACGAGAGTTTGTTTTTGGTGCCCACCGTGTATGAATATGAATCGGGGAGGGAGTCGATTTTGGCCGAGGACACACTGTGTTTTGGCGCCCACCGTGTATGAATCCGGGTGAGAGGCGGTTACGTCACATTTGGGTGAAATTACAAACCTACCCCTATCAAAACCTATAGAAATTCAGCATATAGGCTTTGTGTGGTAGGGATAGGCAGTAGTGGTTTCCATCTCGCAGATTTTGGTTTCGGGCGGTTACTGCGACTTTCCCCGCTTCGTTCAAATTTTGCAGAGTGCACGTTTACCATGCCAACTCAATTCGAATCCTGTTTGTATTCTATTTTTTTCGGGCGGGATCCATTTTCAATTGGAATTACATTCTATATACATCATTTTTTATATATACTTTCAAAAGCACAACAAAGAATTCTGCTCCTTTATATGTATAATATGATTTACAAATACAACGATCTCGAAATCTTAAGGTTGAATTCGAATTTTTTTAACCAAATTATGTTCTACTAAAATGTATGGATCAGTAATATCCACATATTAAATAACATAGATGTGTGTGAATTCATATGAGTATGCATGTTTGATAGATCAATTTTGGTTCGAGTATGGATTACATGTATCATCATCTCGAATTCAAATATTTGTATCCCTTTTTTGTTCACTCCTTTCACGCCCATCTCTCTCGCATGCATGCTCCTTCAGGTAACTATCACTCTCTTTTCTCCAGCTCACCCGCATGCTCACTTCATGTTGCTCCTATCCTCGCAAACATGGTCTCTCGACGTCTCCCTTGAGAAGTGTCATACTCTCCCTATCATTATAAATTACACGGTTTTCATTATCTCTCACATCTCTACTGTTCTCTGGTATCACTAGGTACCTAAGCTTTCTTTTTCACCGCCAAACACGCAGTCTCCACTCGTCTTTCACTTTGTCTTTCTCTCTATGGGATTCTCTCACACACCCTATATGTCTCTACATATGACTCATACCACTAAAATTACTCTCTCTATCTATCCTGTAGACACAACATTTGTTGCGGTCTCCTTTTCGTCTCCATCCCAGACTGACATTATTCATTTGTTTACCGATCAGACAACCCCAACTACCGTCTCCTCTCTCTCTCTCACAGACACACACGCACAAATCCTTCCACTAAAATGTGAATGGAAAACGAGATTTTGTTATACCCAAACAAAAAAGGACTGGAGGGAGTGATTGCTCTGACATGGACGCGACCTCTCATAGCGCAGGCATTGAACCGGCGCGTCGGCCAAGAGGGCCACACTCGCTGCAGGCCCGGCTGAGCACGCCTCCTCGCCGCGTGCAACCAGCTTAAGACTGCGCCGCCTGCCTTCATTGAATCCGCGCATGTGCCGACAACACGTCCTTCTGCGAGCCGGCATGCAATTTAGAACACAAAAAATGACTAAAATATAATTAATTTACGCATGGTCTTGACTTGTTGTGCTCGCACTGGTAGCAGGAACTAGTAGAGGATTTTCTTTATTTATAACTCTAATCACATTTTTTTTGGCTTTGAAGTGAATCATAGTTGTGGACATTATGTATGAATGTGCAGATATCTGTGAACATGAGTTTGATGTGGAAGTTGAACTTGGAATGTCGGGCTTGCGCGTGAACTATACCATGTCCAATGCTTCGTCTGTTATTGTTTGGAAAGTAATTGCTGTTATTACATGACCCGAAAAAAAACATTTTGTGCCACATCAGTAGATGCACGGACATCACAACAGGCATGCTGACTGGATAAACATTTGAACCTAGCTATTATGAAGGAAATTTTGAATTGACAACAATTTTAGATAGCAGGAGATGCCTAGCCTGCTCTGCCTCTGCTAGCTTATTTCTGGCTTCTTCCATCTCTTCTTTGGCTTGGGTGAAGAGAGCATCTGATTGCTCTTTTCGCTTCTTCAGGAACTCAGGTTCATTATCAAGGGCTGTGCACGCTTTCTTTCAGCCTTTAGTAATGCCACGAGGACACGGATAGCTGACGACTCCACCTGGCTTGTGTGTAATCCAGCATCATCAGGGAATTTGCACCTTGTGTCTAATCCAGCATCATTAGGGAACTAGCACCTTGTGTGTAATCCAGCCTCAGTTTGGAAAGATGATCTCGAGGTTGACCATACTTCCCTCCTCACAGGAACTGCATCCTAACATGAACTTACTTCTTTTTTAGATCAATACTCAGAGCAACCTAGATCCATTTAGTAGAAGCCAGATAAACAAAACTCGGAGAAGTGAATTCAAAAGGAAAAAATAAATAAAAAAGACTACAAGGTGAGAACAACCACTTCCTACATCAAGCTAAAAACGAAAGCATTAGGACGATTAAGACTCTTCTTATTACACATCGAAGAACACCACACTTAAGAGAAACAGAAACTACAACGTATACACATCGAAGAACACGAGGCTACACGAAAGTAATTGAAAGGGTGTTACTTACCAAAGCTCGTTTTACAGGTTCGGTGCAGCTCCTCTTTAACTTTCCACGCTCCTTGAAGATGTCCCGAATATCCCATATTTGGTCTTCATTGCTCCTCTGCATGTTCGCACTCGTGGTTTTAAAATCTCAACATGGGAAGAAAAATATACTACTAGTAATACTCGCGCATCTTGTGGGCAACATTAAAGCACTCGTCTGCCATGTTAGAGCATCTCCAACAAGATAAACTACACATACAAATGCATCTTGATGCGTGCAACGCATGGGCATTTTGCTAGTTCTAACAACCTTTCCATCATTTGCCACACTACTGGTTGCAGATGAAAAACCTACCCAAGCATAGCGCGATAAAGGAGCGACGCACAATTACAAGCTGATATTCTGTTGGACAATGGAGGCTATAACCAATTACTTTTACGGGAACAATAGCACCCAGGAAATTTGAAGGGTAGGTATGAACAAAATTGGAACTGCACATGTACTGCTAAGTGATTCAATACACACATTACCAATCGAGGAGGAGAACGATGGTCGCGGCGGCCTCTGTGAGTCATGGTCGGCAACGGGAGTTAGTTCATTGTCCACGATGGTGGTACTTCTGCGCTTGGCGTCGGCTTCTGGGAAGCAGATCCTAAACCGTGGAAGACGATGCTGGGGAAGAGGCTCCGTGTACGATGACGACGGTCGACCGGCTCCAGTGCGGCATATGAGGTCGTCGATGAGGCAGATGCGCTGCGGTGGACGAGTGCGCCAATGTAAAGGGGAGGAGCACGAAGGCTGCGGTGCCGTGGAGAAGTCTATTTTGTGGTGGGGATAGAAATTGGGGAGTATTCAGGTGTACTACTCTGGGTGCCGGGTGGGGTTGGCTGGGTAGGGTGAACCTGAAGTTATGAAAACAGCCCCCTACCAAGCGTCATCCGTAGGCCTATTCCGAGGGCTATGATGCTAACTTCCCACTGCTCGAATCAGGGTCGCGGGAGATTTTCCCGCCGACCTCAAAATTTTGTGACACTGGACTCCCCGTGTGGCGTGTTGAGTGATTCGGCTAAGCAACTAGTGAGTAGTAGTAGTTAACTCTCCATATTAGGTTTGACCAAAGTCAAACTTCCTAAAGTTTGACCAAGTTTACAGAAAAATATAAACATTTAACATAACAAATATGTATGATGTGAAAGTACATTCAATAATGAATCTGATGGTATTTATTTGTTATTGTATATGTTAATATTTTTTGTTATAAGCTTTCTGAGAGTTTACAAAACTTGACTTTAACCAATGCTAATACACGGACTTAAATAAAAACGGAGGGAGTACACATTTGTTTTCTTAGTTTGTAGTGAACTAATCATTTGTTGAAATTGTGAAATAAATATATTAGGTTATTGACTTCGAATGTAATGGTCTATACAATTCAATAGTTACAATCATTGTCGAATCCCAAGATGTATACAAGGTCTATAGTACTTCACAACATGCTCAAAGTCACATAATCCCAGTCAAATGAGAATCTAATGCATTTCATAGTTATTACTTTGTAGGATGCAACAAGAACAACCATAACTCTACATCAACCATTATAGAAGCAACATTTTGACATATCCCAATGTGTGAATGAAATGTGCAGGGAGAGCTTTTGAAGATGGAGCAGATAGGGCGGGAAAGATTGTATGTATGTGGACGAGAGAGTAGGAGACAAACCTAACGAGACAGAGAGAGAGATAGAGAGAGAAAGAGACAGGAAGAAGTTATGTCTGTGAGAAAGATGCATACATGTAATATACATGAGATGCGTGTGCATCTAGATTCTGTATACGTGGAAGGAGAAGAGACAACATGTTTGATGAGAGAGCAGGAAAAACATGGACGAGAGGGGAAGGATCTGGTGGGTTGAGGGATTGACAATTTTGTGCAGGGGAGAGAGGGATTGGTAATTTTGTGCAAGAGAGAGAGAGGGTTGGGGGAGGATTCAGTCAGCCGTCGTCACATCATCCTGCTTCCAAATGACCCCGCATTTCTCTAGCGCGGTGTGGTCGCTGTCTTTGATCTGCTCGTTGCACTCTTTGAAGATTGAGGTGTTGTGCATGTTGGGGTGCAAAGAAGCACAAGCGAGAGTGGTCGCCGTATAACCTTGAATGGGGATGAATTGTGTGCTCGGGTGTGTGTGTGTGTGTGTGTGTGTGTGTTGTGATGCGTGTGTCTCTGTGTGTGTGTATCAGATATTGAGAGAAAACAAACCTAAGGAGAGAAATGGGTATTCATGAAGAGATTGTGCGGGCCTTGTGGTGGGCAGGGGCCGGGTGAGGGTGTCAAAATGTGCGCGTTGATGCATGTGTTGCATGCGACCGTGCGAGGGACGGACGAATCGAGAGAGATGTTGTTGTGTTACGGATGCTCCTCTCTCTGTCTCTCTCTCTCTCCCTCTCTCTCACACACACACACACACAAGTAAACTACAAGACCGTTCTCTCATGTATACACAATGTATCGGCATCTATCTATGTCTCACTCATGCACGCTCATTTGCACATTCACACCTCTCTATGTCTGTATCACACGCACACCGTCTCCACATTGCCCTTCCGCCACAACACACATATGGACACAAACACACGTTCTCTCTCAGTCACACATACAAAATCAGTATTAAAAAACTAGGGCGCACCTAAAACGTCCAAATCCAAATAAACACGAACTGGAGCTAAATTCAAATATATGGAAATATTGCAGCGTCAAGAACTTTCACAGGAAAAAAGTTGAGTAATATTCGAGGATTGTTTTCACACACACAAAAAGGTTCGGTGGATGTCCTTCGAGCGCGACACGGTGACGCACCGTTCGATCGACCGCGCGGCCGCGGTTCATGCGCTTGCACAGGATTCCATATCGTGGCCGTGGTACTAAGGCTGGTCACAATGGGCAAGAACATAAGCTAGTAACTAATAAAAGCGTTGCCTAAGTCTAATTTTTATGTGTACTAGTACGGTTTTCTTTTAAGTTTGACCAACCTTATATATAAAACTAAAGTAAGCTCCCACATGCGCACTCATCAATATGCCGCCGCCGTTGCGCATGCCAGCGCCCGCCTGCTCTGGCCAAGAATTTCTCGCCCATCACGACCCTGTCGCTGCCATCCCTGTGCCATGAAGCCGAAGTCTCGCGCGCTCACGTCGTCTGCAGTCCCTCCTTGCGATGCCGCCGTGCTGCCAAGCACGCGAGCAGCTGGTGGAGCAGCGTCTATTCACGCAGCGTACATAGAGGAGGATGAGCGCGTGCTCCAGCACGCCGGCGAGGAGGAACTAGTGTGTCATTGTCGTCTCTTCCCGCGCATGGTGGCTGTCGCGGCGGAAGCCGGTAGCGTGCGCATCGAGCCTGCAAACCGGGTGCGGACGTGGAATCTACCTTCGAGACCTTGAATGCCACGTGGATCCTGCAATCTGAAGGAGCAATTTGGGTCAGTCGACTCATGTGAGCCATTTGATGCAACATGGATGGCTAGAAGGGCTTCTTCCACCTCTTCTGCCATCTTCTTCCTTCGCTCCGTCGAACTTCTTTCACAAATCAACTGACCCAAATTATACTACTAGTACGAACGTATTAAGTACAGTAGGAACACGAAGATACAAGCAGTAGTACCAACTGCAAGAAGAACAGTAGTAAGACATAGTACTAGTACTACTGTACGTACTAAAGAGTTCAAATAACGAGAAAGAACATAAACATAGTTCTGTTGGGGCCTCGGCACAACACACCCTTGTAAATAAACTAGTAATAAGCAACTAGTCCGCTTGACACTGTAGTAGAACCAGCATGAGCGACGGCACTGCCACCTACTTGGAGTCCGAGTCCACGTCCTCGACTTCGTCCTCGTCCCTCTTCCTCTTCCTCATCGCCGACGCTTCTTTGCTTGAACCGGACACTGGGCTCTGCTTCTTCATCCAACCCTTGTAGATATTTAAACAAAGGTAGGCATCCATTGTTGCGTACAGGATGTGATCTTTATCTAATGTCTTCGACTCCCATGCATGATGAAACTAGTGATGAGGTTTCTTTAGTTTAGCGTATGAAGGATCAGTCATGGCTGCTGCCAGGGTCAACATTGAAGGTTGAGAGGAGGACACCAGGCTTGCCTTCTGGAGATCGAAGGGCTGGCCTACAACGAGACCTATCCGACGCAGGATGTCACTTTCGTTCTTAAAGCCTACAGTAACGAATTTCACTCTTTTGTCCTTGAGAACGTTCTTAAAATCCTGGCACTCAACGTCGGCATGGAATATGTGGTAGACCAAGCAAACATTATGTATGCAAACCTGGATCACGGCGGGCTTCTTCCTCTCTTCGTCCTTTAGATCCTTCTCTCGTCCTAGGACTGTGGTGTACTCAACATCTAGCCCAGTGACCCACTCATCTGTTGAACTGTTGAACATGCGTAGGAAGCGAGCAAGCCATGCTTTCACCATCTCGGATCCACGTGTGTAGATGATGATGAACTGATCGCCGGTGATGGCTCTAACCTGGTACTCAGTGGCGACCATGGAGGTTTGGGAGGCCATGGATTTTGGAGGAGGGTTAGGAGAAGTTGAACTGTTGTACCCCACAAAAAAACAGGGAGCGAACTAATGTGAAAGGATGGGACGACTGGGAGCAAACTGTTGTAAGGTAGAAGACGGGGACGAGTAGGGCGTGCGAACGGCGTGGGGTTGCTGGCTTACCCAGTGGATAAATGGCTGCAAGCCTCCAAAGAGTTCTCGAGAACTATGTGGGACCCACTAGATGTCATGTCTACTAGACCCATATCGTAGGCCTGACGGTATAGCTTCTGCCTGTTTGCAAGCCAACCGGCGCGTGGATGTAACTTCACTTAATTCTGTCAAACGTCCAGCCTCCCACGACCATCGCCTCCCTCGCGCGGTCGCGCCCTTTGAGACATCGACCGGCTATAAATGAGCAATTGTTTTTGCCTTTTTTAGACAAGCAATTTTTTTTGCCTACTCCGCATGCATGATACTCCCTCTGGTCCTTTTTACTCCCGTCAACTGTTTGCAAAGTGTTTGACCAAATTTATAATTTTTTTGAACACCACCTTATATTAATTAACCAGCCACACCAGTACACTCATTCGATACAATATTCACCAGACAGGGCGGTATGTTATTTACAAGAATACCATCTAATCTATTGTCAAAGCTATACTTCGCAATTAAGTGTGCCACCTTATTGGCCGAACGGCTAATCTTTGACAATTGAAGATTGTTGATCAACTTTGAGATGCTCAATGCTTTCATCTTCTGGTCACGCTTAGCAGACATGTCAACGCTTTGACAGGCATCAATGAAATCCCACGACCAAATTTATGCTAAAAATATCAATATCTACAATACTCCCAAAACACTTAGGCATGGTGCATTAATTTCTACCTCGTTTCTTGTTTCTTGACATATCAACCAATAGGAGATGTGGGTGTGCATGCTTTTAATGACTTGAGACTACCAAACATGACATGCGGTGGTTAGTTCATTGCATGCAATGCTATTAATTAGCAAATAAACATTAAGATCTCTCGTTTTCCCCTCCTCCTTGGTCACAGTGCACAATCTAAGGCTAGTCATAGTGGGAGTAACTTAGCGAGTAACATAACGCATTCCAAGAATTTTTTGCTTATGTGGCAAGTAGTTAATGAGAAGTAGTAACATAATATGTTACTGTAACATAGTGCTTCCCAATACAAGATGAGTCTACAAGATAATAAATAAAGCCGTCTATGACACTACTACTATGTTACTTTGCACTATAAAGATAGTAACTTAGACTAGTGTCATATGCATGACACTAGTATAAGTTACTCCCCACTATGACCAGCCTAAGATGACTTGCTCACCTAGATAGAGGGAGTACTGATTATAATGAGTACTCCCTCCTTCCATCTATATAGGGCCTAATGCGTTTTTCAAGACCGCCTTTGACTATTCATAAAATTAATAGTACATGACATGCATAATGTGAAAATTATATCATTGAAAGCTCCTTTCACATATGAATTTGATGATGTGCTTTGTGTAAGTTGCATGTCATATATTATTGCTCTAACATTTGGTCAAAGTTAGCCTGGAAAAATGCATTAGGCCCTATATAGATGGAAGGAGGGAGTATAAGAACTACGTTTTATAATGAGTGTAAAAATATTGATTTGACATTGTGAATGTTGACACATTGTGGAATAGTTTTTGAAGTCTGCAAAAGTACTCAACTAGTGTTGTCGTTCTCCACAAAAAATGTATTTACCAATGCATGCATGAACTCTAGTTACTCTAACCCCCCTCTCTTCTTTAATCCTTTGCCACATCAGCATGTTTGCTATTCCCTTGTGCATGATACCAGCTAAGATACCACCATTATGGCCAGCCTTAATCATCACATGCAATAATTTAGTGCACCTTGAAATATGAACATGTGTGGGGCGTGTTTGTTTTTAATGACTTGAGACTATACCTAGCCCGGCATGCAAGATGACTTATTATGCACCGTTCCCCATACCTGTAGGAAGCCCATTCGTCTCCAAATTTTTTCCTCTCCATGTGTGGAAACAATATGCCTGCCAAACTCTCCTTCTCCCTCCGGCGGTCCCACCACTCCACCCCGTGTGAAAAAATCTGCATGCATGACTCTCCTCCCCCCACGCTCGTCCAATCCGTTGTGACCAGCAATATTTCCACCCTTCGCTCCCCTGTAATTTACTCCAAGAAATATGCCCACGTAGCTGTTACTTAACTGCAAGTGCGTTCGGTCACTGACATATGGGCCCAACAGGGGTCTGGCCCACATGTCAGTGACGCAACTGGACCGGCAGTTAAGTCAGTGCATCTCAGTCCATATCTTACGTAGGTGTGCCATTGCTCGCTATAAATACTGCGCCTCCCACGACATCGCTATCTCCTCCCCCTCACGTTCACGTTCATCGCTATATCCTCCCCCTCCCTCTCACGTCGACCACCATGGCATCGTCCCTCCCAAGCCCTAGGAGCCCCTCGCTGCACCACGCGGACGGTCACGCGTCGCCGTTCCGTTCCTCGCTGCCAGTAGTCGAGGAGGACGCGTCGGTGTTCCGCTCCTCGCCGCTACGCGACGCATCGCCGTTCCGTTCCTCGCGGCCACTAGTCAAGGAGGACGCGTCGGTGTTCCGCTCCTCGCCGTGACACGTCAAGGTGGATGTGTCAGCATTCCCAATCTCGCCAGCACACGCGCCGGAGGACGCGTCGGCTCCCCGCTACGAGGAGAACGCTGCGCCGCCCGCCGAGCCCCCTAGCCTTGAGGAGCTTTGGAAAGAAATAGATGTCGCCTTGTGGGAGGCTTTGCCTCCAGTAGAGCGTGCCAAAATAGAGGCGGAAAAGAAGGCCGAGGAAGAGAAACGCACCGCGGAACAAACTGCCTGGGAGGCCTATGTCGCGTCCGAGAGAGTCAGGCAATTGGCTCTTTGGCAGAAGGCTCGTGCGAGGGCCGTGAGGGTGGCGGAGGACACCCGTGCCGACGCCCTGAGTGTAGTCGGGCCCAAGCGCCTCATCTACGCTTGGCGATACATGGACCGGGTGCACGCTTCCAGCGAGGAGGAGTACCTGTTCGCGCCGGATCACCACACAGGTGAGATTGCGCTCGCCCGCCGGCAAGTCGCCAATCAGCACCTCGCGAGTTGCGAGGCTGAGGAAGAGGCATTGTATCGGCGCGCTGGGAAACGGCCGCGCACCAGGGCACTCGTGGCGTGCCACAAGCGCTCCTGCGAGTGCCGTGGCTTTTAGGAGGAGTATAATTTTTGTTTCGTAAGGCGATCTCATTAGTTTTGGGACACAAATGATAAATCCTGAATGTTCAGGAATTTTTAGCGTCCTTAATTAAGTATGTAAAAGGGAAAGTTTGGAAACCTTGTGTATTCGTACGCATTTTTCAAGTAGGTGCATATACCACAAATTTTACTATATAGTATCGCACTACACGTCTCTCTCGATATATGCTTGCAGACTGTGCTACTCCCTCCGTCCAGGTAAATAAGTCATCTTCGGTTGTGCACCATGACCAAGAAGGAGGGAAGACCTATACAGCTAGATGGAGGGAGTACTACTATTACTTATGTACGTGCAAATGCATGTTTTAACATTATGATGCGGTTTTTGTAAAAGTAGAAAAACAACACTAGTCAAGCTTGTGAAACGATTCAATGCAAAACAAATGCAAAAATGCTCGTTTGATTGTTTACTTTTAGCTTCCTTCTCTGTGGTTATTTCTCTGTCGTACTTTGCACGGGGTATCTCACTGGTTGGAAAGGCATGCTAATTCCCAAACCGGTTCCTACACCTTGTATCTCATTGGTTGTTGGCGTTGACATTGTCGCCCATGTCATTGAGGATGAGGTTCCCGGGGTCGGGGAAGAAGTCGTCATTCGCAACTAATCTTGTGGACTAGCATAGTAGTAGGATATAGAGTAGAAACATGAATTCTACCACGATTTCGAACAGGAAGGACAGAAACACATATGGTGCGACGGGAACAGCACCGTTGGCGTTGAGGTTGTCGCCCATGTCCAAACACCATGTTGACACGGTCTTTAAGCACGGTTCGTAGTCGTTCCATGCTCGGGCATTGAAGTTTGTTACTATTTTAGATTAGAATATACTACTCCTCCGGTGCTAGTAGTAGAGCAGAGTCCTACTCTACTACTCTACTCAAGCAAGTTAGGGCATAGCATTGTAGGGAGTACATGTACTGTGATCACTCAAGCAAGTTGTCTGGCATCGACATGATCCTACGCTGCTGGTATGTGTCTCGTAAGTCAAGCGGCGTGCTGTAGTCATCATCACCTGTCCACTTCCCGCAGCACATATTCGCTTCTCCATCTTTGTCCACACATAATCTCGTCCAATCTTCCATCCCCGCTAAGGCACCTCCCCCCCTCGTCCGAAACCCAAGCACTAACAATGGCAGAACCAAGCAGCGTCCGCCGAAAGAGTGGCTAGAATTCGCTCCCCATAGAGGTAATCAAGCTCATTGTTTCGCGTGTGGACAATCTCTGTACCATGCCGCTCGCCGTGTGCTCGTCGGGGCTGTACCGTTTACTCAAAGCCCTCAGGCCGGAGCTTTTTAAGCAAGCTCCTTGCTTGCTGATGCCGCCTGATCTTCATAAACGGCGTGTCACGCAGCATAACAATCGTAGGGTGGCGAGCATCAACCCCCTTTACTGCGATCCGATCCCCGCCAGCCTCAACTACATTAACGGTATGTACTGGGTCGACATGAACACGTCTTGGATGGTGCTCGTTGACGGTCGCGGTAGCTGGATGCTCGTGGAGGTCTACACCTGGTGATTGATCCCCCTTCCTTCGATTAACACTGCACTGCTTTGGCACCGCGGCCCAGAATACTCGGAATCTTACAGTAGCCAACATGATACCAAGTTTGATTTGCTCAAGGTTGTAATCTGCCAAGTGCCCACAAGATCTACGAATTATAAAGTCTTCAGGCTAATTGCATTCTTCAACCGCGGTCTCGCCTGTCTGACAGGTCACTGGGGTAAGTGGATAAATCTGCACGTCCATCGCAGGATCATACATCCTCCATGGTTCTCTGATGCCATTGAACACAAGGGCTTCATTTACGCTGTCGACTCCTTCTATGGCTGGACGTATTGCTGGCCTACTCCAGTCATCGCTACAAATGGCTGTTACAACAGTATGTTACATTCCTATGATATCATGATGGCTTGCTTATATTACTGTCAACATTTGCTGAAAAAATATTCATGCTCATAACATGCTGTTCTTAAGATTGACTAAACCAAGAGCCCTTTTTTATTCGACTCCAACTTGATATGATGTTGTAGGCCGCCTGGTGTCCCTACCCTTCCTAATCCCAGAACCTTTCAGAGAAAAGCGGCATGGCAGTTGCAGGTGGTTCCTGGCTCGATCAGACATTGGCGAAATATTGATGATCGTTCACACATACCGGACGTGTTGTTTCGCGGAATACAATCACAGTCACTGCAAGGTCTTTGAGCAGGATCCTAGCTTCTCTGGGCCTTCAGGAATTTTTGACTGAAGGCTGGTAAGTATCCTTGGTACACGCTCTCTGTTTGTCCGACTGAATTATCCGATTAAGCAGGAGATAACCGACGGCTAGAATCATGATGGTAGCGCGGTTTCATTCATCAGGCAAAACTGTGTGTACACAGCGTACCATGCGTCTCTGCATGCACCATACCCTGATATGTGCCGCCACGCTCTGTAGCCCAAAGTAGGACAGAGGGTCGCAAGTATCAGACTTTGACCTGCTGGCTGGAGTTTCCCCCGTCAAGTACCCATCTGGTTCAAGCCGTCAGCCAATCTCCACAGCTTAATAAATAGTAACGTCTAACTGAGCCAGTTAGTTAGATGCGTACACTTGGTGTAGTAGGATCTTTATTTAGTTTGATGCATACACTTGTTCTTTTTTGGTAGCCCTTTTGTAATGATGGCTAATGTTTGGTTTGGAAGAGAGAGCTGCGTCTTCACTCTTCTGGCCTGCTTACTGCTTCTGTTGCACCCCCGGCCCTGGTTGCTGCTGCAGCTGTTTTCAATTTACAGTAGGTAGTATATTTCGTCTGTTGGTTGAATAAATGTGTTGTTAGAACGACAAACAAAATGTTTTGGAAGTCGTTGCACGGTTCGATCCTTTAGTGCCCTGTACCGTACGTAACGCATACTATTTATCGTACGGAACACATTTTTTTTGAAACTCGGAACACATTTTTCACTTGTTGATAACATGCAGCCCACTGTGAAGGCCCAATAGATAAGCCCATAATTAACTGGAAGGGAGGCTCTCACATGAATCCGGCCCAGGTACATGCTCATGGTCCCCTAAACATAAATAAGTAAATAAATAAATAAAGCTAAATGCTCATGCACTAGTTCTTTGGGAAAATAGGTAGCCCACTATTTCTTTTTGAAGAATACCCAAGCTAGGCCTATTTGTTTTCCCTGAATTACTGGGCTGCAAATCTTTCAAGACGAGGAGGGATGCATTCCGTCCTGGCTTAAGAGTATGGTCAATGTCTGTTAAAAGTAATATCAAAAGGGGTTGAAAATTCCAAAAAAAATATAGCAAATGGGATATAAGTTTCTTTTTTTGTTTTTGTTCTTCACTGATATCTTATACGTATTTCATTGGATTTAACATGACATAGTACTAATTTATTTTTAAATTTGTTTTAGTATGGCTATTAATTTTTGGATTAAGAATATTTTGTTCCCCAGCAAAAACTTGCGAATTTTCAAAATTTCCCACATATTTAGTTAATTTTTTGACCCTGGTACTGACCAGAAAATGGCTAGCAATTCTAAAAAATGGAAAACGGGCTGCAATAAATTCCATATGAATTAGAAAATGAGTAAAAATTATAAAAATAATAGCAAATGGGTTGTACACGCCACAGATTTCAAGGCTGACTTGTTTACGCAAGGCTTTGTCAGTGAACACACGATTCTAGCAGCAGTTAGTGTTGGATGTCCATCAAACGACCGACGTGCTTCTTCAATCGCTGATCTTCCTGCTCCAGCCACCTAAACTAGCATCGGCGGGACTGCCTGCTCCCTCCTCTTGTGGCCCGCTATGATGCTGTGCAGGCTTCCCCGGCCCACCCTACTCCCTCCGCTGGCCTCGTCACACGCAATCAACTGCCTCCTTATTACGCGAAAAAATTGATTCCTCCCACTGAAATCTGGGGTGCATCGGTTGGGAGGCTGACCTGTGGGCCTACTAAGTTGACGCGTACGCAGGGCTTGTCAACTTAGTCAACAAACAATTCTAGGAGCAGTAACCGTTGGATTTGAATCGAATGGTCCTGCTGCTTCTTTAATCGCTGCTCTTCTTGCACCAGCCGCCCAAACCAGCGCCGGGGAGACCGCCTGCTCCTGCCTCCTGTGGCCGGCTGTGTTGACGATGAGGCATCATCGCCCCCTACTACTCCCACCGCTAGCCAGGCCCTGCGGCGACGATAGCCTCACACCGCAGCCGAACTAGTGAACCCTCGTACTCCTCTCCGCGTGGGCATCCACTGTCGCGTCCTCCTCGGCTCCGCGTCGTCCCCTACCTAGGCCTCGTCGTCGCCCACCGCCTTGGTGCTCTCGGCGCGGCGTGGTCAACGTGGTCAACGACATTCCATCGAAAGAGTACTGTACGTAGAGAGGCTGACAGTTGGGTCCATGGCCACATCCCAGTTTTTTTGTGATTTGCCAAGTAAGTCGCTTTGTCAGGCCTGTTGGGCTGCAAATCTTTCAACACGAGGAGAGCTTTCATTCAGCTGGCCAAGAAAATGGCCCATCAGTAATGAGAAATGGGTTGTACATTTTTAAAACATATCAAACCAGCAATTAGTTTCAAGTATCTTTTTTTCATTTCGAGATTTGAAATTACATTAATTTTTATGTGTGGAGAATTTGTTGGATTTTATATTGATATACATTTATTTTTCAAATCAGTTTGAATGTGAGTCAAAATTTCGGGATTAAAAACAGTTCGGACCGCACCGAAATATGCAAAATTTCGTATAATGTTTTAACCGTGCCACAATATGGGTTGCAATGCTAACAAAAAGAATATTGTCTCCAAAAAAACCTTAATAATTAGCAAATGGGCTGTAAATTATTAGGAATAACGGCAGATGGGTTGTATACTGTTTTCCACAGATTTGAGGCTTTCCTAAAAAAAGGTTGACGCACAAGAAGTGACTGTTGGATGGCCATCCAACGGCCGTCGTGCTTCTTCAATCTCTGCTCTTCCTGCTCTAGCCGCTCAAACAGGCGCCGGCGGGACTGCCTGCTCCCTCCTCCCTGCGGCCGGCTCTGCTGCCGTGCAGGCCTCACCGCTCCACCTTACTCCCATCGCTAGTCTAGCCATCCCTCTACTCACCCACACCTGCTGTTATTCTCCAGTGACGGCAGACGAACCAGTAAACCCTCGTACAGTGGTAATCCCCTCCGCGTGGGAAAAACTGCCGAGTCTTCCCTGCCTCCATGTCGTTCCCTTCCTAGGCCTCACCGACGTCCACCGCCCTGGTGCTCTCGGCGCGGCCTGGTCAACATGGTCAACGACCGACATGCATCTGAAGTGGACTTTACGCGGAAAGGCCGACAGCTGGGTCCACGGCCGCACGCAAGGAAATGCCTCCTTATTACGCGCAAAATAATGATTCCTCCACCTGACATCAGGGACCCACCGAAAGGGCCTCTGTATTTCGCGAAAAAATGTTACTGCCGCTGACCGCTCGGACCCACCAGCTATATCTTCACACGCAAGGAAGTTCCTCCTTATTACACACAAAAAAATGAATAGTCCCCCTATTAGCTGGGACCTAGTATAGCGGCAGGCTGACTTGTGGGCCTACTAAGTTGATGGGGACGGAGGGCTTTGTCAACTTAGTCAATATGCACGATTCTAGATCCAGTGACTGTACGATGTCCATCCACCGGTCGTAGTGCTTCTTCAACCTCTGGTCTTCTTGCTCCAGCCGCCCAAACCAGCGCCGGTCGTGCCTCGTGCTCCTGCCTCCCGTGGGTGGCTGCGATGCGGCAAAGGCCTCACCGCCCCCTACTACTCCCATCGCTGGCCAGGCCATCCCTCTACTCACCCACACCCCCTATTATTTTGCGGCGACGGCAGCCTCACACCGCAGCGAACCAGTGAACCCTCGTACTCCTCTACACTTGGGCATCCACTGCCACGTCTTCCCCGGCTCCGCATTGTCCCCTTCCTAGGCCTCGCCATCGTCCACCGCCCTGGTGCTCTCAGCGCGGCGTGGTCAACGTGGTCAAGGAACGGCTTCCATCGGACGTGGACTGTACGTGGAGAGGCTCACAGCTGATTCCACGGCCGTAGCAAGGAACTGCCTCCTTATTACGTGAAATATAATTATTCCTCCACCTGACAGCGGGACCCACTAGACGGGCCACCGTATTTTGCCCCCCTGACTGTTGGGACCCACCAGCTACATCTTTGCACGCAAGGAAGTTCCTGGCAGTCGGGACCAACCTGGTCGAAGCATACGTATCGTTGTCATTCTGGTCGCGAACGTGTACGTACATATATACTGGTCCATGTAGAGGTGCGCACGTGTCGTAGTAGAGGCGGCCAGGGTGCAAGAAAGAAAATATGGCCACGTATGTGTACATATGGGCGGGGTCTCGAACGCCTACTCGCGCATATGTACGGCCAGGGCTCGTGTACATGGCTGGGTCGGAATGGAGAAACAGCGTCGTCGTCGTGTTCATGGGGAGGCAACGGAATGCGTCGTGTTCATGTGGAGGCAACGGAATGCGTCGTGTTCATGGGGAGGCAACGGAACGCGTGGGAGCCAACCGGCTGGGTTGGAACGGAATGCGTCGTCATGTTCATCGGGAGGGCTTGGACGGAACATGCGACGGAAACGAGGCCTGGCGTACCGCAAAATGGAGGAAACGGCCTTGTGTTCGACCGGCTACATTCGAAACGGGATCCAGTTCATCGGGAGGGGTCTGGCGTACCGCAAAACAGAGGAAACGGACCTCCTACGGTCAAAACGGGGGTCCTGTTCATCGGGAGGGGTGTGGCGTACCACAAAATGGACGAAACGGACTTGTGTTGGAGCACTATGGTCGAAACGGGGGTCCTCTTCATCGGGAGGGGTGTGGCGTACCGCAAAACCGGACTCCACGGGATACTGTTCATCTCCACCGTCGACCCCCTCCAGCCTCCACGAGCTACTGTTCATCCACCGTCGACCTCCTCCAGCCTCCACCTGCGATTGTTCATCCATGGGCTCCTGTTCATCCAGCCTCCACCGCGCGGTACTCCACTGGCTACTGTTCAACCAGCCCTCTCCACGGGCTCCTGTTCAACCACCCATCCATGGGCTACTGTTCATCCTGCCCTCCACCGTCTACTGTTCATCCTGCCCTCCACGGGGTGGTCCTGTTCATCCAGCCCTCCACAGGGTCCTGTTCATCTAGCCCCAACCAGCTTGATCGATCGGGGTCCTGTTCATCCAGAGGCAACACCACGGGGTCCTGTTCATCCACCCCCACCGGGAACTATTCATCCAACCACCCCCCCCCCGGCAATGCTCACTGTTCATCCAGAGGCAGCATCGATCGGCTTCAGTTAGCAGCAGTAGCGAAGGAATCCCTCGATCGGGTTCAGTTAATAGCCATCGATCAATCGCTCGGGTTCAGTAACGCGTAGCCTGCAGTGCAATCGCTCGGGTTCAGTTAGAGCCCAAAGCCTCGCTCGGGTTCAGTTAGAGCCAACACCTCACACACACGCGCGTACGTGTACGAGAGAAACGCGCATCGCTCGGCCCCCGACCTCCCACCGTAACCGGGAACTCCCCGAAATTTTCCTCCCCCTCGCTTCTACCACGGTTTTTTCCGTCATGGATGGCCCAAAGAATACCATGCAACTGCGTCTCCAGCCCGCCCAGGACGAAAAGCCCATTTTCTATCATGATTTTTTTCATATAAGTAGGAGCCCACCACATCTATGATGATACCGGGTTTTGTCACAATTATTGTCATAGAAGTGTCATATGTATGACAAAAAAAATCGTTCGGCCCAAAATGTCACAGATGTGTCTTTTTTTGTAATGTTATGGCTCATGTCACGAGAACCTCGTGAGGTTTGCATGGCCTTGAACTCTCCACCCCTCACGAGCCAGCCTGGTGAGGCCGCTCCTGAGGAGGTCTTGCGTCATCCGCCTCGCGAGGGTCTTGAATGCCTTGTTGATGAAGATGGGGCGTACAGGCCTGCTAGCAAAGACACGTCGTGGGCCGCAGGCAGGCAAGTCTGGGGACCCCCGTTCCCAGAACACCGACAGTAGCCCCCGGGCCCAAGGCATGCTCAGGCTTTCTTTGAGGCGAAGCCAAGGGTCAAGTGCAGAGGTTGATTGGACATGGGCATCTCCGCTTCCCCACACTGCCTCGGCAACTGCCTGACTTGACAAGTCCCTGCGACATGCAAGGAAAACCATCACTACCTGTGATCATGGGGGTGCTGGTTGGCCTTCTCCTGGTATAAATGGGAGGGGGAGGAGCCCCCATCGCCCATGTTTCCTCCGCCTCTCCTGCTTCTTCTCCTTCCTTGCTCCTCCCCTTGCTTGTGCAGACATGGCGCCGATCCGGAGTTTCTCGGCCACAGAGAAGGGCAAGGCTCCCCTCAACAAGCCCGAGCTGCTCCCGCCAAAGAAAAGGAGGTCTCATCGCTGCGAGATGGTCTTTAGGCCGATGGTGTCGTGGCCCTGGTATAAGAGGCCGCCTCCTGGGTACCCGCTGCCCTTGTACACTCACGCCGACGATTCCGGAGGAAGGAGCGGTGAGCGGCGCTGCCCGCGCCAAGGCCATGGTCGCCGTGCCGCAGAGGCGCACGCCGTCGACCCAGGGGTCCACACTACGGACTCTTCGCTTGAGTTCGTGCTGTGGGCTGCGATGCCCCCGAGCACTTGGATATGCCTCTCGCAGTTCTTTGCCGCCGAGGAGCCTTCGCCAACTTTGGCTGCAGCACGCCGACTGGGATGCCTAGCGACTGGAGCGGAGATTGGAGTCGTTGCCTCCGGGAAGATCTTCATGACCCGAGGCTGGGGCGAGATTGCCCGAGCCTTTCGTGTGGAGGGCACCATCGTGACCCACTTTGAGTACGATGGCACCTCTGTGCTGTTCTTCAAGGTCTTCGATGAGGAAGGCCGCCGCCTAGAGTGCTGCCCTGAAGAAGGTCACCAGGACGACGCTGCGGCGGGCGCGGGGCCCTCCACGGGTCTCGCATGCAGCTCCTCCAGTGACAGCGCCGACTCCTGGTGGTCCAGCAACTCTCCTGAGCTCATGGAGTCTACGGAGACAATCGATGGCAGTTGCGTGCCCCCGAGCTCCCGCCGAGCTCGGAGTAGGGCTGCGATGTCCAGCCCCCGTCGCCGCTGATTTGGATGGGGTTGGCGCCGGCCTGACGTGGCCCATTGTTGATGATGGCGTCGGCGATATCTGGTGCGCTTAGATAGAAACCCTAGGAATTCCTTCCCTTTTGTTCCCTGCGAGGAATCAAGAAATGGACCCCGTGGGGCATGTAATGCGTTTGTAATGACTTTTGTCAATATAGCCCTCTTTATGAAGATTTGCATGCGCATATCCTACCAAGGCTCGGCCTCCCCTTTCCAATCCTACGGTAGCTTGGTGCTCTACGCTGACAGGTCCCGGTCCCCAGGCAGGCTGCAGCTTTCACTGTTATGCCAGGTTGCGTGCCGTGGTCAAGGCCAGGAGGTGAGCGGCCCGAGGTCCAGTAAGAGCTCCTGAGGTGCGATGCTCAAGAGGTCCCCTTTAGTGCGCAAGTAGCTGTCTTAGGATGGGAAAGGAAGAAAATGTTGCCGCAGTAGGGCAGCAAAGGGAGTGAGCGAGGGTCTCATGTCGTAGCAACTGGTGGATCTAGAGCGAGAACTTATCTTGGTTGTCCGGGGTTGACTCCTCGAGTCGCGCCGGACTCACACGTCGGTCGCTGTAGTGTAGCTAGGTTTGGCCCGTGCGTGTCTCTCTCTCAGGTACCGGCCCTCGAGCAAGCTCAGCCGTCGCTGGTATGCCAGGTCGCGTGCCGTTGTCAAGGCCAGGGGGTGAGGGCTGGAGAGCCAGTAAGAGCTCCTGAGGCGCGATGCTCAGCAACCCCTTTTTAACGCGCAAGCGAATCACATGAGAGAAGAGAGAGAGTCTGTGGTACCGCCTGCTATGGCCCTCAGGAAGTTCTACAAGTTAGCGCGAGGAAAGGCACCGGTCGCCGTGGGTTTGGTTCTAGCGAGTGAGAGGGGACTCCCTACTGCGGAGAGCCCCCGGGGCATGGACATCCCCGCCCTGACACGTGGCTTGCACGGAAGGGCTAGATGAGGTGTGTCTGGACACTCATGAGCCAGCATGGGGCTCACGAGGCCCTACCTCAAGGCGGGTTGCGCCTGGTCTTGGTTCTTGTTTGCTGTCTTGGTCCTGCAAGGTGGTTAGACAACCTGCGTTGAACGAATCTCCCTAGGTCATCACATGAAAAAGCCAAGCACCAACGGCCCCAGGAGATGACGTGAACGGGGACGGCCTGCCAGATAGAGCTGAGCCTCTGGATTTATCGACGCTGCAGGGATGGGCCCGAGCATAGACGCCGTGCTTAACTTACTCACGCGAAAGGTCCTGAAGAAAGACGGCCGCCGCGCAGCTCCCATGGTGGGTGACAATCAAGCAGGTGATAGTCATAGATAAATTAAGCATGGAAAGCATACTGGCTTAAGTAAATGCAGGGAAGATGCATGCCACTGGGTCCGGCCCGAGCGGCTTGGGGATGATGCACCCCGAGGGGCGCCCCCAACAAGGTAAGCTGAAGGCATAAAAAAGGGATACATGCCACAGGGACGGACCCACGCGCCTGGGAATGATGTAGCCCTGGGGGCGATCCCAGCTAAATTAACTTGAAAAATGTCACCTCATTCTGTTGATGAAGGAGAGTTGGGGCAGCTAAAGGCGTGCATCGAAGGGGCTGCTCCTCATGAGTCACCGGGGCCCTGAGCCTCGGGAGGCTCTGGGGTCCAGGGGGTTCCTTGAGGACCGTCTTCATCTCCGTCAGCACGGCGTGGTGCCTGGCCTCCTGAGCCACCAGGACGCTCTGCAGGTTGCGCTGATAGGCGGTCGCCATGCTCGGCAGGCCAAAAGGCATGTGAACATAGCTGTGAGGTGGTCCCTCACAGCGTCCCGCGCGCGAAAGCCAGAAAAGCTCCTGAGAGGCGGCCCGATTGAGCCCTGGGACATTTATGCGGTCACGCAGCCTGACATCCTCGCCTGGATGGGGAGCTGCATCTGGTGAGCGGTGGCCGCCGCGCATGGCCCTTGTGTCTTGCATTTGTTGAGTGGTCTCGGTGATGAACTCCTGTACGGTGAGCACTCCTTGCCCTCTGTTCTACTGAGGGAAGCGTGCCGCGGGGCACGCCTCCAAGTGGTGCTCAAGCGCCTCCCTCATGATGCTGGCAAAGTCTGAGGCCCTCCAGAAGAGAGACCCCAAGCCCTGCCCGAGAGGGGCACTGGGCGCGCTTTCCTATGCGATGGAGGGAGGCGCCCCAGGCGCTGACGCCGATCCTGACGAGGCGCTACTTGCCTGAGGCTCTGCATGGCAAAATAGCTTCTTCTTCTTGGGGGTGGCCTCAGGAGGGCGCTCGACCTGGCTATCAGGGTCATCGATTGCTGCAGCTTGGAAGGCACGCTCGAGGGAGCACACCGCGTCTCTTTCCTCGCACGGGACAGTGATGATTCCGCTGCTTCCCGGCATCTTCACAACATTGTAGCCGTGATGGGTCACCGACATGAACTTGGCCAGGGCTGGATACCCCGAGGATGGCATTGTATGGCACGTGGATGTAGGCGACGTCGAAGTCGATGAGTTCGGTGCGGTAGTTGTTGCGTTCTCCGAAGGTAACGGGGAGGCGGACCTGCCCGATCGGGGTAGTAGAGCCGTCGGTCACTCCTGAGAAAGGCTTGGTAGGCTGAAGCTGGTCATATGGCACTTGGAGGTTGTCGAACGTGTCGACAGACAGGATGTTGAGCCATGCGCCACCGTCGATGAGGGTCTTGGTAACTTGCACGTTGCTGATGACTGGTGAACAAAGCATTGAGAGGACGCCTCAGTAGCCGCGCACTTGAGCTGATCTACCGAATTGAACATGATGGGGCACCTGGACCATCTGAGCGGGCGTGTGGCCTCGAGCTTGGGTAGGACTGCATTCACTTCGCAAGCAAACTCTCTGAAGATACGCTGCGAGGCTGGGGCTTGAGCTCCGCCCAAGATGCAAGCGATAGCGCGCAGCTCCTAGAAGCCCCCATCCCCCTCGTCTTGATGGTGGTCGTCATTCCTTCTGGGTGGTGGCGGTAATGGAGGAAGGCCAGCATTGCCTTGAGGACGAGCCTCACGAGGCTGGTCCCCCCAGGCACCCTCGCGAGGCTGATCATGCCAGCGGTCCTCATGAGGCCAGTCGTGCCACTCCTGGCGCGGGCCACGGTCGTCCCAACGTCCGCCACCACGTCCTCCTCCTCGGCCGTAGCCACAGTCGCTGCACTCGGGGCGTCGACCGAAGCGTCCTTCCCGAATGGCTCTGAGCTCTTCACAATTGCTGGTATTGTGGGTATGCAGGTTGTGGAAGGCGCAGAATGGTCGGGTGCTCTTGGATGACTCGAGCTGGTCTCTGCCGCGCTTGGTGTCTGGTTCCGCCGCGAGCACGGCTGCTCCCTTGCGCTTCATGTCCTTGGCCTTGGTCTTCTTCTCCTCTGGGTCCGTAGCAGGGAGCTCGAGGAGGGAGAGGCGCTCCTCCTCAGCTCTTGCACACTTGGTCATGATGTTGAACAACTCCAAGGTCGTGCACAACTGCACATGGATGTCGAGCTCCTCCTTCATCTTGACATCACGAACGCCGTCGGAGAGCGCTGAGATGATGGCCTTGTCGGTCACCTTGGGGATCTTGGTTCGCGCGTTGTTGAAGCACTAGATGTACTTCTGCAAGGTCTCTCCTGATTGTTGCTTGATGCGGCGCAGGTCACCCGCGACCGGGGGGTGGTAGCGAGTGCCCTGAAAATTGGCCATGAAGTGGCTGCGCATCTCGTCCCAGGAGGAAATCGAGCCTGGATCCAGGTTCAGGAGCCAGGAGCGGGGGCCCTCCTTGAGTGCCATGGGAAACTAGTTTGCCATGACTTTCTCGTTGCCGTTTGCCGCCTCGATGCTCAGCTCGTAGAGCTGCAGGAACTCCGCGGGGTCAGCGGTGCCGTCGTAGCGAGGAGGCAGATCAGGCTTGAACTTGCCCGGCCAAGCGATGCTACGCAACTCGGGGGTGAAGGTGCGGCAGCCGGCTGTGGTCACCGGGGCCCGCCTTGGAGGTGGAGCTTGGTCTTGACTCCCGCGCGCCGCTACGGCAAGCGGAGCGGGGCCTTGCCGTAGCAAACGATCCTAGCGTGGCGGTGCGAGGAGTGGCGGAGCGTTCACTTGCGGTCGAGGGACTTCTTGGCAGCTTCTTTCTTCACGCGCGGGCGCCGGACGTGGTGGGTCACGCCGAGGAGCTGTGTGCCTTGGCGCTAGGGCACCGTCTTGGTGCAGAGGTGGCGGAGGTGCTTCATGAGCTATGTCGCCCGTGGCCAGCGGAGGGCGAGGCAGAGTGGGACGATGCAGGGGAGCCCCCTGTGGCATGGACAAGCTCGGCGATGCGGTCAAACCAGTCCTCGTATTGGTCGTCGACTGGGCGGTAGCACAGGAGCTCGTGCGCCATGAGGAGCGCGGCCCGTGCGCCCGCGGGAACGCGACGAGCATGATACGATGAACCAGTGGGAGTCAGTGATGGAGTGGCGGTGCATCCATTGTCGGTGTCAAAACCGGCGGATCTCGGGTAGGGGGTCCCGAACTGTGCGTCTAAGGCGGATGGTAACGGGAGGCAGGGGACACGATGTTTACCCAGGTTCGGGCCCTCTTGATGGAGGTAATACACTACGTCCTGCTTGATTGTTCTTGATAATATGAGTAGTACAAGAGTTGGTCTACCACGATATCGAAGAGGCTAAACCCTAGAAGCTAGCCTATGGTATGATTGTATGTTGTCCTACAGACTAAAACCCTCCGGTTTATATAGACACCGGAGGGGGCTAGGGTTACACAAGGTCGGTTACAAAGGTGGAGATATACATATCCGTATTGCCTAGCTTGCCTTCCACGCCAAGTAGAGTCCCATACGAACACGGGACGAAGTCTTCAATCTTGTACTTTCATAGTCCAACAGTCCGGCCAAAGGATATAGTCCTGCTATCCAGAGACCCCCTAATCTAGGACTCCCTCAGTAGCCCCTGAACCAGGCTTCAATGACGATGAGTCCGGTGCGCAGTGTTGTCTTCGGCATTCCAAGGCGGGTTCCTCCTCAGAATACACCATGGAAGAGTTTAAATACAAGGACAGTGTCCGACCCTGCAAAATAAGTTCCACATACCACTGTAGAGAGAATAATATTTCCACGAATCTAATCTGCTCACACGTTTTGACAGCATGACATCACGCCATGACCCGGTCATTATTCGAACCGTTTCTCTCAACTAGCTCCGCACATAATGCGAGGCGGTTTTCTTGACACGTCTTGTCAAAGAAGAGATTGTGTCCCACTTATCACGGGATTCTCATCAATACAAACATGGGTAACCCAACCGTGCCTGTTGGTATGACTCCTAGATCTTAGGTAAGTCCCAAACGGCCACGAGGAGGACGCCTGATATTCGCCCTCTTTATAAAGGGGACGAGGCTTTTTCTTTTTTCCCTCCCGTGCTCAATCGAATCCTTCCCCCGCCTCGAGTTCTAACACCCAAAGCTCAGGTCAGGTGCTAGAGACCTTCAACTATGTCTGGATCCAACCTTCAAGGTTGGTGGATGCCTTCCTCCGTCACAGAGGAGGACATCAAGAAGTTGAGGGAGGCCAGATATCTGACCGCCGAAATTTCGCATAGGCTGCCCACCCGAGGGTAGGTCGTCCCTACTCCCGAACCCAACGAGAGCGTTGTGTTCATCTCCCACTTCCTCCGAGGGATAAGCCTTGCTCTGGATCCCTTTGTTAGGGGTCTTATGTTCTATTACGGGATGGATTTTCACGATCTGGCCCCGGATTCCCTTCTTCACATCTCATCATTTATTGTCGTATGTGAGGCCTTCCTCCGTATTACCCCTCACTTCGGGCTGTGGCTCAAGACCTTTGATGTGAAGTCGAAGATGGTCGAGGGGCAGCACGCAGCGTGCAGAGGTGCTTTAATAAGCAAGATCGCTGATGCTCCATGGCCAGAGGGTTCCTCCTCAGAGGTGTCTAGATTGTGGCAGCGAGAGTGGTTTTACATCATAGCTCCCCGAAGTGCCAAGTGGGTAGCTACCCCCGCCTTTCGCTCAGGCCCCCCACCACAACTGATGTCATGGATTAGCAGGGGGCTGAGCTGGGGTCCAGCCAAGGATGTGCCAATATTGCAGAGTCGTATCCGAGATCTCTTCGATGGAGATTTCAGTTTGGTTATGGTAATGCAAGTTATGCTGGTTCGTCGAGTCCAACCTTGCAACGTCGGCCCCTCCGCATGTGGGAATTCAACCCGGAAGGACCGCGAGTTATTCAACATTTCCTCGGCATGACGCGCGAAGAGATGTACAAATTGTTCTTCGGACCCCAAATAGAGTGTCCGAACACCACCGAGGACGTGGACCTGAGCTAAAACCGCCCCGCTGCCCAAGTAAGTAATCCCATGCCGAACCTGTTGTCCTTTTATTTATCATGGCATCATTCTAAAGAGTCGCTCTTTGACCAGGACTGGATAACAAAGGCGATGATGATCAGCTATTCGGCCCCCCCTTCTTGAGGTCTTGGACAATCCGATGTTGGACAACATGCTCGAGCCGGCCCCGTATGCAGCGCCCTCTAAGGAAGATGATGGGGGGAATAAAGAGGGCGAAAGCAGGCCCCACTCGCTACTCATTCCAGCCGGGGGGATAAGCACCTCTGCGTGGGAGGACAATCAAAGGGAAGAATCTGACATTCTCTCTCCCCAGGGAAGAAAGAGGACTACCTCTGAAGATCCGGAAACTAAGGTTTCCAAACGGGAGAAGAAATCTTCATCAGAGGGTCCTACCTCAGAGGGTATTCTTGCCGCACAGTGTCTGCGCGGAGATCAGCCCTCTACCGAGCTGTAAGTAATCGAAAAGTACTTCAATAGTGGAAATATCCTACCTTATTTCCGAAGACAATAACCAGTGCTTATAAATTGCAGTCCGGATCGTAGCCCGTCTCGACAGAGTTTGTCTTCACGGCATCTTCTTCCGGAGATGATGGAGAGCGAAACGCCTCCCCCGACACCCCACCTCACGAAGCGGGCGACCTTCAAATGTCGTCGCGAAGGGTATCTCTGGATCCACTAAGGCCGGAGGATAACCCTTTGGCTACCTGGATTCCTAGTATCCGGCTCTTAAAGAGAGCGATAGCAAGGTCCATACAGTGTGCGGTTGGACACGCTGAAGGATCTCTTGGGGCAAGCGGCCGTCTCGAAAGCGCATCGTACGCTAATGGGTACGGTAATTGAAAGGATTTCATCCGCTGAAAGCGGTTTGCATGAAGCCTTTATGAGTCTGCTGAAAGGCTTTGAGGTACGTGAAATAGTGTATATTTTTTATAGTTCCGCATACATTAGTTGTGCCCTATGCAGATAGTAGCCCCTGAGACTCTGGTTGTTGTCGAAAATGGCGGCAAACAGAGTATCATGGTCCCAGGTAATAACCAGACCGCCTTTATGTGCAGGTGGCTGAAGCTCCGGTGGCTAGCCGGACTGATGGGTTTGCCGAGCTAAAGCGGCAACTTGATGCGGCAGACGCCGACATCGTGCTTGTCAACAAGCGGCTTGACGAGGCACAGGGTGAGTGATTTCTCTGGTGAGCGTCACATAATAAGAGTAGCATGATGCCAATATCTTTAATATGTTGTGTGAATGCAGATGGAGCTGCCACCGTGGCGACCCTTCGGGCGAAGCTTGCCCAAGCCAAGGAGCAAGCCAGGAGTAGCAATGCGGCCGCTCTAAAGGCGGCCGAAGAGTTAAGGGCCAAACAGGCCATGCATTGCTAGAGCAAGGAAAAAATAGCCAAGATGGTTGTAGAGTTAAAAGATGCCGCTGACAGTTACCAGCTTCTTGAAGAAGAAAACCGGGAGAAGGCGGCGGACCTGGAGAAGGCCCTGGTGACTGCCAAGGAAGCCCGCTCCAAAGCTAGAGCGACGAAGGAGGAGCTGAATCAAGCTGCAGATATTGTGTCTGGAAAGCCCTTCTTGTTGCGGACTAAGTTCGGAGATCCGAAGTTTGCTCCTCTGGACCGACTATGGAGTTCGGCAGACGCCTACATGGATTTGGCTGCAAGTGCTGCTGATGCAGCCGAGTACTTCAAGGATCAGAAAGGTCCTGAAATGGAAAGGTTGTTATGGTCGCAGTTTCATGCTCCAGTCCGTCCACTGCTGTTGAATGAGCGATTGGCTGAGTGGGCTGAGCTCCATAGGTTGTCCGGACTTGCCATGAGGTTTGTTGTGGATCACCTGTGGCCGGGAGGGCCAAGGCCGAATAGCTACTATAGTTTAGTGCAACAATTCCTTGGTGCTGTGCCACGCATCGATGCTGTAAAGAGATCGGCGTGCATAGAGGGTGCGCGGATCGCCTTTGCCCGTGTCAAGACATACTGGGCGGAGATGGAGGCCACCACTGTTGCGACACATGGTTCGGCGGTAGGCCGAGTGGCTGCCGAGCACTACTTTGAAGAAGTTCTTGAAGGCGCTCATTCCATAGAGGCCCAGTGCTCGAAGAATATTATGTTCTAGTGACATGTACTCCCACTATAAAAACAATGTTTTATTGAATTATCAAGGTTGTATTTATACTTTTGCCCGAAAGTACTATGATGCCTCCTCTGCGGCCGTTTATGTATATATATAACCTCAAAGTTTGTAGTCGTCGGCTTCCGCTCCCATGCATATAATGCGGGGGTGTTCGCAAAAAATGCATATCCACACTTGATCAAACGTCTTGGTCTGTTAAGGAGGTGATAGCGAGGCAAACGAGGCAATCGGACTATATTGCTTTAACACTTTCACTTAGCCATAGGAGTTTGACAGTGGGGCTACTATATAGCCCCTGGTACTTTTGCGCTTGTCCGAGTACGAGGCGCGTACGTACATGATCGAGAAACGGCCCTTCGTTAATGCGGAGGAATCCCAAAGATTCCAATGAATCATCGAGTGGTTGACCAGTCTCTCGCTATATCATGATAGTCAGTTTTCGGCTTTCTCTACTGAGGTGCTCATCCGGAGGAACCAGGGCAAAATCGTAGTTGTTCTCCCAGTGCAACCTTAGCCGATATAATAGAACACAAGGTACCAAAATGTGGGAGCCGGGCAAACCCAACATTTGACCAAAGACATGATTCGGAGCTGATGCATATAGGGCCAAACTCGCGACGCCGAACACTCCCTAAGGTGTTCGGTCTTTATAACATATACTGGGCTAAACAATGCCCTTAATAAGAAACCCCATGTGTCCAGGAACGTGCAAAATCCTGGCATGGCCACATGCCAATAACGCCAGCATCCTTCTCGATTGTGCGGAGTATCCGGAGGATATGAGCAACAAGAGACAGTAAAAAAGGTTTACGCAGGGTCTTAATCTAAAAAGAAACCTTTGGGCAGGTCCCTGCTGCACGTCTGCGCCTGTGTCTCCGTTGTGTCGTGTCCTGGACTGGTGTAGCACGATTATCATCTGTAAAAGGAAAGAACTTAGGTGAAAGTTGTTGTGCCAAAAAAGGAAGAATTGGTTATTATCAATGAACTATCAAAATTCAGGAGAAGTCAAGTTGAGTCGGGCTGGCCCTGATTACACGCGGGGAGCCCCTTGTACCATTTATGAGGGTTTGATCATCAAACCCGTCTCATGTATATGTGATGCAACAACGGACTCGTCTAACCGTGTATGTGGTCTTGACGACCTGCCATTTTTTCTGGTTGGTGAGGCCGTCTAGTTCGCGGCTGTTAGAGCCGCCGCGTCCTCTTCCGTACGTAAAAAAACGTTCGGTATTTCTGCTAACTATGATGATGCCACGTGAACCGGGCATCTCGAGCTTGAGAAAATCATAATGCAGTATTGCACTAAAACGAGCGAAAGCCGCCCTTCCGAGTAGTGCTTCTTAATCACTTCGAAATGGAGCGATGTGAAAAGTTAATGTTTCGCTTCGGAAGTTATCAGGAGAACCGAATACCACCTCTAGTAGTAGAGATCCCGTACAGTGGGCCTCTTAGCCTGGTATTACTCCCTTGAATGTAGTATTACTGTGGTTTATTTGTGTTGGGTTTATCCCCATTTTGCGGACTATGTCCTGATATATCAGATTTAGATCACTGCCGTCGTCCATGAGAGCTCGTGTGAAATGGTACCCATTTATGATTGGGTCTAACACCAAGGCCGTCAGTCCTTGGCGCCGGATATTTGTATCGTGATCCCTATGATCAAAAGTGATCGGGCAGGCCACCCAGGGGTTCAACCTAGGGGTGATGGGTTCTATGGCTCATGTGCATCGGAGTGCATGATTGCTTCTCCTCTTTGTCACATGGATCACGTTTACGGTTTTAACCTCTGACGGGAACTTTTTTTGTCCTCTGGCGCTTTGCTGCCGAGGTTCATCCTCGTCTTCGCTTGGTGTCTCTTCCCCTTTGTGTTCGGCATTTAGCTTACCGGCCTGCTTAAAGACCCAACATTCTCTGTGGGTATGATTTGCAGGTTTGTCTGGGGTGCCGTGAATCTGACAGAGTTTGTCAAGAATTTTGTCTAGGCCAGATTGTCCTTCTCTGCTGCCTTTGAAAGGCTTTTTCCGCTGACCTGGTCAGGAGCCCCTGAATCCGGCGTATACCGCCATGTTATCTAGGCTACCTTTTTTATTTCGACGCTTGTTTTCATTGCATCGTGGTTTACCATTGCCATCCCTAACTTCGGATGTGCTTGGGTTGCTGGTGCTGCTACGGGCCAACCAGTTGTCCTCGCCCGCACAAAAGAGGGTCATGAGGCTTGTTAGGGCTGCCATCGTTCTCGGTTTTTCTTGGCCGAGGTGTCTGGCGAGCCATTCGTCTCGGAAGCTGTGTTTAAAAGCTGCTAAGGCTTCGGCGTCCGGACAGTCGACGATTTGGTTCTTCTTGGTGAGGAACCTGTTCCAAAGCTTTCGGGCGGACTCTCCGGACTGTTGGACTATATGACTTAAATCGTCTACATCCGGAGGTCGGACATAAGTCCCTTGAAAATTGGCCTGAAAGGCGTCCTCGAGCTCCTCCTAACTTCCAATTGAGTTTTCGGGGAGGCTTTTCAGCCAGTGCCGAGCTAGCCCTTTAAGCTTGAGGGGCAAGTATTTAATGGCATGGAGATCGTCTCCACGAGCCATATGAATATGGAGGATGAAGTCCTCTATCCAGACTCCAGGGTCTGTGGTCCCGTCGTAGGCCTCTATGTTCGCCGGTTTGAATCCCTTTGGGAATTCATGATCCAGCACTTCATCTGTGAAACATAGGGGGTGTGCGGCGCCCCTGTATTGAGATGTGCTATGATGTTCGGACGGTTGTAGTATTCGGTTTTGGTTTTGTACCTGAGCGCGCTTCCTAGATCCATAGATGGATCTGGTCGCACCGGATTCTTGGCGCAAGTTCTCACGTAGATCATGTGTTGACTTATGTGCGACCTTGTTAGCCGCTCTATCGCGCTCACTAGGTGGTGGATCCGGCCGGTTGGCCGTATCATTCTTCGGTTGTGTGGGCTCTAAGGCCTCATCGTCGAATTCTGGTAATAGCTTGCGCTTTGCATAGCTATTTTTATGGTAGCTTCCACCATACTTTGTTACTTTGTTCCACCTATTGTTGAGAGTATCTTGTGCTACCTTGAGCCTTTGCTTCTGTTTCTTCAGGCTCCTCGCTGTGGCAATAAGCCTTCTACAGAAGTTCTCTTTCTCCAAGTGTGTTTCCGGGATGATGCGTGCATCTTTGTCCCGACTGCTTTCTTCCCCAGATGGAGTTTGATGAGGCTTATCCTTGGCGTCATCGTGTTCGGACGTCGGATCTGTACTACGTTTGCAGTTTGCATCTTAATCGTTTTCTGCCACCGGGGTGGTCAGTTGTCGTTTCTTCCAGAGTCGAGTGGACTATTATTCCCTCTTGCGCTGTTATCGCTGTTTTTTCTATGGCGGGACTTAGAGCGGTGCCGCTGACAACGGCGCTTGGGTTGCTTGGAGGGTGCATCCCCCGCTATCTCTTCGCCATTGCCCTCTCTGGGTGTCTCCACCATTTATACGTCATCTGATGAAGTGTGGTCCGGCGCCCTGTGGGCGGTAGTTCCTGTTTGTCTCCGGCATTGTCGTCCATACCGTCGATGTCTTCGGAGTCGAAGTCGAGCATGTCAGTTAAGTCATCGATAGTGGCTACTAACATGGTGGTGGGTGGGCAGTGAATTTCTTCGTCATCTGCATCCCATTCTAGTCGGACATAGTTCGGCCAAGGTTCTCCTGACAAGGAGAGAGACCTTAATGAATTTCGCACATCTCCGAAAGGTGAGTGCTGAAAGATATCCACCGAGGTGAACTCCATGATCGGCGCCCAGTCGGATTTGACTGGCATGGATGTGAGCGGCTCAGAGTCCATGGCCGGAGATGAATCCAGTGGTTCGGCGACACGGCTCTCGTAAGGGGTCAAGTCAGTATTTGGCTCTATCACCACTGAGAGTGCGGTCTTCATGGCCGGATCTATCCCTCCACTCTCGGACGGCACGATTTGCTCCGGGTTAATGGTCGGAGTAGTTGCGGATGCGATCTCCCAAACACTATCCGATGACAGAGTTATGTCATGCTCGTTGCGACTGTGTGACGCATCCGGCATGGGCAGAAATCCATCGAAGATCAAGTCTCTGCGGATGTCGGCCGTGTAGTTCAAGTTTCCAAATCTGAACTGATGGCCAGGGGCGTAGCTTTCGATTTTCTCCAGATGGCCAAGCTAATTGGCAGGCAATGCGAAGCCGCTGAATACGAATATCTGTCTGGGAGGAAGCCTCACCCTGGAACGCATCGCTAGCGATGATCGAAGGAGCCATCAAGCCTTACAGTGACGACAC
This sequence comes from Triticum aestivum, assembly GCF_018294505.1. NCBI lineage: Eukaryota > Viridiplantae > Streptophyta > Magnoliopsida > Poales > Poaceae > Triticum > Triticum aestivum. Next base: position 486,163,689 of record NC_057797.1, read on the forward strand.
AGTGGAACTCTCAATGAAAGCACCAATCTCGGTGTCAAAACTGGCGGATCTCGGGTAGGGGGTCCCGAACTGTGCGTCTAAGGTGGATGGTAACAGGAGGCAGGGGACACGATGTTTACCCAGGTTCGGGCCCTCTTGATGGAGGTAATACCCTACATCCTGCTTGATTGTTCTTGATAATATGAGTAGTACAAGAGTTGATCTACCACGAGATCAAAGAGGCTAAACCCTAGAAGCTAGCCTATGGTATGATTGTATGTTGTCCTACAGACTAAAACCCTCCAGTTTATATAGACACTGGAGGGGGCTAGGGTTACACAAGGTCGGTTACAAAGGTGGAGATATACATATCCGTATTGCCTAGCTTGCCTTCCACGCCAAGTAGAGTCCCATCCGGACATGGGACGAAGTCTTCAATCTCGTACTTTCATAGTCCAACAGTCCGGCCAAAGGATATAGTCCGGCTGTCCGGAGACCCCCTAATCCAGGACTCCCTCAGCCGTCCTGTCGCACCGAAGGGTGCAGCGAGGATGCTTGTTGCTCGTTCCCCGCCGGGCCGATGGAGGCGTTGGCGGCAAGCGACGGAGAGCGACGAGGTGGCCCGCCGACAGGGGCCGTCTAAGCAACGCGGGTGGCGAGGGCAGCTCTGCGCTCGGCGCGGGCGCGACGTGCGTCTGCCATGGAGACGATGAAGCGGCATGACATGGAGCGACGGAAGGGAAGGTTCAGCGCACCCCTACCTGGTGCGCCAAATGTCGGATCATGGGTTCCGGTAAAACCCTTAAGGTTCGAACACTAGGGTGCGCGCGAAGATTTCCCCCCTGCCGATCCACATCCTAACTTAGCTAAGATCTTATGAACTAACTCGACGAACTCGCAACACAAAGGACACAAGATTTATACTGGTTCGGACCACCTTCCTGGTGTAATACCCTACTCCAGTGTGGTGCTGGTGGATTGCCTCTTCGACTGAGGATGAATAGTACAAAGGGGAAGAACAGCCTCCTAAGGTTGAGGTGTTCTAGTGCTTGGTGAACTTGTGTGTGTGAAGATCCAGTCCAAGGCCATCCCCCTCTCTACGGTGGTGGCTAGTCCTATTTATAGAGGCCCTGGTCCTCTCCCCAAATATTGAGCGGGAAGGGAGCCAACAATGGCCAATTTGAAAGGGGACAACTAGTACAAGCTATCCTAACAATAGTATTCTTGGCCCGCAGAAGGCTCTGGTGGTGACACCGTCTTGGGCTCCATGGTGACCTCCGTCTTGCCGTCCTTCTGGTCTTGGTCTCGTTGCACCAATATGGAAACCTTTGCTTGATGCGTCGGTACTCCGTGCTTGCGCTTGCCCCCTTAGAACCAAAGAGGAAACAAGGATGCTGCGCGCGCTGGCGCCCGCCTGGTCTCGATCGTCATGGCTCATGTCACGAGAACCTTGCAAGGTTTGCCTGGCCTTGAACTCTCTGCCCCTCACGAGACAGCCTGGCGAGGCCTCTCTTGAAGAGGTCTTGCGTCGTCCGCCTCGTGAGGCTTGGCCCCTTGCGAGGGCTTGAATGCCTTGTTGATGAAGATGGGTCGTACAGGCCTGCTAGCAAAGCCACGTCGTGGTCCGCAGGAGGCAATTCTGGGGACCCCCATTCCCAGAATGCCAACACACACCCTCCTCTGTCCGCCACCCTGCCGGAGCCTCTTCCCTGATGACGTCGTCCACAGCAACACCTCGACGTCCCTCATCCATCATATAGGATGAGGATCCGTCGTCGATCTCGTCGTCCGGCCGGTTCAGCCACCCCGTCCTCCACCTCCAAGGAGCTACCTCGATGTTCCCCTCGTCTTTCACGCCTATGATATGTCGACACATGGCATGGCCCAACATAGGCCCATTCTGCTGAAAAGGCCGGCCCATCTTAAGGCCCACCATGTTTTTTCAGACACTAGTGGGCTGGCCCGATAACAGCCTGCCATGTTTTGGGTCCAATTGAGACCCATACCAGATCAGGCCCGTTCACGGCCTGCTGTGTTTTGGGCCAAATTACGGCCCATATCGGATCAGGCCCGTTAATAGGACACTTTTCTTTTGGGCCTATACTAAGACAGGTTTGTATTTCAGCCTATTAAATGCTCGTATACCAGTTCGGCCCGATAATAGTTTCGGCCTGTTAGCGGCCCATGGTGCATCTTGGACGTTGTCGGCCTGGTTTAACTTTAGGCCATTTAACGGCCCAATGCAGAAACTAGGATATTTCTTGTACGAAGTAACTTTAGGCCTCTTAACGGCCCATAGTCTTCATGGATAAATTTTAGCCCAACTGGCCTATCGGCCTGTTAATGGCCCGTGTAACAGTTGGGCCTAATTACAGCCCGCGTTGAATCCAGCCTGCTTAAAGCACATAATATTATTGGGCCAAACAGGCCTGAGATATATTTTGGTCTGTTAACTGCTCGTCCTATTTGGGCCAAACATGGGCCTTAGGCAATTTCGGCATGTATTGGCCCATGATTTTTTCGGCTCAATGCTAGCCCAATCTAGGTTTTAGCCTGATAAAAGCCCATGGTATTCTCCGGCCCAGTGGGACAGAACTTTACTCGGCCTGTTAAAGGTGGGAAACAACTATAGGTTTAGACGTGCTAATGGCCCAAGATGATAATAGGCCCAGGTTTTGGCCCATATGAGTAATGGGCCAGCCTGAAGACCGACAACACTGAAATCCACTGAACCTTCAGGCCTAAATTATAGCATACCGACCAAGAATAAACCTAGACTATACAACAAAGAAATTATAGCATATTACATCCCCTCAGCATCAAAGTTCGGCGCCAGTGATAATAAAGGGCAAACAGATAGCAGATTACATAAACTGGGCAGGTCGCCACCAGTGGAAGTTAACAGGCGGACAAAATAATAGACAGAACTGATAGCATTTCAACACAGTTCAAGAAAGGTTAGCCCGGCCCAGGAGCTGCAGCGCAAGCAGCTTAGCAACCTGATGAGACTGCGCTTCTTTGGCGCTCATATCCACCAACTTAAGGTACATAGCATCAATAAACGTCCTGTACTTACGGTTAATCTTGCATAGAGATTGGAATTCCAGTCGTATTTGAGCGGAAGCATGTATTTCTACTTGAATTTCAGACTGAAGAAGTCGAACAGATTCAGGCGACGACTTCATCGAGCTTGTGTCACTGAGTAAGTTTGACACTACATCAAGATGTGACTTCGTGGTTGTATCCCTACCCTCAATATGCGTTGCCTTCTCCTCTGGAATATGTGTTAGAGGGACAAACAATGGGTTCGTCTCACTATCATTGTGGCAGTTCTTCCTAGCAGTAGTGCTGTGACCCTGAAAGAGAAACAAGTAGGTAGATAACAGGTTTTGCACGTATAGGCATTAGCGCTGTCAATTCATCTCATTTGTTTGTAAGAAATAAAGAGACACGGTTTAAAATAGCATTAACATAATAGGCATTGTTCATAGTTAGGACGGCAGGAAATGGCATTGTGCAGGAGCGGCCAGCTTCACCAGACCACTAGATTACAGATCAACAACACAAGCATAGATGTAGTTCTAAACGACGTATAAGCATAAATGGTGAGTGCACTGTCAATTTATACCATTTAAGATTGGTAAATAAAGAGACACAATAAATAACATTAATATAATATGGCATTCTTCATAGTTGAGACATAGCAGGATATGACATTGTGTTGTTGTTGGTAGTCTCACCACACCATTGGATTACAGATCAAGAACACAAGCATACACATGGTGCTAAAGAAGATAACTTGCTATGTTTAGTTTAATTTACATGGTACGAATAAGGAACTAGATTGTACAACTAAAGACTGAAATTGAGAAGGACAAACTTATGTTTATGTACTTCTACTTTTTAAACTTTGAACAAGCAATTTGACGCAGACAACAAAAATAAACAACATTTGCACTCATAGCTATTGAGGGAGTCCTGGACTAAGGGGTCCTCGGGCGTCCAGCATGTTATCCTTTGGGCCGAACTGATGGGCTGTGAGGACATGAAGGACACAGACTGCACCGTGTCCGGATTGGACTCTACTTGGCGTGGAAGGCAAGCTTGGCGACCGAAGATTCCTTCTTATGTAACCGACTCCATGTAAACCCTAGATCCCCTCGGTGTCTATATAAACCGAAGGGGATAGTCCGGAAAGGACACCACATATACTCATTACCATACCCATATAGGCTAGACTTTTAGGGTTTAGCCATTACGATCTCGTGGTAGATCAACTCTTGTAATACTCATATTCATCAAGATCAATCAAGCAGGAAGTAGGGTATTACCTCCATAGCGAGGGCCCAAACCTAGGTAAACATCGTGACCCCCGTCTCGTGTTACCATCAATCCTAGACGCACAGTTCAGGACCCCCCTACCCAAGATCCACTGGTTTTGACACCGACATTGGTGCTTTCATTGAGAGTTCCACTGTGCCGTCGACAAAAGGTTCGATGGCCCCTTCAATCGTCAATAATGACGCTGTCCAAGGGGGAACTCCCCCCCCCCAGACAGATCTTCGTATTCGGCGCTTCATACTGCGGGCCAACTCGCTTGGCCATCTGGAGCAGATCGACAGCTACGGCCCTGGCCATCAGGTCGGATTTGGAAGCTTGAACTACGTCATGGATATCTGTGGAGACTTGATCTTCGAGGGATTTGAGCCCGTAGCGATCGCTCCCCCTCATCCTATGAACGTGACTTAAATCTGTCATCGGATCACACCCAGCAGATGGTTCCTGCGGCTGCAACGACCTTAGAGCCGAAGCAGATCGAACCATCCGAGGACTCAGAGTCCGCGGCGTTCGAGCCACACATTCGCTTTAATGGAACTTCGGACTCGTCTCCGGCTATAAGTTCCAGACTGTGTACGCTCGCGGACACCGAGCTAGATCGGTTATCGATTTTCCAGTTCAGCGCTGCTGATGTTTTCCAGCACTCGCCTTGGGGTGACATGCTAAAATCTTTAAAGAATTTGTCCTTGGAGAAGGACTCACAGCCGAACTATGTCCGGTTCGAGCTAGAGATGGATGATGAGGAATTTTGCTCCCCACCCGCCACCTACTTCATAGCCACCGTCGATGACTTAACCGACATGCTTGACTATGGCTCCAAAGACATCGACGGTATGGATGACGATGCCGACGAGGAGCAAGGCCAAGACCCGCCATTCACTAGACGTTGGACGACTACCTCTTCATACGACATGTACATGGTTGATACACCTAAAGGATCCGGCGATGACAAAGAAGAGCCAGATGCAAGTAAAACCTCCGAGAGGCAGTCCAAGCGCCGGCGGCCCAAACATCGCTCTAAATCCCCGCTGCTCAAAGGACGGCAACACTGGCACTGGAGAAAATAGTACTTCGGGCGACGCCGAAAACAATGAAGGCCCTGTCGGGGCTACATCCGAACAGGAACACGACAGCTGGCAAAACAACCCTGAGGAATAGGCCTTAGAAGATGACTCGGAGGATGATAGTTACCGTCCACCCTCCAAGGAGGAGACAAGCCTTGGCAACGAAGATTTCATCATGCCTGAGGATCCTCTCGAGCAAGAGTGCTTTAATCTTGAGCTCATAGCCACTTCAAGAAGCCTGAAAAAGAAACAACAGCAGCTTCAAGCTGAACAAGACCTGCTCGTCGACAGATGGACTGATTTCCTGACAGCTGAGGTATACGGCCTCAAGCGCCCAGCTAAGAGGTACCCAAAACGTAGACTGCTACCTCAGTTCGATAAAGAGGCAACAAATCCCATACCTCCCTCGCACAATGCGGACCGGCCACCCCACGGTCGGGATAAAACGGCAACTTAGACCGAACAGCCCGCCCCACCGCCTTGCAAAAATAGGGACAGACCAGCTCGGGACCATACATACGACCTTCGGCAGGAATTGGACAATAGCGCAAGACACACCAGATCTATATACGGATCATGAGGACGTTTGCATACTCGGGACGACTGATACATCTCCAACGTATCTACTTTTCCAAACACTTTTGCCCTTGTTTTGGACTCTAACTTGTATGATTTGAATGGAACTAACCCGGACTGACGTTGTTTTCAGCAGAATTGCCATGATGTTGTTTTATGTGCAGAAAACAAAAGTTCTCGGAATGACCTGAAACTCCACGGGATATCTTACAATAAATAATAAAAATTCCTCGCCAAAAATCCTCGCCCACACCCTTCTCACGAGGGTGGGGGGTCCCCCCCCAGGGTGTGACCCCCTACCTCGTGGGCCCCCTGGAGACCCCCCGACTCCAACTCCAACACTATATAATTGCTTTCGGGGAGAAAAAAAATAAGGGAGAAGAAATCATCGCGTTTTACGATACGAAGCCACCGCCAAGCCCTAAAACCTCTTGGGAGGGCAGATCTGGAGTCCGTTCGGGGCTCCGGAGAGGGGGATTCGTCGCTGTCGTCATCATAAACCATCCTCCATCACCAATTTCATGATGCTCACCGCCGTGCATGAGTAATTCCATCGTAGGCTTGCTGGACGATGATGGGTTGGATGAGATTTAGCATGTAATCGAGTAAGTTTTGTTTGTGTTTGATCCCTAGTATCCACTATGTTCTGAGATTGATATTGCTATGACTTTGCTATGCTTAATGCTTGTCACTAGGGCCCGAGTGCCATGATTTCAGATCTGAACCTATTATGTTTTCATCAATATATGAGAGTTCTAGATCCTATCCTGCAAGTCTATAGTCACCTATTATGTGTTATGATCCGTTAACCTCGAAGTGACAATAATCGGGATACTTACCAGTGATGACCGTAGTTTGAGGAGTTCATGTATTCACTATGTGCTAATGCTTTGTTTCGGTTCTCTATTAAAAGGAGGCCTTAATATCCCTTAGTTTCCATTAGGACCCCGCTGCTACGGGAGGGTAGGACAAAAGATGTCATGCAAGTTCTTTTCCATAAGCACGTATGACTATATTTGGAATACATGCCTAAATTACATTGACGAATTGGAACTAGTTCTGTGTCACCCTATGTTATGACTGTTACATGATGAACCGCATCCGGCATAATTATCCATCATTGATCTGATGCCTACGAGCTTTCCATATGCTGGTTTACGCTTATTTACTTTCCCGTTGCTATTGTTACAATCACTACAAAGTACCAAAAAATTACTTTGCTTTCATTACTATTTTGTTACCGTTACCATCACAATCATATTACTTTGCTACTAAAAACTTTACTGCAGACACTAAGTTTCCAGTTGTGGTTGAATTGACAACTCAGCTGCTAATACTTAAGAATATTCTTTGGCTCCCCTTGTGTCGAATCAACAAATTTAGGTTGAATACTCTACCCTCAAAAGCTGTTGCGATCCCCTATACTTTTGGGTTATCAAGACTAATTTCTGGCGCCGTTGCCGGGGAGCATAGCTCTATTCTTTGAGTCACATGGGATTTATATCTGCTGGACACTATGAAGAACTTGAGAGATCCAAAAACCAAGATCTATCCCTCAACTACGAGGGGAGGTAAGGAACTGCCATCTAGCTCTGCACTTGATTCACCTTCTGTTATGAGTAAGCTTGCGACACCTACACCTGCTTCTGTTATTCGTTCAGATATGTCGCATGTTATTGATGATGCTACTTCTGCTATGCATGATACTTATGATGAAACTACCTCTATGCCTGATACTACTATGCCACTTAGTGATTTTCTAGAGGAACGACTTGCTAGGGCTAGAGAAATTGATAATATTGAATCTGATTATGAAGATGAAAGTGATGATGAAGAATCACTTGTTATTCCCGAGGGTTATTTATTTGATCAAGATGCTTCTTTATCTATTTTAGCCTACAAAGATAGATATGAACTCAAAAGGTTATTAGCTAAATGGAATAAGCAATCTCCAAATGCTAGGATGAGACCTGGCCCTGCTTTTGCTACTTCACCTATATGTGTTGCTGATAAGGATTATGAATTCTCTGTTGATCCTGATATAATTACTTTGGTTGAATATGATCCTTTTCATGGCTATGAATCTGAAACTGTTGTAGCACATCTTACTAAATTAAATGATATAGCCACCATGTTCACTAATGATGAGAGATCTCGCTACTTTCATATCCTTAAAATATTTCCGTTCTCATTAAAGGGTGATGCTAAGATATGGTTTAATTCTCTTGATCTTGGTTGTGTGCGTAGTCCCCAGGATATGATTTATTACTTCTCTGCTAAATATTTCCCTACTCATAAGAAACAAGTTGCTTTAAAGGAAATATACAACTTTGTGCAAATTAAAGAAGAGAGTCTCCCACAAGCTTGGGGGAGGCTTCTCAAGTTACTTAATGCTTTGCCTGATCATCCTCTTAAAAAAATGAAATACTTGATATCTTTTATAATGGACTAACCGATGCTTCCAGAGAGTACCTAGATAGTTGTGTTGGTTCTCTTTTCAGGGAAAGAACACCGGATGAAGCTGAAATCTTATTGAATAATATGTTGACAAATGAAAATAATTGGGCACCTCCTGAGGCAGCTCCTGCTCCAATTAATGATCCTATTCCTAAACCAACTCCAAAGAAGAGAGGTGTTCTATTTCTCAGTCCTGAAGATATGCAAGAGGCAAAGAAATCTATGAAAGAAAAAGGTATTAAAGATGAAGATGTTAAGAATTTACCTCCTATTGAAGAAATACATGGTCTTAATTTACCGCCTGTTGAAGAAACATATGATCTTAATCCTTTATTTATTGAAGAACCTCCAGACCTCAATAACCCGACACAGGTAGTGAAGGTAAATTCTCTCTATAGATATGATAAAGCTGAAATCCCTCCTACTAAAATTGCTAGTCAATGCTTGGATGAGTTTGATAATTTTATGTTTAAGTAAGAAGGCTTCAATGCTTATTTTGGTAGACAATTAAAACAAGATGCCGATATGATTAAATACTTGGGTGATTATATGGCTAATATTAGAGGTGAACTTAAACTTGTTAGCAAACATGCTTCTATGGTTACCACTCAAGTAGAACAAGTACTTAAAGCTCAAAAAGAATTGCTCAATGAGACGAATAGTAAGAAAAAGTGATTATGCTATTAAAGTGGCTACTAGAACTGCTAGAATGACTGAGGAACCTTTGTATCCTAAAGGCCACCCTAAGAGAATTGAGCAAGATTCTCAGAGAAATAAAATTGATACACCTAGTTCTTCTAAAAGGAAGAAAAATAAAAATGATAGAACTGTGCAAACTTCTAGTGAACCTATTGCTGAACCACCTGATAATCCAAATGATATTTCTATTTCTAATGCTGAAACTCAATCTGGTAATGAACATGAACCTAATGAAAATGTTAATGATGATGTTCATAATAATGCTCAACCTAGTAATGATAATGATGTAGAAATTGAACCTGTTGTTGATCTTGATAACCCACAATCAAAGAATCAATGTTATGATAAGAAAGACTTTGTTGCTAGGAAACATGGTAAAGAAAGAGAGCCTTGGGTTCAGAAACCCATGCCTTTTCCTCCCAAACCATCCAAGAAAAAGGATGATGAGGATTTTGAGCGCTTTGCTAAAATGATTAGACCTATCTTTCTATGTATGCGATTAACTGATATACTCAAAACAAATCCTTATGCTAAGTACATGAAAGATATTATTACAAATAAAAGAAAGATACCAGAAGCTGAAATTTCCACCATGCTGGCTAATTATACTTTTAAGGGTGGAATACCAAAGAAACTTGGGGATCCAGGAGTACCTACTATACCATGCTCCATTAAAAGAAACTATGTTAAAACTGCTTTATGTGATCTTGGAGCCGGTGTTAGTGTTATGCCTCTCTCTCTTTATATCGTAGACTTGGTTTGAATAAGTTGACACCTACTGAAATATATTTGCAAATGGCTGATAAATCAACTGCTATACCTGTCGGTATTTGTGAGGATATGCCTGTTGTGGTTGCAAACGTTACTATTTTAATGGACCTTGTTATTCTTGATATTCCCGGGGACGATAGTATGTCTATTATTCTTGGAAGTCATTTTCTTAATACTGCATGGGCTGTTATTGATTGCAACAAAGGCAATGTCACTTTTCATGTTAATGGTAATGAGCATATGGTACACTTTTCAAGAAAACAACCTCAAGTTCATAGTATTAGTTCTATCGGAAAAATTCCATCTATTATATTTGGAGGTTTTGAATTTCCTCTTCCTACTGTCAAGAAGAAATATGATATACTTATTATTGAGGATGTGCATATCCCTGTTGAGGTAACTTAGTGTTATTCGAAATTTCTCCGGTTTCATGTTAATCGGAATGGGTTTGTTAAGAAGACTTGATCAACCTTGTTAGTGGATTCCTTTTGATGAGCATGAGATGGATGAAACTAGAAGCACAACTCTCTATACCCTTTCTATACTTTCTGTTATTTAGTTGAAATAAAATAAAAATAAATATTTGTCTGTCTGTTATCTGATTATCTGTGCAATATAAAAATACCTCAAAAATAAAAGTTCTCCAAATGCCCAGAAAATTAAATATGATTTTTTATAGAATATTTGAGGATTTATGGAACAAAAAAACACACCAGGGGGGCCAACCACCTTGCCACGAGGGTGGAGGGCGCGCCCCCCTAGGGCGCGCCCCCCTACCTCGTGGGCCCACGGTGGCCCTCATCCACTTATTCTTTCAGCCACACACTTCATCTTCCTCCCCCAAACACGAAAAACCAACTCAAACCCGAGTCCAAGCTCGTTTTGCTGCCATTTTCGATCTCCTTGCTCAAAGCACCTCTCACAAAACTTCTTGGGGAGATTGTTCCTTGGTATGTGACTCCTCCATTGGTCCAATTAGTTTTTGTTCTAGTGATTTATTGATTGCAAATTTGTGTTGCTTAGGTGACCCTGTTCTTGAGCTTGCATGTCAAATTTATATGGTCAAAAGTAGTTTTGATGCAGGATATAGGCTCTAGGCACTTGTAGGAGTAGTTGCTATCAATATTATTGAGTTTGGTTTACTTTTATTTTGAAGTTACTAAAATTTCAGAATTTTTCAGAAAATGATGAGGAGATTATTGAGGGGCTCATCGAGCCAAAGCTCGAAGGAAAAGGCACCGAAGCCTAAGTATAATTTGCCGCGCACCGCGGAGGTTCGGGCGTGTGAATGGCCTTCCGAGGATTTCTTGAGAGCACCCGGGATTTATGAAGATTTTCATGAGTTGGATCATAATGAAGGCCTCACCGCATTCCTCCACGACCAATCCGATCAGTATCTCTTACTCACAAATACCTTTGTGCAAAACTTTCATTTTCATTCTAGGAGCTCACCACCTACGGTGGAGTTTCATTTATATGATGAGCATAAGGAGATGTTACTTTATGATTTTTGTCGGATTTGTTTAGTACCTTTTGAGGGCAAGACAGAAGAACCACACCATGATGATGTGGAGGGATTTATTAATACTATCACAGTAGGGGAAACTAGGAAGGTTTCCGATGTACGAATCACTAGCATACATTTTTCATGTCTTACGTTACTTTGCATTATTTGCTAGTCGTTGCTTAATTGGTCGCGGAAACTCTAGAAACCTTAGTATCCCTGATATTATTATTTTGCTCCAAGGTTTATAAAGTGATAACACTTTTAGTATGGGCGGCATTATTGCTAGACGGTTGAGTATGAACCATACTAACGGTCCCATCTTTGGAGGCGTCTATGCCACACGCCTAGCTGCACATTTTAACATACCTATTAGGCATGCTGAGAAGGAAGAAAAATTGCTGCCTCGTGTTTATTTAGATTATAAAAGTATGGTGGCACACGATTTTATTGTTAAGATAGGGCAGGACAGCCTAAATATCAATTGTTCTTTAATAAACATCATCCTGAGATTATTACCTTGCCTGCTCCCGCTATGTTTGATTTGACTGTAGGCAAGTACCTTGTTCCGTTGACGGCTATCCACGCCTACCGGAACCCTGCACCATTCGAGGAGCCAGAACTGGAACCACAATTTGATCCTTCACGACAGTCTAACTATCAGTGGGATCCGGAGATGATTGCCAGCCAGTGGCAATCGGAGCCTTCTTCTTCCTCATCACAGTATGACCCCAACAATTATTAATATGGATATCAGTCAGGCCAGCCATGGCCATAGACCAACTTAGGCCAAAAGCCTAAGCTTGGGGGAGTACGTATTTCTCACCGACATTACATTTATGTTCACACACACTCTCATTGCTAGATGTCGGTGCTCATACTTTCTCATTGTATCTTCCATGCTAGTTTATTTTATTTTATGCTTTCTTCTTGTGTGATTAATAAACCTTAAGAAAAACCCAAAAAATTAGTTATAGCTTTTAACTAATTTACTTTCCATGCTTGTAGTAGTAATTAAAAAGAAAACCCAAAAATATTTCCCATTCTTCTTTTGCTTGTTGGGAGCTTTCCCGTGTAAATAGTTTTATTTCTTTTCTTTCTTTGGGGGTTCGTAGGAGAAGACCATAATTAAATTGTTGAAGTGGCTCTTATATGCATTATTGTTTACCTGACAAAAGAGCCCATATTGCTTTGTCTTCTCCTATTTATTGAATGCTCGCAGATTCCAGCTTAGTCCAATGCACGTGCACTCTTATTATTATTCACATCGTTCGGTCGTGCAAGTGAAAGGCAATTATGATGATATATGATGGACTGACTAAGATGAGAAAAGCTGGTATGAACTCGACCTCTTTTGTTTTTGTAAATATGATGAGTTCATCGTTCTTGATTCAGCTTGTTATGAATAAACATGTTTGCAATAACAATTAGAGATCATAGTTGCTTATGCCATGCTTGATTAGCTATGAGTTATAATGCTTTACCTTGCGTGCCAACATGCTATTAAAATGGTTATGATGTGGTATGATAGGGTGGTATCCTCCTCTGAATGATTTAAGTGACTTGACTTAGCACATGTTCACGCATGTAGTTGAAACAAATCAACATAGCCTTCACGATATTTATGTTCATGGTGGATTATATCCTACTCATGCTTGCATCCAATGTTCATTAATTTTAATGCATGTACATGGCTGTTGTCGCTCTCTAGTTGGTCGCTTCCCGGTCTTTTGCTAGCCTTCACCTGTACTAAGCAGGAATACTGCTTGTGCATCCAAACTCCTTAAGCCCCAAAGTTATTCCACATGAGTCCACTATACCTTCCTATATGCGGTATCTACCTGCCGTTCCAAGTAAATTTGTATGTGCCAAACTCTAAACCTTCAAATAACCATCCTGTTTTGTATGCTCGAATAGCACATATATCAACTAGGGTTGTCTGTATCTTCCATGTTAGGCGGGTTATTCTCAAGAGGAGTGGACTCCGCTCCTCACTCATAAGATAAAGGGCTGGTCACTGGGATGCCCAGTCCCATGCTTTATGCAAAATAAATCAAAATAATTGCAAACAAAACACCCCCTGGGACCTGATGTATTTTGGAGGCACTCGTTTTTTGAGCAAGCCATGGATTGATGTTTGTTGGTGGAGGGGGAGTATAAACTTTACCATTCTATTTGGAAACCGCCTATAATGTGTGTAGCATGGAAGATATCACCATCTCTTGGTTGTTATGTTGACAATGAAAGTATACTGCTCAAAATATTATTCACCTCTATTTTAAAACCGAGCTCCGGCACCTCTACAAATCCCTGCTTCCCTCTGCGAAGGGCCTATCTATTTACTTTTATGTTGAGTCATCACCCTCTTATTAAAAAGCAGCAGTCGGAGAGCACCGTTGTCATTTGCATTCATTACTGTTAATTTATATTGGGTGTGACTATGATTGGATCTCTTTTACCATGAATTACAATGTCTAGTCAGTCCTTGATCTTTAGAGGTGCTCTGCATTTATGTTTTGCGATCTCAGAAAGGGCTAGCGAGATACCATCTTGTTATATCATATTATGATTGTTTTGAGAAAGTGTTGTCATCCGAGATTTATTATTATAGCTTGCTAGTTGATTATGCTATTGATATGAGTAAACATGAGACCTGAGAATTATTGCAAATGTGGTTAGTTATAATCTTTGCTAAAAACTTGAATGCTAGCTTGACATATTTATAACAACAAGAGCAAACAGAGTTTGTAAAAGTTTTTCTTTATTTCTTTCAGTTTATCAACTAAATTGCTTGAGGAAAAGCAAGGGTTTAAGCTTGGGGGAGTTGATACGTCTCCAACATATCTACTTTTCCAAACACTTTTGCCCTTGTTTTGGATTCTAACTTGTATAATTTGAATGGAACTAACCCGGACTGACGCTGTTTTCAGCAGAATTGCCATGATGTTGTTTTATGTGCAGAAAACAAAAGTTCTCGGAATGACCTGAAACTCCACGGGATATCTTACAATAAATAATAAAAAATCCTCGCCAAAGATGAAGACCAAGGGGGCCACACCCTTCTCACGAGGGTGCCCGCCCCCTAGGGTGCGCCCCCTACCTCGGGGGCCCCATGGACACCCCCGACTCCAACTCCAACTCTATATAACTGCTTTCGGGGAGAAAAAAATAAGGGAGAAGAAATCATCGTGTTTTACAATACGGAGCCACCGCCAAGCCCTAAAACCACTCGGGAGAGCTGATCTGGAGTCCGTTCGGGGCTCCAGAGAGGGGGATTCGTCATCGTCGTCATCATCAACCATCCTCTGTCACCAATTTCATGATGCTCACTGCCGTGCGTGAGTAAGTCCATCGTAGGCTTGCTGGACGGTGATGGGTTGGATGAGGTTCACCATGTAATCGAGTTAGTTTTGTTAGGGTTTGATCCCTGGTATCTACTATGTTCTGAGATTGATGTTGCTATGACTTTGCTATGCTTAATGCTTGTCACTAGGGCCCGAGTGCCATGATTTCAGATCTGAACCTATTATGTTTTCATCAATATATGAGAGTTCTAGATCCTATCTTGCAAGTCTATAGTCACCTATTATGTGTTATGATCCGTTAACCTCGAAGTGACAATAATCGGGATACTTACCAGTGATGACCGTAGTTTGAGGAGTTCATGTATTCACTATGTGCTAATGCTTTGTTCCGGTTCTCTATTAAAAGGAGGCCTTAATATCCCTTAGTTTCCATTAGGACCCCGCTGCTACGGGAGGGTAGGACAAAAGATGTCATGCAAGTTCTTTTCCATAAGCATGTATGACTATATTCGGAATACATGCCTACATTACATTGACGAATTGTTGCTAGTTCTGTGTCACCCTATGTTATGACTGTTACATGATGAACCGCATCCGGCATAATTATCCATCATTGATCCGATGCCTACGAGCTTTCCATATACTGGTTTACGCTTATTTACTTTCCCGTTGCTATTGTTACAATCACTACAAAGTACCACAAAATTACTTTGCTTTCATTACTCTTTTGTTACCGTTACCATCACTATCATATTACTTTGCTACTAAACACTTTGCTGCAGATACTAAGTTTCCAGGTGTGGTTGAATTGACTACTCATCTGCTAATACTTGAGAATATTCTTTGGATCCCCTTGTGTCGAATCAATAAATTTGGGTTGAATACTCTACCCTCGAAAGCTGTTGCGATCCCCTATACTTGTGAGTTATCAACGACAGCTACCGATTCGGACGTGACAAACTTAATCACACTCAGGCCGATAACCACACATAGACGTTGTCGGAGATACACCGTGACACGGCCCTCTATAGAGGCACCGCACACCCTCTCTGCTTCACAGACGAGGTGCTGGATCATGAATTCCCCGAGGGGTTCAAACCTGTAAATATTGAATCATACGGCGGAACAACTGACCCCGCAGTGTGGATCGAAGATTTTATTCTTCACATACACATGGCCCGAGGAGATGACCTCCATGCCATCAAATACCTCCCATTAAATCTCAAAGGATCAGCTCGACACTGGCTAAATAGTCTGCCTGAGAACTCCATCGGCAGCTGGGAGGCCTTGGAGGAGGCCTTCCTCGACAACTTCCAGGGTACATATGTCCGGCCACCTGATGCCGATGACTTAAGCCACATAGTTCAACAATCTGGAGAATCAGCTAGAAAATTTTGGACTAGGTTCTTAACCAAAAAGAACCAGATCGTCGTCTGTCCTGAAGCTGAAGCCCTAGCAGCCTTTAAGCATAGCATCTGGGATGAATGGCTTGCCCGCCACCTCGGCCAGGAAAAGCCGAGATTCATGGCAGCCCTCACGACACTTATGACCTGCTTTTGATCGAAAGAGGATAGTTGGCTGGCTTGCAGTACAAACACAACCAACGAAACAGGCCTCTCCGAGGCCAAAAACAGCACTGGGAAGCTCTGGCACAACAAACACAAACGCCGAAGCAATGGTGATAATGCTGATGACACTACAGATCACGTCGGATTCAGTGGCTCCAAGTCCGGCCAGCGAAATAAGCCCTATAAAAGGAGCAGTGGAGGACCATCCAGCTTCGACCGCATACTCGATCGTCCTTGCTAGATACATGGCACCCCAGACAAACCGGCCAACCATACTAACAGAGATTGCCGGGTATTTAAACAAGCCAGCAAGATCAACAGCAGAAACAAGGAAGGAGAATCACAAAGCTATGACGATGACGAGGAGCCCCGACAGCTGAACACTGGGGAGCAAAAGAAATTTCCCCCTCAAGTCAAAATGGTGAACATAATATATGCTACACACATCCCCAAAAGGGAGCGCAAGCGCGCACTTAGGGACGTCTACGCGTTAGAGCCAGTCGCCCAAAAATTCAATCCATGGTTGTCATTTCCGATCACCTTTGACCGCCGAGATCATCCAACCAGCATTCGCCATGATGGTTCAGCCGCACTGGTCCTCGACCCAATCATCGACGGATTTGACCTGACACGAGTCCTAATGGACGGGGGTAGCAGCCTCAACCCGCTCTATCAAAATACAGTACGTAAAATGAGCATCGACCCCTCACGGGTCAAGCCCATGAAGACTACCTTTAAAGGAGTCATACCAGGCATAGAGGCCCGTTGTACGGGCTCAATAACGCTAGAGGTAGTATTCGGTTCCCCGGATAACTTCCGAAGCGAAGAACTAATCTTCGATATCATCCCATTTCGCAGCGGCTATCATGCCCTGCTCGGACGAACCGCATTCGCTAGATTCAATGCGGTGCCACATTACGCTTATCTCAAGCTCGAGATGCCCGGCCCACGTGGCATCATTACAGTAAATGGAAACACGGAACGCTCCCTTCGTACAGAGGAGCACACTGCTGCCCTAACAGCAGAAGTACAGAGCGGCCTTCTCAAGCAGCATTATAATCCAATTGTCGAGCCCCTGGACATCATTAAGAGGGTCCGGACCACACTGCAATAGGATAGCTCGGCTCATCAAGAGCCGAATCAGCAATTTGACCTCCGTCCTAGCCTCGATGAGGCAATGGTGCTAATACTGCACGTACATAAACTATGCACTCAAAAGCCCATGGGAATTGACGGAAGCATAACTCGTTCGCGATCCACTATACGGCTCGACCGACCCTGGGATTCGCACGCTTTTACCTTTTTTACGAGTTTTCTTCTCTTTTGAAGGTCTATGCAGACAACCCGCTTGCAGAACACACCAAGGAGGCAAGGAGCTCTGGCTTACAAGGGAATCCCTCGGTGGTCTCTACTAAACGATTGCCATACTTGCTTTTCATACCCGCACGTAGCTCGCCCTTGGTTACGACATGTTAAATAGCCCTACTTGCTTATCGCATTACTTGTACAAAGTACGGCTTGACGTACTAGTTACATCACAATGATGAATACACGGCAACGTCAGCTTATTATTCCATTTTTCCGTTTACTCACCTCAGTATTAATTACTCAGCGCACACATACACCATCGTACGTATTAATATGCCACGGGCTTCATTACACCCAACACTATGGCAATAAAAAGTCCGAACACTTTTATAGTATAGTTCGGTAGCCCAAACTTATAGCATTATATGCATCGGCTCCGAATCATGTCTTTGGTCAATAGTTGGGTTGCCCGGCTCCTGTGCTTGCTACCCTACGTTCTACTATATCGGCTAGGGTAGTAAAGGGAGGACTACTACGATTGTGTCCCCGTTCTTCTAGATGAGCACCTCAGTAGAGAAAGCCGAAAACTGACTGTCATGATGCGGCGAGAGCCGGTCAACTATTTGAGAGGTTCCAAATCATTAGATATTTTTTCCGCTTCTTGCGAAGAATCAGTTCCCCCGATTAGGTGTGCACAGCGCCCCTAGTTTGGTCTTCCGAATACCAGGGGCTTCACCAAACTTTCTTAATTGTCAAACTCCTATGGCTAAGTGAGGGCGGTAAAGGCCGCATAGTCTGATTGCCTTGTTCGTTGCGCTAAACACCTCCTTTAAGTACCAGAATGTGGAGTAAAGACTGTTTAGATTTATCCCGAACACCCCCGTACTATCTACATGGGGGCAGAAGCCGACGACTGGTCAACCCTCATAGTTAATAAATGGCCGCACAGGAGGTAAATTTAAATCATAAGAATTATACTACACAACACCATTGTTCCATATTACAGGGCAAGGTAATACACATGTTCTCATGGGAATATGATATCCTTCGAACATTGCTCCGCCACAAGGCAGGACCCCTCCAGGACACCATCAAAATAGTGCTCGGGCCGACGATGCTCCTTGCCCTCCGGCGGCCCCTCGGTCATTAGCTTCTTGGCATCCAGCTTCTCCCAATGCGTCTTAACATGGGCAAAGGCAATACACGCACCTTCAATACAAACTGACCGCTTCACGGTTTCGAGCCGCGGACAGGCACTCACAAGCCGCTGCACAAGCCCGAAGTAGCTGCTAGGTATAGGATCTGCAGGCCACAGCCGGACTATCAGGTCCTTCATGGCTAGCTCTGCCAACCTCTGCAGCCCAGCCAACTGCATTAGCTGGTCGCTGAAGGGCACCGGATGTTCGGATCCCAGATATTGGGACCAGAATAGCTTCTCCATAGACATCCCTTCTTCGGCTCTATAATGCTCGGCAGCATTTGACACACTGTGCGGCAGATCTATAAACGCCCCTGGAAAATCCATATTCAGGATAAGTAAAAGGAACGTTTCTTCTACATGCTTTCTATGCATGATGAAAGATTTACCCACCGTAATCTTCTTGGCCGCCTGAATTTCCTGAAGGGCGCTCTGGGCTTCGGCTCGTGCATCCTGCGCGCTCTGGCGGGCCTTTGCCAATTCAGACTCTTGCACCTTGCAATCGTGTTCTAAGGACTCAAACCTCTCTATCGCGCCCTGGAGCTGTTGCTGCGCCTCGCCAACCCGGGGCTCGTGCTCCTCGGGTGAGGCGCGTTCCTTGGCCGCTTTGTCCTCGGCCTCGGCTAGCGCCTTCTTAAGGGCCGCCACCTCGGTCGTGGCCACTAATAAAGTTTAGGACACTTCAGTCCGGCTGGACTACTCATTTTTCGAAATGTACCCACATGTTACTGCATACCTTGGCTATCTTCTAGCTGCTTCTTCACGAGGCCGAGCTCCTCCTCGGCCCGCTCTAGTTCCCGCTTCAGTCTGGAAACTTCCGCAGCATGAGCAGTGGCAGCCTGCAGCGATACCTGCTTATTCACACAGACAACTCATGTTAGACTCCTGCGATATTTATTCTTGATCGTCTGTTTGGCTTTTCCTCCCGAACACCAAACAGAGCATCAGGGGCTACTGTCTATACGGTGATATTTTTCCTGCAATCACATTACTTACCTTAAAGCCCATTAGAAGGCTGGTGCAGGCTTTGGTCAGTCCACTTTTGACGAACTAAACCTTCTCTATTACCGTGCCCATAAAGACAGGATGCGCATCCACGATAGAGGTGCATCGTAGCGCCTCGAGCAGATTATCCGGTGCCTCTGGTTGGACAGAGGTCACCGGTTGAACATGCACATTCCCTTCTAGGGGGAAATGCCGTTCGCTGGACACCGGAGCCATGTAGATCTCCGGAATGGTATCCGGCTGAGGCCCGAAGGGAACTCGGACCCCGTCACCACTCCTCGTGGGAACATTTTCCCCCGTAAGTCCGGCAGCCGAGGAGTCATCCTGGGGCATCACCACGATGGTCTCCGGAATCTCCCCCTGGCATGGGAAAGTCTTTTTGGACACCACCTCGTCATCACCCTTGGGTGAGATGGAATGAGCAGGTGGCGGAGACATGCTAGCCATCTCCTTCGATTCCAACGAATCCTCTGTCGAGGATCGCGGGGAGCCATCGCGTGCCGGATTGCAATGACAAGGTTTAAGATGTATCAACTTTACGAACCGAAAAGGCCATATGTTTTTGATTCTGGTACTCATGAGGCGGCCCGAGTCTTGGTCCGGTGAGGTCGCTCCGGACTGCTACCAACATCCCACGCGGAGTTATCCGCGAGGGAGCCTCTCCCCCTCTTGGGCGCCCCCGCCTCCAAACTCGTGGAGGCCTCCCTTTTCTCCCTTCCTCCCGCAGGAGGGGA
This sequence comes from Triticum aestivum, assembly GCF_018294505.1. Lineage (NCBI taxonomy): Eukaryota > Viridiplantae > Streptophyta > Magnoliopsida > Poales > Poaceae > Triticum > Triticum aestivum. The sequence goes on from NC_057797.1 coordinate 486,184,195, forward strand.
GTCGCCTCCCTCCCCGTCGTCATCGTCGGCGGCTGAGGGGTCTGTCTCATCGTCAGACAAGATGACCAAGGTGCTCCTTCAGCGCAGCCCACTCCTGGTCTCCTTGGCCGTGGTTTTGACCTTCTTCTCATGTACGTCATAAGGTGGCAGAAATAGCATCTTCGTAAGGAGTGAGGTTTCTTCGTCTTCAGGCAGTGGAGCTGGACTATTAATCCGTCCCGCTAGGTCGACCCAGGCCTGAAAAACAAATTGATAAGAAGGCTTAGTATCCTTCCTGAAAGTGTGTCCTTAAAGACTATACCTTGATGGCTTACCGAATTGGCCTGATGCTTAAAGTTGAGCCCGCGATCTTTGGTCAATGGTGGCGGTGTCTCGCTGCCCTCGAAGAGCGCCTTCCAGATATCTTCATGCGTCGTGCCGAAAAGCCTTAGTAGCGTCTGGTGCTTGGCCGAATCGAACTCCCAGAAATAATAGGTCCGGCACTGACACGGAAGGATCCGGCGTACAAGCATGACCTGGATCACGTCAACGAGCTTGATCTTCCAGGTTACCATATTCTGGAGGCACGTTTGGAGCCCCGTGATCTCTTCCAAAGATCCCCAGGTCAGGCCCTTCTCTTGCCAGGATGTAAGCCGCATCGGGACCCCGAATCAGAATTTGGGAGCCGCCACCTAGTTGGCGTTGCGTGGCTCGGTGATGCAGAACCACCCCGATTGCCATCCCTTCACCGTCTCTACAAAGGAGCCTTCGAGCCAGGTGGTATTGGCATCTTGCCCACCATGGCACCTCCGCACTCGGCCTGTTGGTCGCGCACCACCTTTGCCTTTACATTAAAAGTCTTCAGCCATAGGCCAAAGTGAGGTGGGATGCGGAAAAAGGCTTCGCACACAACTATGAATGCAGAGATATTGAGGATAATGTTGGGGGCCAGCTCGTGGAAGTCTAACCCATAGTAAAACATCAATCCACGGACAAATGGATGAAGAGGGAATCCCAGCCCACAGACGAAGTGTGTGAGAAACACAACCCTCTCATAGGGCTCGGGGGTAGGGACGATTTGCCCTTTTGTTGGGAGTCGGTGAGCAATCTCCTTGGCTAAATAGTCGGCTTCCCGTACCTCCGTGATGTCCTTCTTCTCAATGGAGGAGGCCATCCACTTGCCTCCAGCTCTGGATCCGGACATGATTGGAGTGCCTTCTCGAACGAGGAAAAGCTAAAGCTTGGGCGCTAGAGCTCGAGGACGGAAGGAGTGAAGATGAAGAAGGGTGTGGGTAAAGGGAGAGTGTCCTTATCCCCTTATAAAGGCTGCGAATATCAAGTGCATCCCCACTCATCCTAAAAACCCACCTATTCCCAAGGGTTGTATAAAACGGCACGGTGGTGTTACCCATACCCGCATGAGAATCCCGTGATAAGGGGACACGATCTCTGCTTTGACGAGACGTGCCGATGGAAACCGCGTCTCAAAACGTGGAGCGGCAGATGAAAAGCGGTTCGAAATTATGACCGGACAAACGTAATTTCATGTTGTGAAAAGCTGTCAGCGGATAGAACTCGTGTGAAAATATATTCTCTCTACGGCTGTGTGTGGTATGTGACAGGTCTGGATACTATCATCGCATCCGAAGACTATCTTGGAGTTTGGAGGAAGGGGAGCCCGCCTTGCAATTCCGAAGACAATCTGCACGCCGGACTCCTCGTCATTGAAAGTCAGGTTCAGGGGCTACAGAGGGAGTCCTGGACTAAGGGGTCCTCGGGCATCCGGCCTATTATTCTTTGGGCCGGACTGGTGGGCTGTGAGGACATGAAGGTCGGAGACTGCACCGTGTCCGGATTGGACTCTACTTGGCGTGGAAGGCAAGCTTGGAGACCGAAGATTCCTTCTTATGTAACCGACTCCATGTAAACCCTAGATCCCCTTGGTGCCTATATAAACCGAAGGGGATAGTCCGGAAAGGACACCACATATACTCATTACCATACCCATATAGGCTACACTTCTAGGGTTTAGCCATTATGATCTCGTGGTAGATCAACTCTTGTAATACCCATATTCATCAAGATGAATCAAGCAGGAAGTAGGGTATTACCTCCATAGAGAGGGCCCGAACCTGGGTAAACATCGTGTCCCCCGTCTCTTGTTACCATCGATCCTAGACGCACAGTTCGGGACCCCCTACCCGAGATCCGCCGGTTTTGACACCGACATTTATCCAAATATAAACAACAAAGTTTGAAGGCTCGAGGAGGACAAACTTACATTAGTAGTGAAGACAGGCTCTATAAAGGCATTGTCCATATTGATGGGGGGCAATTCAAGAAGTTTACCGCACACTCTTCTTCAAGAGTATTGCCTTTATTCTACATTTTTCTAAGAGTAAATGTAGATGTGAAAATATAGGAACAAAAATGGCGATTATTTAACTTAAGATGCAGAGTACAAATGTAAATATAGCATACACGCAGAAGGAACTGACAAGAGCAATGCAGAGCTAAACTTTTTCAGTAACATTGGTTTTATTCAATATTTTGGCAGAGTAAATGTCGATATGATGTGTAGAAAAATGGAGGACAAGGGAAAATAAGCTGCAAAGTGTACATGAAGAACAAGCTGATGAAGGACAACAGATACTTACAGGAACAATGCAGAACTAAATTTCTTCATAGGCATTGGGTTTATTCTATATTAAACTAAGCATTAATACAGATCTGATAATTTGGAGTGAACAGTGGATAAGCAAGCTATAATGCACAATGACGTGACATAATCCACCAGGTATGAATGTGAGGACAGCGATAGGACAATAGGTACTCACAAGAAAAAAGCAGCGACCAACATAGTTGCGATATCCTAGGTTTTGCGGCACTGGTTCCATCGCCAATATACATTGGGTGCTATGTGATTTCTCCGGTAGCACCACCTTTTTCAAGGACTTTGCTTGTACTCCTTCTGGTTCTGCAATCACCCTCTTCCTTTTGGATGTCTGAAATAGAAGAACAACATTTGAATGGAAAAACATGGTATGACGGCAAATGGAATATGTGTTGATAATGGATGGGAATGGCATCTTCACATATATCATGAGTAAACTAAGCAGATGCGGTGTAATGAAGCAAAAGAAATCCAAGACACCTTATGCAAGATATGTGCAACCAATAAAGCCTTGCCAAATAAGAATAGGCACCTATTGGGTGAACAGGATAGGCCATATGCCTTTGACTCCTTGAGCTCAGAAGAGTCATTAGGATCATATTTTGAATACGAATCTATAGGTCAGGAGCATGTGGGTTTCATTGCATCCACAATGGACCTCAATCCCTTGATGCCAAGTTAGTTACCCATTGAACTGTTCCGCAAAATTCTTCTGATGTGCGCATTCTTATATTCATTGTGATTACGTACAATATCTGTAAAGCATGAAAACTCAAATAGTAGTGAGATTATCTTTGTAATGCAGAGGATATTGTAATATAATAGAGGCTCCCTATAAACCCTTATGTGCTATCACTGGATTTTGACGAGAGAGCCCATGTGTGATGTAATATGGTGAGCAGATTAATATAATCTGGCACAACTACACAAAAAATAAGCTCCCTGTTGGGGGGCCCAGATGTAAGGATAGTTGGCAGACGATAGGTTCATAATATACCGTATGGAATGTTTATTGCCAAACCATGATAACGAGAGCGCAGAGCCAGTAGGTAGATCGTAGTGTAGATAATAGGGGTACACCATAACCACCATAAATAAATCAGGAAAGCGGAACTGGCTTGAAAACATAGGGTTTGCCGCTACTAATATGCAGCCTATCGATCACCTATAGGCCAGCTCTATTCATCTAAAGGCGCACATCTGTTACTATCAGTTTAGTCTATCAAAGACCGCACGGCTCCTACCATTTCCGGGGTATTATGGCAGACAAATTCGAAGTGCGAAATCATTTAGCAGAACCAACCCAATAGAGGTGTCGACTGCAGATGTTCCTGCTCCCCTTCCTGACAACGAACATACTATGCTTACTAAAGAAGAATAGAAGAGGAACTTGTTAAAGAATAGAAGAGGAAGCATATTCTGCATGTCTGCATGCAAGTCGCGTGACATTTGTCATTTGGGTCAGTCGACCATTTCAGGCTGTCGGATGAAGATTCTGTGTCTCCTAACCCTTCTTCTTCCTCGTCTCTGATTCTTCCCATACAGAACACCGCATGGGCTGCCAGCCGAACCACAGGCCCCCACCGCCTGTGTTCCTCCACCACCCCACCCCCACCCCAACCCTACCCGTGTCGACTTCTCTATGTTCGGCGAGGCCCCACCACCCCTCCCCACAACCACCGTCCCCACCCGAGCCCCTTCCTTCACACTGGCGAACTCCGGCGAGCTCTCAAAAATCGACTGACCCAATTTTGAAATTTAGTCTATTGTCATTTAACTAGTGCGGAATATAAAAGGGGAAAACCATAAGCATTGCGAGTATAGTGTTGAGCATGCCATGGACGATCTGAAGGTGCAAATTGGACAAAGGCAACTTCGCAACCAATGTTTGCTTTCAACTAGCAAGTATGTGATGGACAAGAAATCAGAGTAAAGCAGTGGCGATCTATTATCTTGTTGTGATAAATAAGTTGAGTAGATACGAAAGAGTACCGCCTCTGGTGCGGCACCGTGTATGCATCTGCTAAGAATTTGACGGTGCTGTAGTAGCGATGTCTGTCGGCAGCATGGAAGCAGATCTAGGAGGGTAGATGGTGGCAGCAGGGTGCGGTGGACGAGATGGTCGTAGGAGTGGCGCCGGCAAGGTGGAAAACGGCGGGGATGAAGCGAGAGGACGGGATGCAAGGATCCCGGTCTGAAGTCGTGGATGAGAGAGGTCGATCTTTTGTAATGTACGACGGCGTTGGGGTATCAGCTCCGGCATGGTGGAGGAGAACGGCGGTGAATGGGGTGGCGGACGGAGGAGGCTGGGTTGGAGATGGTGTTTGGCACCCACAGAGTACGAATGGGGAAATGGAGGGAGAGAGGAAGGGGGGAACCATGTTTTCAGGGAGTGCTTGTCTCAAATGCCAGAAAATTTAAGAACTTAGCCCCCGTTTAAAATTTCCTACATCACAGCAATATTAGTCGGTTGGGGATAGGACGGTAATCTCGCATACACCGAATATTTGCTAATGAGAGTTTGTTTTTGGCGCCCATCGTGTATGAATGGGTGAGGGAATCGATTACGGCCGAGGAGACACTGTGTTTTGGCGCCCATCGTGTATGAATCCGGGTGAGAGGCGGTTATGTCACGTTTGAGTGAAATTACAAACCTACCCCTATTGAAACCTATAGAAATCGAGCCGATAGGCTTGTCAGGGATAGGCAGTAATTTCCATCTCACAGATTTTGGTTTCAGGCAGTTACTACGACTTTCCCCGCTTTGTTCAAATTTTTGCAGAGCAAGAGTGCACGTTTACCGTGCCAACTCAATTCGAATCCTATTTGTATTCTATTTTTTTCAGGCAGGATCCATCTGCGATTGGAATAAAATTCTATATACGTCATTTTTTATATATACTTTTAAAAGCACAACACCCTTTATACATAAATATGGTTTACAAATAGCATGATCTCAGATTCGTAAGGTTGTATCCATCTTAATTTGGATTTCCAAATATTTGAAACCACTTTATGTTGAAATCCTTATGCATTCCTCGCTGACTGTCTCCAATTAATGTGTGTTTCATGCGGCTTTTTTACTTCTCAAACATGTATAATATGTTTCACACATGCAACATATAGTGTAATCCTGTTTAGACATTAATTGCATATAAATCATGCATTGTCTCTAATTAAAGAATCTATGGAAAACTAATATTGATAAACTATATAACATTACACGTGTCCCCAAATTCAAATGAATATGCATGTTTCATACACCAATTTGCGTTATGATATTATCGATGTCGTGATCTCCAGTTTAAATATTTGAATCCCCTTTAATCCAGATATTCATCTCATATAGCTATCACTCATGCTTATATAGGAGTATCTCTCTAGACCTATACGTGTTCATCATCTCTCGGGTATCTCTCGTGCTACCTGTATGTCGACAATGATCTTTTATCTTCGCAACACACTGATGGTACTCTCTCCCTCGACCTTCATCACTCTATCTCTCTCTAAGTATATCTCGCTCCCTACTATGTGTCTCTAACAATGATTCTCCATGTGAAATCTCTTTCTCTCACACAAACACAAACCGCATCTCTCGGGGTCTCAATTCTCTCTACTATTCCCGTGTGTGCCACTCGCACATCCCCTCTCACACAGAGATGTCTTTCGCTCCTTAGATATGAGAAGCTACTACTATTCCTCTTAAATATCTCTTTCTCACACACAAACACAAACTCTGTCTCCCAGGGTCTCATATCTCTCCACCATTCTCTTGTATGTCACTCACACACACTCTCTCCCCTAGAGATATCTTGCGTTCCCTCATATGTCTCACTAGCTATCACTCTCATTGTGAAATATCTTTCTCTCTCGCAGACACAAAACTCCGTCTCTCGGGATCTCATTTCTCTCTGATATTTGTTTGTATGTGACTCACATGCACACTCTCTCTATCTCTCTCACACCCACACACATAACTTAGCCTTCTGATCCACTCGACTCCTATCTCTAACACACACTAGCTAGCTAGCATCTTTATCTTTCTATTTATCTGTTTCTCCATCAACCTTCTTTCTTGCCCTCACTCTTGCTTCCTATCACGCACAATATATATGTTTCTCTCCACATGCAGTCAAGTACCCTATTTTTATCTTTCTCTCACACACACATAACTTCACCCTCTGAACCACCCAGCGGTCATCTCCAACACTCAAACTAGCCAATGTCGCTCTATCTAGCATCTCTGTCTCTGTATCTATATGTAGTTTCTCCGTCAATAGTTCTTTCTCGAACGCACTCTTGCTTCCTATCACCCACACTATATATGTCTCTCCATACATGCATTTATAGGTTCATCTCTTTTGCACAATCGTTGTGTCTCGCTCCCTCTGCTCGCCATAGATGCATGCTCCAGCCCAAGACACTATCTCTTAAAGACAAAAACACATGCTCAATTATCGAGCCTTCTTCCCTGCACTCTCACATGCATGCATATTGTCATACCGATCTCTCCCATATCGTTGATCTTATGACTTATGTCTTCTTTCTTTTATCTCGATCATGCTCGCGCGCGCACACACACACACATCCCACATATACATGTATACCTCTCGCACATGCACGTTCAAGGTCTCCTATGTCTCCATACATAGTTAATTACCCTCAACCCTAATGCCACATTGAATCATTCTCTTGTTGTGTGCACATAACTTCCGCCTGTATGGGTAAATCACACACTCACACTTGACAATCTCCTTCTAGCTACCCCCCTCTCTCTCACTCTTCCCCTATATCCCTGAAACCAATAAGACCATCCCTTCATTTAACTCCCGCCTACATGCACCATCGATATATAGTAATCTTCCTCGGTGTCTCTCAAATAAACACGTTCTCTCGATGTCGACTCCTCTCACGTGCACATGCCTTCTCTTCCCTCTCTATGGGCCTTTTCTCTCTCACACCCCCTCGTCGGTGGCCCCTATCATACACTATGATGAAGCCACACACACTTAAATTACATCCGCCACCGAGGACCCCGCGTCACACACACACACGCACCCCCCCACACACACTAAGACTCCATCTCACACACACATGCTGAGAATTTGTTCCTACCACCCTTCGTGCAACCTTACCCGTATGATAAGCAATCACCTTAATTTACTTGTATAACATGGACAAATTCCACTTTACTTTAGTAGTTAGCAAACTTATCATCTCCACTCTTATAAAAATCGAGTTGGTGATGATGGTGTGCCTGCCATCTTGTAATATAGACCATCCAATCTATATCTAGCGGATAGAAAGCAAACTATGACAATTTTACAAAAGATACCCGCACCTCTCTCCGCATTTACAAACAAGGCCTTGCCTCGTTCATCATCCTTATCTCCCACAACCTCATTGCTGAGCAATTAAAAAAGGAAGTCTCTAGAACAATCTAGCATGGAGGCCGCTGCCGCCTACTGGAGCCGTCCATCCCCATGGCTCCGCCCAGTCCGACCACCAGTCACCACCACGCTCCACTCCTCCTCACCTTATCTCTCATCTTTCATTATTTTCGATGAAATTGTCGAGATACCAGCTTTTCGATAAAATTCTCGAGATATCATTAGTTTTTACACATGGGATTACTCCTGCATGGGTCAATCACAACAGGTGTTTTGTAAAAAAATGCATATTGATGTTCCATGCAATGCACGAGCATCTTGCTAGTAATTATATAACGCAAATCATGAGCAGGAAGTGACATTTTTTTACACAACCAAGTTAAGATGGCCACATAAATCACTAGCTAAATTGTAATACCATTATACTTATATCCCGATGCAAAAGGTTGAGTACATGTCCGAAGAGTAGAGTCGCACACATGCACTCTGTCTCTCAGAATCTCTCACACACACCAGTTACGTGACGCCCACTTAAGCAGACACGTATTGACGGTGTCCTGGACTAGGGGGGTACTCACCACGTCGTCTCTCGGTCTGTTAGATTGGGCCGAGGACCCCCATGGCCGTATACTCATGGGCCAGTTCGGACAGTTGCCGCATACATGGAAGATTCCACAAGACTTGGTGATCAAGAAAAGGACTCCTCCCCACCGGCGTATTCGGCTAGGACTCTTGTTATCCTAGGCCTTTGGTGCATTATATAAACCGAGGCCAGGCTAGTCGATAGATCATATACAACAATCATACCATAGGCTAGCTTCTAGGGTTTAGCCTCTACGATCTCGTGGTAGATCAACTCTTGTAATACTCATATCATCAATATCAATCAAGCAGGACGTAGGGTATTACCTCCATCAAGAGGGCCTGAACCTGGGTAAACATCGTGTCCCATGCCTCCTGTTACCATTGATCCTAGATGGACAGTTCGGGACCCCCTACCCGAGATCCGCTGGTTTTGACACCGACACGTATGTTACAATTTGTGCACCCACGGGTACATGTGATGGTGCACATTTATTTAATCCGGATGGCGACCCCAAACATTAGTTGTATTCATTCCCCTCGCGCCGCCTCTTCTCTGGTCGTCATAGCCCGGTAGCCATGGCCCGACCGAAGGTAACGACATACGCCATACTCCCGCCAGAGCGGCGCTTTTATCTGGAAATTTTAGTGGTCATGCATGCATCTTTTTGTGCTAGCACTCCTATATAAGGGTTGACCGGTCGCTTCCCGCGGACATGCGCGGGCGGTGGAAGAGGAAGGAGAAGGGAAGCAGGCTGCGGAGTAACATTTTTTACCACATTTTCTTAGGAAACTGAGTGCAATAATTGAGTAATTTTGCAAACTACCTGTACTACACCTGAAACGGTTCAAAACCAATACCACCACCACGCTCGCGTCTGACCGCCCTAGCTGACCCAACAACCCTCCCTTGCCGGCGCGTGCTTCCTGCGTGAAACGGTCATCATCGCCCCGGAACGTCAGTGCCGCATTAGTGCCCGGCCAGAGCGGAGGCGACCTCTCACTCGCGCCGGCTCTGAAGCAGTGCGATGGCCGAGAGAGCGTCGCTTCCCGGTGCATGCGACTGCTCCGCGTCAAGGCTGGCCATAGTTTGGATGAGTCTCCATCGTGGGGAGCCACACTAACTACGATGATATGGGCTCCCGTTGCCCACAGTTATGGATCATTGCATCTATGAAGAACACGTGGGACTGGAACTACGAGACGGACATGTACCCAGGAGTGGACGTATGAACCTGAGTAATGTAGAGCAGTAAGTGAAGTAGAAAGGCACAAATAGTATGAACATGCGTGGCATATAGGCATTTGTCTCTTACTACCACTAAATGTTGTACGTGCAATGCCCGGTGATGTTATGGAGTACGTGCCTAAGTACTCTACTACTACTATATTACTTGGAAGCACATATTAGGTTTTATATTTTTTTACGTGTATGCCTCGAGACCTTGCAACTAGATGTGCCTTTCTCTCCGGGTCGCTTTGTATTGTTCATTCCACTAGCACTACTACGTGTTGTCTCCGACCCAAAAATGGAGACGCTCTACCACGTTGTTCATGTCCCACTCCTTTCACTGATGTGTGGGACATCCAGCACGTGCCGTGTTTGGCACTCCTTCGTCGTAAGAGTTAAAACGCTAGAATTCATCAGAAATAAGAAATAAATATAAATCAACAGTGATACTATACCACGTGGTTTCCTTGCTCCTCGATATCGGAAAGAATACTTCCGTTCGCCGACATGTGGGACGTCGACCATCCTGTTCCACTTGTCTTGCCCGCAGAACTCCAAGGGAGAGTCACCCCGGTCGTCGCGGCAATAGTTACTAATGAGCCATCAAATTACAGGCCCAACCTTTCCCACTGTGAAGTTGCTCGGACAAAGGAACCATCATGACTTCGTTGAATTCCGCTTCTTGAAGAAAACTACTGTACCAGCAATACTGCTAGCTATAGTAGTTACTCTAGCAGAGGCCTCCTTTGGTTCATAGGATAGGAATTTTATAGGAATATGAAAATCATAGGAAGTGAGATGACATGCATCTCAATTCCTATAGAGAAAGAGATGCCATTTGATGCATAGGATAGGAATTTTTCCATTGAGTCTAGTCTAATGTACTGGTAATTTGCTCTAAAAACTACAGTAGTAACTAGTAGTACTGGTACATGCTCGTAGTTAAGTAAACAAATGTTGTACGTGCAATGCCCGGTGATGTTATGGAGTACGTGCCTAAGTACTCTATTACTACTATATTACTTGGAAGCACATATTAGGTTTTATATTTTTTTACGTGTATGCCCCGAGACCTTGCAACTAGATGTGCCTTTCTTTCCGGGTCGCACTTTGTATTGTTCATTCCACTAGCACTACTACGTGTGGTCTTCGACCCAAAACTGGAGACGCTCTACCACATTGTTCATGTCCCACTCCTTTCACTGACGTGTGGGACATCCAGCACGTGCCGTGTTTGGCACTCCTTCACGTAAGAGTTAAAATGCTAGAATTCATCAGAAATAAGAAATAAATATAAATCAGTAGTGATACTATACCACGCGGTTTCCTTGCTCCTCGATATCGGAAAGAATACTTCCGTTCGCCGACATGTGGGACGTCGACCATCCTGTTCCACTTGTCTTGCCCGCAGAACTCCAAGGGAGACTCACCCTGGTCGTCGCGGCAATAATTACTAATGAGCCATCAAATTACATGCCCAACCTTTCCCAGTGTGAAGTTGCTCGGACAAAGGAACCATCATGACTTCGTTGAATTCCGCTTCTTGAAGAAAACTACTGTACTAGCAATACTGCTAGCTATAGTAGTTACTCTAGCAGAGGCCTCCTTTGTTTCATAGGATAGGAATTTTATAGGAATATGAAAATCATAGGAAGTGAGATGACATGCATCTCAATTCCTATAGAGAAAGAGATGCCATTTGATGCATAGGATAGGAATTTTTCCATTGAGTCTAGGCTAATGTACTGGTAATTTGCTCTAAAAACTACAGTAGTAACTAGTAGTACTAGTACATGCTCGTAGTTAAGTAAACAAATGTATGGGTGACACAAACACACACTAACTACTGGTACTACTACTTCTCACATGTTGCCCAAACGCCATCGTTCTCCTTCCCGGCTTTGTCGGTGACACCCCACGGTGCTTGGATCTCCGCCGACCTCTCCGCAATAGTGTGTGCGTCCTCTTCATTCTTGCAGCGGCGGACCTCTCTTTTCTTGAGTACTTTCTGACTTTTCCGCTCCCTCTATGCGGCTTTGGCCGCCTCTTGCTCTACTGCCCATTCGGCCTTGGTAGCTTCAAATTCCACCCACATAGGTGTGAGGTCGCGAGCGGCGATGAACTCGGCATGGCGGGAATCCATTGCTTCCCTACTATTTTGTGTGCAGTCATGGGCGGCGAGGAACTCGGCGCGGCGGGATGCCATCGCTTCCTTACTGGTTAGTGTGCGGCACGGTGGCACGAACGACGCTTGGTAACAGCTCTGGGGTGGAGTGGCCGGACAACCGTAAAGTGCATTGGTTTGTCAAGAGCTCAAAGGCAGAAGACGAAGAAAAATTGTATTCCCCTTCAATCCTGGTCATTTATTACCAAATAAAATGCATTGGCGGTCATTGAACTTATCTTAATAGCTCACTTTGATCATTGTATACGAGATATGGTGATTATACGGCCACTGGCTCGCATATAGCTCTGTATTTGTCTGGTTGACCAATTAAACAGTCCGCATGCACCTCATCAGCTCGTGTTCTTTATCTATCTATCTATGCGGGCCTACGTATCAGTGTAGAAAGAAATAAAAACCAAAAATATGCATATGTCAGGAATCAAACCATGGACTCGTCGTTGCAACACACACCCGTCAGCCAAATGAAAATGAAATACTTTGCGTTAAATGCACAAATGAATTTTTTTATATTATACGTGATGGACACATTAGCGCACACCGTCCATAGAGGCAAATAGCATGTACGCGTGCAGACAGCCAGACACTCACGCTCATGCTGTGAAACCATGCTAATGCATGCACATCGCCCTCTCAACCAATGTCCTGCTCATGGCGCAATGCATACGGCGAGCCCGTCACCTGCGCGCCCCGGCGGTGCGTGACATTACTGTTTAGACATTTGCTGGAGGCCTCCGCGAACACTGAGCATGTATTCACCTGGCTCAACACCAACGGTCATACTCGTGACTCGGCGCCTTGCTCATGTATGTCGTCCATCACAATGGCAATCTATAAAATAGCCTAGCTAGAGAGGGTACTATGGTACAGAGTATGTACTATTGTGAGCAACCGATCATAGTGCCACTGCACACGAGTGTGTGTCTGATCAATTCGTCCATTATTCATAAGTTATGCATGGTTGTGTGGTGTCTAATGGTGGTCGTCGAAGCCTAGATGGCGGCAAGAGCGGTTACATGGATGCCTGGTTGTTAATATGTGCCGCATATGCTTCAAAGGCTCGTCATCAATGAGTTCACATTTTACCACCACGCCAGTGTCTGATCGCCCTGGCCTACCGAAACCCCTCGCATCGCTAGCGCATGCTTCCCGCCTGAAACGGTCACAGTCTCTCCATAACATCAATGCCGCATTCACCAGACTTAACTGCAGGTGCAGTTGGTGTGTCCCTGATATGCGGGCCAGATGCCCATTGGGCCCACATGTCAGTCATCCAATGCACCTGCGGTTAAGTCACTGAAGCAGCGCCCGCATTCATGCCTGATGCGACCTCTCACTGGCGCCGGCATTGCAGCAGCGCGACAGCCGAGAGAGCGCCACCCGCGCGGCATCGAGGTGCAAGCGACTGTTCTGCGTTAACGACACCACAGCTATCCTACCGTCCGCCACCCGCATTAATGACATGCGACTGCCGAGGAACCTACTCCGGCGCCAGCCGTCCATCCGTCTGCCACGGCTCATTGCCATTCGCCCGCTATATTAACTTGAGCCCCAGCTCCCAGCCATAGACAAAGACCCACACTCATTCTCCTCCGGTCCCTTCCTTCTGTCGGCACAAATCCAACCATGGCCTCCTGGCGCTCCAAAGCTCTCTTGGACATACTGTCGTCGGAGCAGATGAAGGACATCGGCAGCTCCGCTCCGGGCGTGCTCCAAAGCTCTCTTGGACATATTGTTGCAGGAGCAGACGAAGGAGATCGCCGGCTCCCCCCCCCCGGTCGCCCTCCGCTGCCACGACCACGAAGCCGGCACGCTTGCGCGGGCGCAGCCGGCAACGAGGAAGAGTAGTACATGGTAGGTCGTCGCCGCTCTGGTCCCAGGAAGGCCATCGCTCCTCCACTCAGTCGATGCCAACCTTGGTGGGATAAACATAGGCGGCCGATTAGCCGCTTGACGGCGATGTGGAGGCGGAAATCTTCAAAACCATGTGCTCCAGAGGAGGAGGTTATCGAGGCGGATGAGGGGGAGGCAAAGGCAATGACCGGCTTTCTCGGGTTCATGGTCGGACATGGTGGTCGGGCATCGGCGATCGTTTAGATTAGGTTTACAGTAGGTTTTACTATGGCTTGTGCGAAATATGTAATGAATTCCATCCATTTTATAGGAAAACTTTTCGAAATGTAATGAATTTCATCCGGTTAATTTGAAATTTGCTTTGCTTACATGAATTTCGTGGGGTTAGTTCATATAGTTGTCGAAAGGTATGCAGGAAACATTGGATGGCATCCATCAGTGTCCTCGAACAGATGCCGGTGTAAATTTGAGGGCCAGCGCTGGAGATGGCCTAACTATCATGCTATAATCGCTAACAGTGCTCCATTATTTCGCAGGGAACAGTTATCCCTCGATCAAAATTAGATCCTCCATGTTTCGCACTCCTCCCACGTAAGAGTGTAGATTCTTGCTTACATAAAGATGGAGCGAGTGGACGGCCCTGTAGCACGTCATATCACTCCAACTAGCCTGCCTAACCCGCTGGAAAGCACCGCCCTCGTAATTTTGTTCTGAATTTCAATGATTGAGCGTAGGAAACAAGAAATCAAGCCTGCATGCAACCCGCATGCAGCGGTGTGAGCCTGTGCTCCTCTCCTTTCCACCAATGAGCTTGTGTCTTGTTTCCTTCTTTCACATGCAAGTATTAAATACCAGTAGTTAGTTTACAACCCATCTATGCTTGTTGTAATGGGGAGTATCACATACTAGTATCATATGCATGGTACTAGTATACGATACTACCTCCATAATGCATAGTATCATAAGTTAGTATCTTAGGTGGCCTTATTAATTGCCATGCATGACACAAAGTAGTACAACATTTAATATGATACGTATCATGATATGATACCAAACCCTCTTTTTCCTCATTTAATTGTGTGTCACATCATCCAAAAAGTCTAGTTGCCATGCATGATACCGCTTATGATACTTCCATTACGACCAACCTACTAGTTGGCTCTTATGAAGGCTTCAAGTGACATGGCAGTGGTATATAGCCAGCAACAGGCTTACTTATTAACCATGCTCTAAGTTGGTCGAATGAAGGAACCATCATGACTTCGTTGAATTCCACTTCTTCAAGAAAACTTACTGTACCCAAAGTACTGCTACCACACTCGAAGATTAGACGACACTGTACCACGTCATATCACTGAAACCCACTAGGACAAACTAGCCTGCCTAGGATTTGTCCTCCCTCCATTTAAAAGTTAGTAGTACAAAGTTGAGTCATCTATTTTGGAACGGACGGAGTACGTCTCTCTACTGCTATGATTTTGTGGTGTACGTCTCTCTACTTTTGCTATGATTTTTCTACCCTATGAACCAAATGAGGCATGAATGTATCCGTGTCGACTATTGTCTGATTGATTGCTCAGCCTACAATTTTAGGAGCTTGGACTATTGGCCGATCGATGATGGATCACTATAAGCGTACCATGAGCTCATCAGCCCCAACGTTTCTCTTTGGTGAGTGTTTTGCAAGTACTATAGCTCGCACGGTAGCTAGCCTACTAACACCAAGAATCATCAAACAAGCCCTACTGATATGATAAACAATTCAAACTTACATCTCAGCATGCCATATATTACATCAAAAGCTGGTGAGGATACATCTGTTTCCACAACTCGAAGAGGGTTCGCATGATTCACTATCAAACAAAAGTAGCAAGTACCGCCCACACAAGACAGTGCACTATCCCTACGATGGTTTGATAACACGCAGCATTCTGGTAATTAAACACAATGCAAAGTACCCTGAAGGATTAGCGCTACCAACTATTTCTTGTCATCAATCTCTGGGGAAATGAGCACAACACGGACAACGGCATGGGAATCGATCTCTGGGGCGAAGTCCACCGCAACATCGGAATCGATCTCTGGGGCGATGTCCACAGGATGGACAGCGACATCGGAATCGATCTCTAGGGCGATGTCAACAGGACAGACCGCGACATCAAAAACGATCTCTGGAGTGTTGTCCACAGGATGGGCCGTGACATCGGAATCATCAAGGACGTCCACCGGCACCTGCACAACTATGGTAAGCCATTATTTTTTACCTTGTGCAGCTCATCGGGGGATCTCATCCCTCCTGGGGTCCATCTCCTCGTCCTCGATGGGGGCCATCACCTTGCCAGTGGAATACTGCTTCTCAACGGCGACTATCTCCTCAAACTCGGCCTTGAGCCTCGCATAGGTGGCCATTAGAGTTTCTGGGGTAGGAACGGTGGGGCCCTTGCTGTTCTTCCAACTTTCTTTGAGGAGTTCGTCCGCCAACGTCGTCAACTCTTTGGCCAGTGCTTGTTTCTTGGAGTTCTTCGTCTCCATGGGTTGGCCTGCCAACATGGTCAACTCGTTGGTCGGTGCTCGCTTCCTAGAGAGTGCTGTCTCAAGTGGGTTATCTGCCGGTAAATCTTTGCCTAGTGCTCCAGGATCCATCAATGAACTGACAAACAAAAAGCAATCAAAAGGAAACCGCAATCACAATGAAAAGGTAAAATGAATAGGCTGTGAGAATCGGTCGGTGCTTCGCAAAAAGAAGATTCTTGTAATGAAAATATAGTAGCATCACTGATTCGCCCACCTTTCCTTCATCAGTACAGAAGAAAAATATCAGAAGTGAGTAGCCTGGAGTGAGGTTTTCTTCAAGAAAGGGGAGAAAGGGCTTCAACGAGTGTTCCAGTGAAATGATGGTTGCTTCATCCAGTCCAACTTTGAGGCCACTTCGAGGCCACTGTACTACTGCTGGTAAAGGTGTGCGTTTTGTGATATGATGGGTCATGACGGCCATACCGGGGTGACCGGTGAGTCTCGACTATAGCACCTCCCTGTGATTTGGTGGATGGCGCATGGGCCCGGATGCTTTGTGATATGCTTTGATTTTTGGTCGGGTGTATGAAGTGTGCATGAGTCCAGACTAGCTTAACACAAATATACTAGGAGCATGCATGAAGAGGGGTGCTGGGATGAGCATGCACGAAGAGGGAACAACTATGCTGAGATGAGAATGCAACCAAACACACTGTGGCAAGCGTTCGCAACTACCATGTTCGGGTTGCGCTTGGCTCTTCACCTCTTCATGGAGACGAACAATGATGTTACTACTACTTCTATAGTATTGAATCCACTGCTGCATGTCTATCCACCGCGTGCGAGGGGGATAGCTTGTTGTATACTCTATATTTGCTGCAACCTCTAACATTTACCCCACCACAAATTAAAATACACATTCCTGTCTTGACCAGATGAACGTGAAAACTACAATCACCAGGATGATAGGTAGGGCCAGAAGATTATTTTAATCAAAAAAAGCATGGAGCTGATCCCAATGATTTTAAGCTTACAGGCATGGTACATGCTATCCTAGACTACTCTACACATGAAACTGCCACACGAGCGTCCGGGCTGCGCTTGGGTCTTCGCCTCTTCAGGAAGTCGAACAATGATGGAATACTACTGCAGTGGAGGAGTACTACAGTCCGCTTCTGGCCATCTGACACCGATTGAACTGTTGCATGTCCACCGCATGCGGGAGGGACAGAGTGTAGCGAACGAAAACTTGGAGATGACGCTCTTGGGCAACTCATCAAGAGCAAAGAAGAAGCAGAAATCTTCAACAATCTGCCTCTCTTTGATGTTGCCATCATCCACAACTTCATTGACGAGTGGTTTGCCACACCAAACATCAGCTTTGAAGATCTACAGCTGCCCGTTGGCCTCAGCGTCTCTTTCCAAGGCGCTATTGCTTTAGAACTTGCCATTGCCCAGCGCATTGTTGAACTGAAGCAGAAAATTGATCATGAAAAGGCTCAGTTCAAGAAGAATATGGCCAAGCTCAGCGTGCAAGAAGTGAAGAGCTTCAAGATCATGTTGCATGAGCTAAAGGAAAACTTTCTGAAGAAGCGTGCAGAAGCTCAGGGTTCACGTGAGCGGATGAAGTCTCTGGCTGACAGATGTGTGCAAGCCTATAATGAGGCTGAGAAGCGCAAGGCACTTGGGCGTCCTGGCATCGACCCCAAGATGGTCGCAAAGAAAAAGAAGAAGATTGTTCCAGCTGAACCAGAGGCACCAAGGCAGGAAGCAATTCCGCTTGTCTTCCCAACTGCAACGACTGGCTCGAAGCCAAAGAGCGGGTCAACAGCTTCAGAGCTCGAGAAGACAAGAACTGTTGAGGCTAAAGCCAGGAAGAGGAAAAGCTCTGAAGCCTCTCCTACTGCCCCCAGCAAGAAAAAGAGAAAGACTAAGAAATCTCGGGCTGCTCCCACAGAGCCCTTGATAGTTGAACCTATTTCTATGGTTCACCCTGACGCAGAACGTCAACTGACGGTTCATGAGCCTACTTCCACAGAGGCTCCTGAAGCTGAAGACATTCCAGCAGCTGATCCCATCACTGCTGAAGACATTGGTCATCGTGACAATGTAGAACATGATGCAGCCCTTCCTCAGTTAGAACACAGCGAACTCATCAGCATTGATCGTCCACTGATGCCAATTGCACAGGATGCTTCATGGGCGGATCGCCCGCAAGAGGAAGAAGACTATGAGGCCCAGCCCGCTCCAATCCCACAAGAGTCGTCTGCGCTCCGCAGGCTTCGCAAAGGTCCAAGGCCTCAAGTCTATGCTGAAGACATTCCGGCTGCATCAGCCGCAGAAGAAGCACCACAAGAGCCCACTCATTTGCTCCACCAAGAAGCAGTTCTCCAAGAGAACGTGCTTGTGACCGACCCTCCAGCTAGTCAAGCAGAGGATGAAAATCTTGAGGCTCCCACAACCAACAACGAAGCTAATGTGGAGCCCTACCCAGCAAAAGCTTCAGAAGACAGCGAAGCCACTAAACCCACAACTTCTATTCCTGAGTCTGCTGAAGGTCCCCAATTCAACTATCATGTTGAGCACAGGCCTCAGGTCCAGAAGCCAATCCCCAGACTGCCAAGGTTTCCAGGTCCTGCATGAGCACCTGGCTCCTTCAACATCAATGGCTTCAGGGCATATAATACTTTCTTCAATAGCTCCAAGAACCCCTATTCAAGGGAAAGGATTTCATTAGATAGGTTCTGGAGCTATCCTCAGCGCAGCTACTACTCTTGCATATTGTACAACCAAGGTCGCATGGTCTGCCCTGTCTAGAGGAAGCGCTGGCTTGCTTCAAACAAGTGGATCTGCTACAGTTCATTACTGATGAAGAGCATTGGAACGAAGAGCTCCTGCTACAATTCTATGCCACACAGCACATCAAAGGATACAACAGAGATCCAAAGACTTGGGTCCTGGAGTGGATGACCAGCAACATTCATCACAAAGCCAATGCATTTGATATCATTGAGCTCATAGGCCTGCCCACTCCAGGCGAATTCTTCGAGCAAGGCTGTCGGCTACACACTGAAGCCATTGAGAGCATATTTCAGAGGCCTGAACCAAATATGAGTCAGATGCTCTCCATGATGAAGCCATTGCCCCACGCTGCTCCTTATCCCACAGAGTTCTTCATTGAAGACCTTGAGTACCTGCCCAGGACCATCTATCACATCATCCGGCGGACTCTCTGGCCCATTAAAGGACACTCTCCAAATGCCAAGATCGAGGGTGCAAAGAAGACTCTGATATTCTGTATCCTTCATGGCAAATGCTTCAACGCACAGGATTTCTTCATACGCCAACTAGCTGCATCAGGCTCAGATCTGTTTGGTCTAAAGTTCTATGCTCCTTGGGTAATGAGGCTGATCAAACTTCACTCTGCCATCTCGTATCAGCCCTCAACCCGCAACCATCGGATCTTCTTGCCTGATGTGGATACCTCTGCTGAAGCCATCTATCCTGAACCTGCCAAGCAACCTCTGAGTCTTCAGAATGCAGAACACCAGAGCTTCACTCAAAACGTTGAAGGTGTTGAAGCCATCTCTAGGGTGTATCCTTTGGCTGGCACTACACGTGCACCACACCCTGCTTCAACTGAAGCCACTGACAGTGCCACTGCTTCAAGACCCAAGAAGCGCACTCGTGTTCTCAACGACCGAGAGCTTCTTGTGGCCCTTCATCAAAAGCAGGATAGGCATCATGACTGGTTGAAGAGACAGATGAAAAGCCTCTTGGTGGATGTAAATCGCATCCGAAATCTTGCCACCAAGAACGCTTTTGTTGCCCATGAAACATGTCGCCGCACATGGAAAGGGCTAACGATGATGCTTTCTGAAGCTGATCTTCAAGAGGATGGCTTCACTGAGAGATTCAAGTTTGACTCCACGCCTCGTCGAAGAGCTGTGCTGCTGGGGACTCCATCTCTTCAAGACTCTGAGTTTTCTTCCTCTGCTGCCACAGTCACTGCCAGAATCATTGATGAAGAAGACGATGCTACCTCACCGCCACCTGCTTCAGCACCTCGAAGCTCTTCTGCACCGCCAAACAACGTCAACAACCCTGCTACTTCATCTACTCCTCATGGGAACGAGTAGAGGCTCTGTGTCTTCAAACCTTTTTGGTCATCACTGACAAAAGGGGGAGAAGCATATGAGATTGATAGTCTTCAGGCGGGTTCATATGGGCGGGTGCCTTATATTTTGCTTCGTGCTTACAACTCTCGTTTTTTTTGCTACATTTGATTCTTATGAGTTGTAACACTTAAACCAGATGGTCGTCTGCTACTTGTTTGCCACCCTGTTATGCGAAGATAAATTCCGCATGTGCGACGATAAATTCCGCACTTATCTCATTCTGCAGACGTCCATTTTCCATTATGCATATCATTATCTTCATATACTTTCACATGCATAGTGGATTGTCATCATAAGCTGAAGTGGATCTCCACAAGTACAACCTGCCATGTGCATTTGCATTCCAAAAGCAAATTAACTTATATGCACATCTTCAGGGGGAGCCCTTGCAACTTATGAAGACAATTCCTTATCCTTTACAATTTCACAGACTATATTCCCTGTTGAAAACTTCAACTAGTTTGTCATCAATCACCAAAAAGGGGGAGATTGTAAGTGCATCTAGTGCCACCCCTAGTTGGTTTTGGAGTATTGACAACAAACCTAGTTGAGGGACTAATGTGTTTGTGAGAATTGCAGGATAACACAGGTAGAAGTCCCTCATTGATTCGGTTTTACTACCAGAGATGACCCCTAAAAATGTATGAAGACATTGAAGTCAAAGGTGGTATATGAAGATATTCACATTGAAGACTATAACAAAAGAAGACACGTTATGAAGCCTATGGAGCTCGACGACTTAGATCTTTCGTAGTTCTTTTTATTTTGTGTTGAGTCATAGGAACCACCCTACTGTTAAGTGGGGTCCAGGAGAACTAGTCAGAATGACTGAAGTGATGCCTAAACCAAAAACATATGTCTTCGAGTGAAGACAATGAGAGCGAATCTTGTCCAGAGCCGGACAAGTCAACTTTGCTTGTAGCCCAAGTAAAGTTGCCATGAGAGTTTGAAATCTGACCGTTGAGACACGTGTCAGTTCCTTAGTGACTCAGGGTCATTTCGGACAAATCAGGTCGGGTTGCCAAGTGGCTATAAATAGCCCACCCCCTACAACCATAAATGGTTGGCTGCTCAGATTGAGAGTACGGCTTTGAGAGAGAGAATTCCTTGCAAGGATAAAGCCCTAACCACCCAGAGCCAGAGAACATTGGGCATCACTTAAGTCTTCTTGTCTGTGTGATCTGAAGACTTATTACACTTGAGGACTGTGCATCCCCAGACGGTTAGGCGTCGCGTTCAGAGCATCCAAGAGACATTGTGGATTGCCAGTGAACAAAGTCTGTGAAGGTTTGGGAGTCTACCTTGAAGACTTACCAGAGTGATTGGGCGAGGACTATGTGACCTTAGCTCAAGGAGAATACGGTGAGGACTTGGTGTCCTGAGCTGCGTGTTCAGGACTGGGTGTCCGGGACTGTGTGTCCTAAGGTTTAAATACCTAGCCGCTCCAACCAGACGTACAATTGTCACAGCAATTGGAACTGGTCCAACACATCATTGTCTTCAACGAGTCACTGGTTTCATCTTCACTTCCTTTTACTTACTGATCACTCATTGTGAAGTCATTGCGTGTCTGTTCTATCTTTTGTCTTCACAACGTGAGTGTATGATCTGTTTGGCTTCATAGTATCTTCCTACCTGATCCTAATTACACTACAGCTATTTGTCACTGTGCTTTCACTCTATTGATACTTGACCATGGCTTGCCTAGTGTAGTCTAACTTCCGTTGCATAGTAATAGGCATATCTCTACTGTTTGTCTTCATAACTTCCACGTTTTGAAGACTTTCATAAAAATCGCCTATTCACCCCCCCCCTAGTCGATATAACGCACTTTCAAATGCATGTTGGGGCAGCCCATGTTTCCGATAATTTTAGCCGTGGGCTTGTTCACAAATTTTACGAGGGGTGGTTATTCATTTAATGGAGGGTCTTGTACCAGACTTACAAAGTGCGACTTGGCACACCGTAACACCACTTGGAATAAGCGGGTAGCTATCTCAAAAAACAATCAACAACTCAAAAAAACGGCGACCTGACACGTACACAATTTTAAACGATTGTTTTGATGGAGTGAAAAAGGAAAACTACCCCATTACGTATATATAGGCCAGAGCCCCGTGCTTGCTTGCTAGGGTTGCGCTATTCACACACTCATCCTCTCCAGACCTAAACAAGATAGTGGTGGTCACACTGTCTTTCTCCCTTGAAAAAACACTGTCTTTCTATCCACACCGCTGGTTACAGATTCGGACGTATCCCCCTCCACCGATGAAGGTGGGGAGGGGCAGCATTTAGGCCATCGTCGACAGTGAGGGAGGAGACCCACCGTCGGTCGCACCGTTATCTCTGGCCGAGCGCCAGCGTGGGAGGTCCTCCGAACCCTTCGTCGTTGCCCTAGTGTGGGCGCATCCGGCCTCCCGCTGCCCACCTATCCACGTCCTGATGACCTTCAGGTATATCTTCCTTCAAAACCACCCTAGCTCTACTTCCCCAGCTTGCTACGTCGCTGCATGTGCATGATTTTCTACCTCTCAGCCCCTCTCGATCGGATGGTCCAACGACACATTTTTTTCTATTGTTAGAGGTAAAGCTACTTCATGGAGTCAAATCTTGTACTTGGTTCAAACAAGACATAAAGTGGGGGTGGGGGAATTTAGTATGTACATCAGACTTGGTACAAACAGGAAGGATAAGGGGGTGAAAGTAGCACAGACTGGTCATCCAACCGGTCTATTGGTCGAAAAGGAAATATATGAGAAACGTTGTACACAGTGGTATGACCAGGACTAGATTTGCTATCCACACATAATATGGTTGCATGCATCATTAATTTTTTTTTTGAACATCAGTACAGACGCAAGAGCGCATACATACGCGTAGGCCGGGGGCACGCCTCCATTTTCCAAAAAAACATAGGAGTAGGTGGCTAGAGTAAACAAAAATGGGACCAACCCAGATATGTTTATTGGATGTTTGTTTCTCGGGGCAACAAACTCTGAATCACCACTTTATGCCCCCGTTTAGGTACATGGTGCTAGACTGCTGGTGCACCCACTGTCCCATGCCCTTATACCAAATATTTAGTTGTTCTGAATCTAATGCCCCTGGTAAAATGAAGCCATGACAAGTTTAGCCAAATGTTTTTGCATGTAATTGTTCAAGACTCTGACTGTTTCCTCTGTAGCAATTTGTGCAAACATGGATATCCATTTCACCTGGTTGCTGTTGTGACCTTTTCATGCACTGCACAAAACACTTCTTAAAAGAAGTGACTTTTGTGCTGTTTAACTGGAATGTCAGAATGGAATAGTTGGTTCATTTTGGTGGAACCGCACAAAGGGAGATCTGTGTTCCAATCCTCATCATCCATATTGGCACCATAACTATCGTTGAATTGTCACGGCAGATGTCCTAGTGTGAGGACTTAGTCGTGAGGCCAACGCATCTATGTGGTAGCTTGAGAGGAGTTGAGCAGAATCAAGAGATGCAACACAAGACAAGGGTTTAGACAGCTTCGGGCCCCGGGAAACATCATCCAGAATAGCCCTACATGTTGTTTGTGGCTAGGTCTCATTATGATCATGAGGGAGCCGGCGTAAACCGGCTCTCCTAGTTGTGTCTATCCCTAGAGATTATCTTCTTGCTTGTTGCTTGTCCCTCTTTGGGGAGCCCTGCCCCTCCTTATATAAGTTAGAGGGGTGGGTTACATGTGGAGTCCTATTAGGACTAGGACTAATCTACCTTCTAATACAAACCGGATACAAGTCCAGGTCTTAACTCCTTGTAAGATAAATGTTCCTCACACCTTTCCTCGTAAACCGGCCCACCATAACATGATCCGGCCTTCTGGGCCTTGGGACTTGTCATCCATCTGAAACACGTGTCGGGTCACCAATGAGTCTTCAGGCTCGTGAATCGTCATACCCGTGAACCGCCAGACACGTAAGTCGCCAATCCTCTGGCGGGTTACCAATGAAACGCCAAGTCCGTCCGGGTTATACTTCCAGACGGTTTATGCCGCGGGGTATATCCTCGACATTAGCCCCCAAGTTTAGCTTGGATTTATCCATGGTAAACTTATACTGCAAAATAAACACAAGAACCAATTTGACAGGTTGTGCTCTGGGTTAAGAACTCTTGTAAACCGGCACCTAAACATCCTTAAGTCCTTGTCATTTCCTTCTTCTAGAAAATCGGAGTCAATAGACCAGCTTCATAATAAATTTTCTTGTAAAATAAATATTGTAAATACAGAATCCATTTGGGTCGGCCTTCAATGCTCTGACTTGACAAAAATATTGGTCTTCAAATATTGAACTGATATTCAACCGGCTTGAAAATGTAGGACTTGCCAAGCTATAATTTCCCATATCGGCGGGTTATAAAAACTGATAATTCTGGGTCATGATTGTTGCCAACGTTGGTTCATGATTGTTGCCAACGCCGGTTCATCATTATTAATGACACTGGATTATGATTGTTGCAGACACCGGGTCAATCTGGTTTATTCAAAACTGAGAATTTGAAGATTTTTCTCCCTTATATCCATATTACCTGTAGCCCCCAAGTCTTGAGCGGAACAAAGTGATGGCTTAAGACTTGCTTAAATATAAATACTGCCACTTAAGAAGAAATCCATGTTGTTCATCCCAGTCACTTAGTAAAAACTAAATACTCCATATTATGTAGCCCCAAGTGTCGGGTTGTCATGCTTGTAGCAACATGGGACTTGTAATTGCCTGATGCTCACAAAACTTCAACCAGTGTAGCCCCCAAGGGCCAGGTCTTTATGCAATAATGAGAAGGGACTTTATAAATATAATCATGCTTCATTGAAAATAACATCATATTATGTAACTCCACCATGGGTCTTGAACCCACGTCCACAAGGTTAAGAGCTTTGTGTTTTACCAACTGAGCAGTGGACCCTTGAATATAACGGATTAAGACTTGTGTACCTTGAATCATTGATAAGAGCATTTGGTAGCCCCCAAGGGCCGGCTCATTACAATGTGATCAGTCGGGTCTTCAATAAGGTGGGCAAATAATGACTTTACATTAGCCCCCAAGTGTCATGGTGCATGCTTGCAAGGACATGAGACTTGTATATTTAGTGTAATCTCAACTTGAATAATGTAGCCCCCAAGTGCCAGGTTGTAAGCCTGCAGAAACTCGGGACTATTCCTTCAATTGTAGAATAAATCATATCCATTGATAATATGATAGCCATTGCGCTAAAGCGACATTGAAAACCTTAATCATAATACTGGTTATTGATAACCATAATACAATCCAGCCATGTTTGGCTATTTGAAGATTTGAATAATATAATCCGGTTTAAAAACTACAATCATTCAATATCATCATGAAAATCCAGCCAATTTTGGCTATGAAAGATATGAATATCTTACCAGTTGATAAGTAAATCCGGAGTTTAAATACTCGACGGCTCTTGGCCGATGGTGACTTAATGTGCATTCGTTGTAAGCCGGAATTTTTATAACCCGGCGGCTGATAGCTTTCGAGAAATCCAAAATGGATAACCCTTTTGAAGCATCAATTTGTATGATGAGCTTGAATTTATATGTCATAATTCTGCAAATCCTGCACAAAGTGTAAATAACATATGCCCTGGCGACTTAACATCGAAAGCCAGGGTGGGTAGCCACCCGAATGAATTCTTATCTTGCACACAGGTAGATCACAAGAATCCTTGGCGGTTTACCTCAGGGCGGGTCATAATGCCCATATAAATAGCCAGGGTTTATAAGCAAAGTTGTAATTGAAGATAATCAAATATGACATAGATGATACCTGTGACATTGAATCACCACATTGGTTTAACCAATTCTTGTAGTGAGGGTGGTAACCCCAATCTTGAGTATTTGAGAACTCCTTCCTGAATTTGTGGATTATGATAATAAACCGTATGGGGATATAATAAACACTGGATTTTCCTTATAACACTGGCGACTTGTTAGTCAAAATCACATCGGGTTAATGAACACCAGATTATAACTGAT
Organism: Triticum aestivum; assembly: GCF_018294505.1. Taxonomy (NCBI): domain Eukaryota; kingdom Viridiplantae; phylum Streptophyta; class Magnoliopsida; order Poales; family Poaceae; genus Triticum; species Triticum aestivum. The sequence continues at coordinate 486,210,805 of NC_057797.1, forward strand.
CATGTACTGACAACTTGTAGTTGAAAGACAAGCCGGGTCAAGGACGCCGGTTTATCAGAAGATATTATGAACCTCAACAAAGGCAAAAAAAACTTGGCAAATGGAACTCAAAAAAGAACATGTGAGGCTTTTTACGAGCTGCCAGGCTCCAAATCGAGGCTTTTCATGGGCTGCCAGGCCACTGAATTAACCATTTCACAAAGCTCTCTTAAGATGGACCTCAATCTTTAACCAATCACGTTTTAACTTTGACAAGTTCAGGGTCTGTGAGATTGACTGTCAAACGTTCGCGGGTCGTACCAGGTTTACCTAGGCAGAGTAACTTACTTAAAGAAGGCAGGTTAATCCGGGGTTTTAGGTGTGTACACCTGGCTTCCAAGCCTGGCTAGATAGCCTATTACAAGGGTGTAGACTCTTAGTTCGTTGCAAAGCAAAGAGCCCTCAAGTAACTTCCCTAGTGGCCTTACGCCAATCAAGAGGTGTAGCTATGGTTCGAATACGACCAAGCCCCCAAGTGATTTCCCTGGTGGCCTTTACGCCGATCAAGAGGTGTGACTATGGTCTGAACATAGCCCCCAAGTGATATTATGATTTGTGCTCAAGGGATACCCATGTTTGAGCTGTGCTGTGCAACAGACTCTCTTTGGCCCCTTATGATAATATTGGCTTGATAGCTGGATCAATATGTAATCAGAACTCCGCTTTATAAATAGAAGCCCCCATGTGATCAATAATATGATAAGCCAATAAGGCAGGATAACCCATGTTTGAACCGCGCGTCATGGCAACAGGTCCTCTTCGCAACCTTTAATTTTTTGCAAGAGATAAATTCTTCTTGAACCAGCGTCACAGCTTTGCGAGAGATAGTTTCCTCTTAAACCGGATTGTAAACCGGAATTCTTCCTGATGACCAGGAATTTCTTCATTGAGCCGGGATGTTGTAACTTCCATATACTTTCTAAGCCGGAAATTTTCTGACGGCCTTTAAATTTTCATCAATATAACAGTAGCCTCCGGAACTGGGTTATCTTTCCCTCCATCGTCCCGGGGTTTTTTAATTTGCAGAAACTGGTAGGATTTGCTGAGTCATATCATCGTAGCCCCTGAGTTTCAAGGTGACTCGAGGAGTTGGCTTGACATTCTCCATGTTTTACCATGATATATACCGGCATAAGTTGTATATCATTGGTGTTGATAGCATGGTGTGAATCCACAGAAGGTTGAGGTGATTGCGGCGGGTTATAAATGATCCCGTATGAGCCGTGTCAGCAACTCGGCCAATGGTTCCTTCCAACTGGCTATTTGAAGTTAACCAAACAGTAGTGGCGGAGACTTGTGCGCCTGCTCATTGAGCCATCCCGTGCAAACAGCAGTTGATGATAATTTTGCCTCCAACTTGAAAGAAAACCGGGCTACCCAAGCTATGACTTGCTCATACTCAATAAACAGCTCATGCAGACAGGTACAACCCGATATGTTGATGTAGATCAGGCCGCAAGAGACGAACGACAAAGACGACTACGTCATTAGAGACAGCACAGACACATGTGAGTCGGCCGCAGGCACGGACAGATAAACCGGCCGTGGCATTGTAAGCCGGTACGGATGGGTGAGTCAGTCGCAGGCGCGGTAAAACTGCATGGATGGGCGGTTTGGCCTCGTCATGTTGATATGAACTGGGCTGCAGAGGTGGCAACTTGCTCATATATTCGTTGAGCATTGTGGCGGGTCATGATATCTATGGCATGACCATCACTCTTACAGTGAATACATGTCCTGCATCAAAAAATACCGCAAGCCGGACTAATTGCTCTTTTTAAAAAAAGATTGTTATGTAATATGAAAATACGATGGATGGATTTCACCTGATATGTTTAAACCGGAACTTATCCACCACGGAGTTGATCACCACTGTGAAGCTGAATTCAATCACAGAAGAGTCACTCGCGAGACCAGACAGATGAGTCAGCCACGATGTTGTAAGTCCTCCGCGTTATAAGCCGGCGCGGATTCATGAACCGGTCACGAGGGCGGACGGGCGAGTAGTCCATGTCGTTGTAAGGAGGTGCGAACGGGCGAGTCGGCCGGCGCGTTAATGCAAAATGGACCGCGATACGCATGTCTGTGAAAACCGCGTGATACAGTTGAATGTGCATCTGTGGCATAACACCACCCTTGTTCTTTTTAATCGTCGCCCCGTATAAAAAATTACATGCCAGAGCAATTGTTGCTTGATAAAAACAACGTGTTAATTAAAATGAACTTAGATGGATATCACCTGATTTGTTGGTATGACAGACAATCCGTATGTGGCATCCATAGATAACCTTTCAGTAATGTTGCTTTGGTCCTTATATTTATCCAAAGGATTTTTCATTGATCCCCTCGAGGACCTCGCAAGATGCTATCGTAGCTCTTCTCCTTTATATCTTGCTGATCCTTAACAAATACTTTATCCAGATGACCTCATACTAGTATTCATCTCTGGATGTTAGTTCTCCACAAGTAGTAATATCTGATGCCGTGGTGACTCGGCATAACCCCAATGCATGCATTCTTGTGATCCATTATGTGTTCAACACTTTTCCTTCTTGTTTTTCCTTCCTTGGCGAACTGTTGCATCACGGGCGTGGCGGCTCCAGACGCGTCGGCGGGCTGTTGCAGCGGATAGCATGGACAAAACGAGCACCCCGATGGTGACCGCGGGCGGCGACTCGAAGTGAGACAGCAGGTGGCTCACAACAGAAGCGAGTCCAGCTTGAGGCTGCAGTGGTAAGTTTGCGTGGATGCACCTCTCCTCGATGCACTTCTCCTCCATGTGAATGTTCCAATGGAAAGAAAATCATCTTTGGCTAGTACTCCATGTGTTCCAATGTATAGCGCGCATAGCTTCACGTACAAATACCAATCAGTGACCATCTACTTGCGCATCTTGTATCATCACCCTGTACCTGCAAGGTTTCCTATTGCTTCACTTCCCCATTGTATGCATTATCTTTTCATGTAAGTGTTTGCAGGCAGAAAGTGTGGCAGTGCTCGGAAGCGTGGCCGTCTCAGCTAGGCCATTGGCAGCGGCTTGTAGGTAGTCGGACAGAGCGGTTTGCGGTAGGGGCACAGCGGTAGGTCAACGGAGGCTAGCGACTTGGCAGGCTGTGGTTACAACCCAGCAGCAGAGATGTGACAGGGGGCTCGGCTGAGGCAGGTTGGAGGCCGAGGTGTGAGGACTGCGCGGCTGCTCGAGGTGCGGACGCGGAGGTGGCTCAACAAGGCCGCGTCTGTGATGGTTTGAAACGAGGGTGCTCGTTGACGGCAAAGTCGCGGGGGCGACTCAACACGAGACAATGGCGGCTTGAGACGGTGGCAAAGGCGGCTCCAGGCGCAGACGACGGAGGCAGGTTTGGTGGCCGGTCCGCTGTGGCGAATGAGATGGCTCGGGGCCGCGAGCCCGGGCAGCTCGGAAACGGCGCCAGGCCGGGGCGCCTCAACGGTGGCGACCTGACACTGTCCGTGGCCGAAACGGCTCATCACGCGGCTAGGGGTCCAAAGCCGCGACGAGGCGGGTCAACTCGAGCCTGTTTTGACTCATCATCCAAGTCGTAGTAGTCGCGGCGAATCCATGCCCGTCCTTTGTTTATTTTTATTTTTGGTTGATCATGACACGTTAAGGCCTGATGGCATGCTTGTTTCGTTTGCTTCTCGGGAACAGATCCAGTCATAGACTATTTTTCTTCAAAGCATAAGATCACCTCGTGTTAGCCAGCGAAACTGCATCTGATTCAGACCGGCGGTGATTTATCATCAGCGGCGCTCCTCCATCGATCTCGACTGCAAGAAAGCATTGAGATATGCTGATACTGTTGGCCCCTTGCCCTGACTGATCTGCTGATGTAATATACGCTCGCAGAACGCTGCAGGCTCATATTCAAAACTTTTACTGATCGGATTTCCTCGAATCTGAAAACTTGTGTCAGCAGCGGCGCACAGGCGCAACCCTATCTTTACAACTCAAACTCATATCCGTTGCCGCTGAATATTTCTTCAATCCTGATTTTGTTCAACCAGAAAATTGCGAACTTCTCGACCCTTGAGAGAGATCCCTCCGAAAACTCAACACCACCGTGCGTAGGCCCCATGGTGGGTGCCAACTGTCGTTCAATTGTCACGGCAGATGTCCTAGTGTGAGGACTTAGTCGTGAGGCCAACGCATCTATGTGGTAGTGAGGGAGTCCTGGATTAGGGGGTCTCCGGACAGTCGGACTATATCCTTTGGCCAAATTGTTGGACTATTAAGATACAAGATTGAAGACTTCGTCCCGTATCCGGATGGAACTCTACTTGGCGTGGAAGGCAAGCTAAGAAATCCGGATATGTATATCTCCTTCTTTGTAACCAACCTTGTGTAACCCTAACCCCCTCCGGTGTCTATATAAACCAGAGGGTTTTAGTCCGTAGGACAACATGCAATCATACCATAGGCTAGCTTCTAGGGTTTAGCCTCTCCGATCTCGTGGTAGATCAACTCTTGTACTACTCGTATTATCAAGAATAATCAAGCAGGACGTAGGGTTTTACCTCCATCAAGAGGGCCCGGACCTGGGTAAAACATCGTGTCCTCTGCCTCCTGTTAGCATCCGCCTTAGACGCACAGTTCGGGACTCCCTACCCGAGATCCGCCGGTTTTGACACCGACATTGGTGCTTTCATTGAGAGTTCCTCTGTGTCGCCGCCATAAGGCTTGATGGCTCCTTCGATCATTGATAGTGATGCAGTCCAGGGTGAGACTTTTCTCCCCGGACAAATCTTTGTATTCGACGGCTTCGCACTGCAGGCACTCGCTTGGCCATCTGGAGCAGATCGAGAGTGACGCCCCTGGCCATCAGGTCAGGTTTGGAAGCTTAAACTACACGGCAGATATCCGTGGAGACTTGATCTTCGACGGATTCGAGCCCCTGCTTAGTGCGCCACGCGGTCACGGTGAGCATGATTTAGCTCTGCCATCAGACAGTGTCCAGGAGATCGCGCCGGCAACCGCTCCGACTCTCAATTCGGAACCAGTTGCACCATCCATGGTCGGGTGGATAGACCCCGCCACGGAGGCCGCGTCCTCAGCGGCGATCGAGCCAAATATCGACCTTACCCTTCACGAGAGCCGTGATGCCACACTTCCGGATCCTTCCCCGGCCACGGACTCCGAACCACCTGCGCCCGTGCCTATCGAATCCGACTGGGCGCCGATCATGGAGTTTGCCTCCGTGGATATCTTTCAGCACTCGCCCTTCGGCGACATATTGAACTCATTAAGGTCTCTCTTCTAGTCAGGAGAGTCCTACCCGAACTATGTCCGGCAGGATTGGGGTGCGGATGACGAAGAAATTCGCCGCCCACCCACCACCCACTTAGTAGCCACTATCGACGATTTGACCGACATGCTCGACCTCGACTCCGAAGACATCGACGGTATGGACGATGATGCCGGAGACGAACAGGAACCACTGCCCACATGGCACTGGACGCCCACTTCATCAGATGATGTATACATGGTGGACACACCCAAAGAAAATGACGACGAGGAACGGAAGGACGCAACGAAGGGTTGTTCCCTCGAGAAGCAGTCAAAGCGGCGGCGCAATCGCTGCTCCAAACCTTGCCTCAGCAGAAACAATGGTCATATAGACCCAGCGATAGAGCAGGGTGAACCATCGCCCGACCAGGGCAACACGGAGAATCAAACTGAACAACCCGACTCCGTCGAAGATAATAGTCCGGACGACATCACACCAAACAGGTTCCCGGAGCAATAGAATGCCCATCAAGGGCTTGTTGCCACTACGAGGAGTCTGAAAAAGCAGAAGCAAAGGCTCAGGGCTGCGCAAGACACACTCAGAATAAAATGGAGTGAAGTACTCAACACTGCAGCAAAGTACGGCCGTAATCGCCACACCAAGAGCTACCCGAAGCGAAAGTTGCTACCTGAATACGACGAGGAGGCCATAGATCCCCCGCAATTAGAAAACAAAACGGTCATCCGGTCAGATGGACGACCTTGTTGCCAATATAGAGCAGCAAATGATGCCACACATAAGCCAGTACGCGATCCACGCGAGGGCTCGCATCAAAAGGACGGCGCAACCAGATCCATATACGGGCCACGCAAGCGCGCTCCAGTATGCAATACAACACAATAAACATCCGAACACCACGGTACACCCAAATATAGGGGTGCCGCACATCCCCTATGTTTCACCGATGAGGTGCTGGACCATGAATTTCCAGAGGGATTCAAACCCGTAAACATAGAGGCGTACGACGGAACAACAGACCCTGGGTTCTGGATTGAGGACTATATCCTCCATATCCACATGGCTCGAGGAGACGATCTCCACGCCATCAAGTACTTACCCCTCAAGCTCAAAGGGCCAGCTCGGCACTGGCTTAAAAGCCTGCCTGAAAACTCCATGGGAAGCTGGGAAGAGCTCGAAGACGCTTTTCAGGCAAATTTTCAAGGGACCTATGTCCGACCACCGGATGCAAACGATTTAAGTCATATAACTCAATAGCCCGGAGAGTCAGCCCGAAAGCTTTGGAACAGGTTCCTCACTAAGAACCAAATAGTAGACTGTGCGGATGCCGAAGCCTTAGTAGCTTTCAAGCACAGCGTTCGAGACGAATGGCTCGCCAAACACCTCAGCCAAGAAAAGCCGAGAACAATGGCAGCATTAACAAGCCTCATGACCCGCTTTTGCGCGGGCGAGGACAGCTTGTTAGCCCAATGCAGCACCAGGGACCCAAGTACATCCGAAGTCAGGGAAACGGGAAATCACGACGCAACAAAAACAAGCGCCGGAATAAAGAAGACGGCCCGAAGAGCACAGTGGTAAACCCCGGATTCACAAGCTCTCAGCCAGGTCAGCAAAAGCCGCCCTCTAAAGGCAACAGAGACGAACTGTCCAGCCTAAACAAGATTCTGGACCAAATATGTCAGATCCATAGTACCCTCGACAAACCTGCAAATCATACCCATAGAGAATGTTGGGTCTTCAAGCAGTCCGGCAAGCTCAGCGCCGAACATAAGGGGCAGGGTACACCAAGCGAAGACGAGGACGGGCCTCGCAAGAAAAGCATTGGGGAACAGAAGAAATTCCCACCAGAAGTCAAAACAGTCAATGTGTTACATGTAATAAAGGGGAGAAACAAAGCGGCACTCCCAGAGACACGTGCCCCAGGGCCTATCACCACGGAATTCTGCCACTGGTCGTCCCAACCGATCACTTTTGACCATCGGGATTACTCAGCAAGTGTCCGGCGTGCAGGATGGGCTGCCTTGGTATTAGACCCAATAATTGACGGATACCTCTTCACACGAGTTCTGATGAACGACGGCAGCAATTTAAACCTGATATATCAGGACGTAGTATGCAACATGGGGATAGACCCAGCAAAAATTAGCCATAGCAATACTACCTTTAAAGGAGCAACACCAGGCCCAGAAGCCCATTGCATGGGCTCCTTGCTACTAGAGGTTATATTCGGCTTTCCTGATAACTTCCGCAGCGAAAAGTTAACCTTCCACATCACTCCGTTCCAAAGTGTCTATCAAGCTCTACACGGACGCGAAGCTTTCGCTCGCTTTAACGCAATACCGCATTACGCTTCTCTTATGCTTAAGATGCCTGGTCCACGCGGCATCATTACGGTAAATGGAAATATTGAGCACTCCTTGCGTGCGGAAGACCATGCGGCTGCCTTGGCAACCGCACGCTAAACGACCTCACCAACTGAAGCATCTGACAGGTCGTTAAGACCACGGACGCGGTTAGACGAGTCCGGCGTAGTTATATGTAATTGATACAGGTTTGATGGCTATACCCCTATTACAATACAAGGGGCTCAACACGCGTAAACAAGTGCCAATTAGGCTCAACTTTACTCATCTTGAACTGTACATATTTTTTTAGTACAACCTACCTTTTTGCACGACAACTTTTCAACGAAGTTCCTCTCTTTTACAGATAACCATCGTGCTACACCCGTCCAGGATACGACACAACGGAGACACAGGCGCATACGTGTAGCAGGGACCTGTTCCAAGGATTCTTTTTAGATTAAGACCCTGCGTAAACCTTTTTCACTACATCTTGTTGATACACATCCCCCGGATTCTCAGTACAATTGAGAAGGATGCTGACGTATTGGCATGTGGCCACGTCAGAATATTGCACGTACCTGGACACCAGGGGCTTATTACAAATGGCACTATTTAGGCCCGGTTTACACCATAAAGACCGAATACCTTAGGGAGTGTTTGGCGTCGCGAGTTTGCCCTTATATGAATCAGCTCCGAATCATGTCTTTGGTCAAATGTTGGGTTTGTCCGGCTCCTGTGTTTTGCTGCCTTACGTTCTGCTCTATCGGCTAAGGCGGCACCAGGAGAACTACTGCGATTGTGCCCTGGTTCATCCGGACGAGCACCTCAGTAGAGAAAGCCAAAAACTGACTGTCATGATATAGCGTGAGACTGGTCAACCACTCGATGACCTACCGGAATCTTCGGGATTCCTCCGCCTTAACGAAGGACCATTTCCCGGCCAGGCATAGACGCGCCCCTAATTCGGATGAGTGTGGAGCCACCAGGGGCTATATAGTAGCCCCACTGTCAAACTCCTCTGGCTAAGTGATAGTGTTAAAGCATTATAGTCCAATTTCCTAGTTCGCTGCGCTATCACCTCCTTAATGGACCAAGACGTTGGATCAAGTGTGAACATGCGTCTTCTGCAAACACCCCCGCATTATATGCGTGGGGGCTGAAGCCGACGACTGCAATTTTTCAGGTTATATACATATATACATAAACGGCCGCACAGGAGGCATCATAATACTTTTGGGCAAAAGTATAAACAGAGCCTTGATAAACTTAATAAAACATTGTTTTTACAATGGGAATACATGTCATTCAAACATAATATTCTTCGCGCACTGGGCCTCTATTGAACGAGCGCCTTCAAGAACTTCTTAAAAATAGTGCTCGGCAGCCACTTGGCCTATGGCCGAACCCTGCGCCGCGACAGTGGTGGCATCCATCTCCACCCAGTATGTTTTAACACGGGCAAGGGCCATCCACGAGCCTTCTATGCACACCGACCTCTTCATCGCATTAATGCACGGCACCGCACCAATGAACTGCTGCACCAAACTAAAATAGATGTTCGGCTTTGGCCTTTCCGGCCACAGATGATCCACAATAGACCTCATGGCGAGTCCGGACAATATATTCAGCTCGGCCCATTCGGCAAGCCGATCAGTCAATGGAAGTGGACGCTCTGGAACATTAAATTGTGACCAGAATAGCTTGTCCACTTCACGATCTATTTGATCTCGAAAGTATTCGGCCGCATCAACAGCACTCGCCGCCAAGTCCAGATATGCATCCACCGAACTACACAGCCAGTCAAGAGGGGCATACTGAGGATCTCCAGACTTCCTCTGCAACATGAAGGGTTTCCGAGTCACGATATCCCCAGCTTGACGCAGCTCCTCCTTCTTTGCTCTCATCGCAGAGCGGGTGTCTTTGGTCGCCATCATGTCCTTTTCCAGGTCCGTCGCATTCGCTCGGTTTTCTTCTTCAAGAAGCTGGCAACGGTCGGCAGTGTCTTTTAACTTTATAGCCATCTTGGCCATTTTCTCTTTGCTCTCGCAATGCGCAGACTTTTCGGCTCTTAACTCTTTAGCCTCCTTTAAAGCGGCCGCATTATTGCTCCTTACTTGCTCCTTGGCTCGGGCAAGCTCCGCCCGAGGGCCTCCACGGTGGCAGCTCCATCTGCAGTCACAACATATTAAAGATACTGGCATCATGCTGCTCTTATTATGTGACGATCACCAGAAAAATCACTCACATTGTGCCTTGTCAAGCCGCTTGTTGACGAGCACATTGTCGGCATCTGCCGCATCTAGTTGCTGCTTTAGTCCGGCCAACCCATCAGTCCGGCTAGCCACCGGAGCTTCAACCACCTGCACATAAAGGCGGTCTGGTTATTACCTAGGACTAAGATCCTCTGTTTTCCGCCGTTCTCGACGACAACCATAGTCTCAGGGCCTACTATCTACACATGGCACACCTTAAAATGTGCGGTACTGTCAAAAATATACATACGTACCTCAAAACCCGTCAGTAGACTCATAAAGGCTTCATGCAACCCGCTTTCGGCGGACGAAATCCTTTCAACCATCGTACCCATCAACATACGGTGCTCTTCTGAGATAGTGGCTCGCTCTAGCAGATCCCTCAGTATGTCCGACCGCATACCAGACGGTGCCGGACTCTTTTGGTTGCTCTCTTCAAGAGCCGGATACTGGGGACTTCGGGTGGCCATAGGATTGTCTTCTGGCCTCGCCGGATCCGAAGAGACCCTCCACGATGACACTTCAAGGTCGCCCGCTTCTTGAGCTGGGGAGTTCGGGGGAGGCGTTTTGCTCTCCATCATCTCTGGAAGAAGATCCCCCGAAGACAAGCTCTGCTGAGAAGGGATAAGATCCGAACTGCAAGATAAATGCTTCGATTATTTTCCTCAGAAGTAAGGTAGGATATCTTCACTATTAAGCACTTTTTGATTACTTATAGCTTGTTAGAGGGCTGATCCCCGCGCAGACATTGTGCGGCAAGAGCACCCTCCGAGGCAGGACCCTCTGGTGGAAATTTTGTAACACCCCGGATGTAACTTTCCCTATTTGTACTCCAACTCTTGCCGTTTCTAGCGTTAAGTTATATTTTTTTTTCGGGTTTTGTCTTTGTATGTTGTTGTCTTTGTCATGCATCTCATATCATGTCATCATGTGCATTGGATTTGCATACATGTTCATCTCATGCATTCGAGCATTTTCCCCGTTGTCCGTTTTGCATTCCGGCACTTCGTTCTCCTCTGGTGGTCATTTCTAGCTTTCTTTTGTGTGTGGGGATTAAACATTTCCGGATTGGACCAAGACTTGCCAAGCGGCCTTGGTTTACTACCGGTAGACCGCCTGTCAAGGTTTGTATCATTTGGACTTCGTTTGATACTCCAACGGTTAACCGAGGGACCGAAAAGGCCTCGTGTGTGTTGCAGCCCAACACCCCTCCATTTTGGCCCAAAACCCACGAAACTCTGATCCATGTCCTAAAGCGTTTGATCACGATCGCATGGCCGAAAACCGCACCTCATTTGGACTCTCCTAGCTCTACTTATGCTTATAAATACACCCCCTCCGTTTTCGGATCTCCCCTCTCCCCGAAACCCTAAACGTTCCCTCGCGCCGGTCGGACATTGTCCGACCCGGCCGGACACACCGCCGCCACCCACTCGCGCATCGCCACGTGGCAGGCGCCACCGCCTCTGCCGCCGTGGCCCGCCAGGCCCAGGGACGGCCCCCGCGAGCCCGCACCGGCCGCCGCTCTCCTCCCGCGCCCGACCTCCTCTTCCCCGACGCCGGTGCCCGAGCGCCGCTCCCCGGCCGCCCCACCGCCGTGCACCGCCGTGCGCCTCCTCCCGGTGGCCGGCGCAGCCGCACCGCATCGCCGCGGCATCGCCGCCGCATCGCCGCCCGGCCGCGCTGCCTCGCCACTGCCTCCGCCGCCTCGGCCCCGCCTCGCCCTCGCCGTCCGGCGGCCTCCCCCCGCCGGCTGCTTCCTCGATGTCACCGGCCATCCTCGGCTTCCGTGCCGCCGGTGAACAGTGTCGCGTGCGCGATCCAGATCTGTGCTACAGTAAACCCTAGGGTTGACTTTCCCCTCTCCCATCTTATTTTTATGCAAACTTTGACCAGTGATATCTCTGCATCCGTAGCTCCGATTTGGACATATAGTATATCAAAATGTTCGTCTCGATGAGTACATAATTTTATTCCTGTGCGTCATTTTCATTTGAGTTCATCTTGATGCCCGAAATGCTGTTAGAAGGAGGCTTCGTGAGTTAATTGTCAGATCTACTAGTTCATCTTAGACTTTTGTCATTTTTGCCATGATTATTGTGTGCATGCTATGCCTGTGAGTCCTTCATATGTTTTGTTAAGCATCTTGTTATGTTTCCAGAGGTGCAACCGATGCATTTTTAGGATGTGTGTGGTGACTTGTGCAAGCTTGCAAAGTGAGGCACCCGGTAAATCTGTTTTCAGGGACTTAGTAGTTTTCACTAAGTCTAGGATTATTTAGTTCATGATGCCATATGTTCGTGTTGTTTCCTAGTGATCTGTGCCTCTTTTGAGAATGATTAGTAAAGGAGTTTTGTTAATCTTGTTATGCTCTATCCATCCATGTCTTTGTTTGCAATTATGGAGCACCCTAGTTTGAGTCAATCGAGCTCTACTTTTGCTTCGTTGTGAATCTGGGCAGATCGTCAACTCGTTTGCGATTTTGCCGATGTTATTGTAGTTGATCCGTGCATGCTATGCCATTGTTCTTGCCATGTCTAGCTAGAATTTTGTGCCTTCTTAATGGATGTATGCTTGCCTTGCCATGACTTGCACCGTAGTGAGTGCATCGAGCTCGTTTACATGCCTTCGTGAGTTATATTTCAGCATGTCTCAGTTTTCACTAAGTCTGAAAACTGATTGTGTTTTAGCTATGTTCGTGTGCTTATTAGTATATTTTGTGATCAATTTTGGCCCCAGGTCACTTAGGGTCTTTTGTTAAGCTTGTTGAGTAGCTCCATGCCATGTTCTTCTTTGTCATAATCAGGTCATGTATCATGTTGTTTTGTTGCTCCGAAGAGGGCTTCATGATCTGAAATTTCAGACAAGTGTTAATTTCACTAAGTCTGAAATCTGTTTTGCATTTGCGTTTTTGACATGCTTGTTTGAACCTCATAATGGATGAATTGGCCGTGGCTCAGTGCTAGACTTTTGTTAAGCATCTTGTGTGCATCCCTGCCATGTAGTTTGTTGTCATGTTTGGTGGCTGTAGCATGTTCATTTCATTGCATTTAGATGCCTACTTGCTGTAAATCGCAGACCGGTGTCATTTTTGAATCGCTTGCCATTTCCAAACCGTAACTCCGATTCCGGAGTTCTTTATATCGTTTTCAAGCGATTTCATCTCATCTTTCCAGTGGCACCCTTGGATTTCCAAGTTGATTCCAGGTTCATGCATTTCCGGTCATATCTTGCATTTTGCATCCCGCATCGCATCCCGCATAGCATATCTTCTTTGCATTGTGTTGTTTGAGTTTGCACGTGGTTGATTGTATCCTTGTTGCTTGTTTGTCTTGTTTGGGTAGAGCCGGGAGACGAGTTCGCTAACGATGAGCCCGTTGAGTTTGCTCTTGAGGATCCAGTCAACTCTGACAACTGTGCAGGCAAGATGATCATACCCTCGAAATCACTACTATCTTTGCTATGCTAGTTTGCTCGCTCTTTTGCTATGCCAATGCTACGGTGCCTACCATTTGCTTGTCAGCCTCCCAATTGCCATGTCAATCCTCTAACCCAGCATGTCCTAGCAAACCGTTGATTGGCTATGTGACCGCTTTGCTCAGCCCGTTTTATAGCGTTGCTAGTTGCAGGTGAAGATTGGAGGCCGTTCCTTGTTGGAACATCTTTTATTTACTTGTTGGGATATTATTATATTGCCATGTTATCTTAATGCATCTATATACTTGGTAAAGGGTGGAAGGCCCGGCCTCTCGCCTAGTGTTTTGTTCCACTCTTGCCGCCCTAGTTTCCGTCATATCGGTGTTATGTTCCCGGATTTTGCGTTCCTTACGCGGTTGGGTTATAATGGGAACCCCTTGATATTTCGCCTTGATTAAAGCTTTTCCAGCAATGCCCAACATTGGTTTTACCATTCTCCACCTAGCCCCTTTTCTTTCCCTTGGGTTCTGCAGACTCAAGGGTCATCTTATTTTAACCCCCCCCCCGGGCCAGTGCTCCTCTGAGTGTTGGTCCCACCAAGCGATGTCCGAGGCTACCAGGGGCAACTCTGGGCTGGCTTACCCGACGTCTGGCTCATCTGAGTGTGCCCTGAGAAAGAGATATGTGCAGCTCCTATCGGGATTTGTCGGCACATTTGGGCGGTGTTGCTGGTCTTGTCTTAACCTATCGAAGTGTCTTGAGTTACCGAGATAACGAGTCTGATCGGAACGTCTTGGGAGGAGGTCTATTCCTTCGTTAACCGTGAGAGCTTGTCATGGGCTAAGTTGGGACTCCCCTGCAGGGATTGAACTTTCGAAAGCCGTGCCCGCGGTTATGGGCAGATAGGAATTTGTTAATGTCCGGTTGTAGATAACTTGAACCTTAATTAATTGAAATGAATCAACTGAGTGTGTTACCGTGATGGCCTCTTCTCGGTGGAGTCCGGGAAGTGGACACGGTGTTGGAGTAATGTTTGCGCAGGTTGTTCCTCTAGATTCTTGCTCGCGCTTTGCCTCCTCTTCTCGCTCTCTCTTTTGTGTATAAGTTAGCCACCACATATGCTAGTCACTTGCTGCAGCTCCACATATATATTGCCTTGCCATTCCTATAAGCTTAAATAGTCTTGATCGCAAGGGTGCGAGATTTCTGAGTCCCTGTGGCTCACAGATTACTATAACTCCAGATGCAGGTCCAGGAGATTCCGCTCCAGGTGACGAGTACGAGCTCAAGTGGGAGTTCGACGAAGACTCTCAATGATACTATGTTTCTTTTCCCGGCGATCAGTAGTGGTGCCCAGTTGGGGGTGATTGGGACCGTGTCGCATGTTGGGTTATTTTCTATTTTGGCGCCGTAGTCGGGCCATGAGTGTTTGGATGATGTATGTTATTTATGTACTTGATGTGACGTGGCGAGTGTAAGCCAACTATGTTATCTCCCCTTTTATTATATTACATGGGATGTTTGTGAAGATTGCCTAACTTGCGACATATGTCTTCAATGCGATTATGTCTCTAAGTCGTGCCTCAACACGTGGGAGCTATAGTCGCATTGAGGGCATTACAAGTTGGTAATCAGAGCCTTCCCCGACCTTAGGAGCCCCATTGCTTGATCGTTTTTAGCAGCCGAGTTGTGTCTAGAAAAATGTTTTGAGTCATTTAGGAATTATATATCGGAGAGCTTAGGAATTCTTTTTACTTCCCAGTCTCCTCATCGCTCTGGTAAGGCATCCTGACGTAGAGTTTTGACTCTTCTCTTCTCAAATTTCACTAAATTTTTTTAGGATCACGCGAGTATCTTGGAATCGTTCCGATGGCTTATGATGAGAACATTGTCTTGGTGCCTCCTGTCAGGGGTTTAGTGGAAGTGTCCCGGGGAGTTGAGCTCTGAGGTGTTGTCATCATAATTTTATCGTTGCAATTCTGGAATACTTGAGATATGTTCGCCGACATCGAAAATCTCTTTTATGCAGTTCGTTGGTGAGATAACCTCGACGCCACCCAGTACTGGGGCGGGAGTTCGGGAGTATCGCCATAACTTGTATAACGGATGCTTTTCGAAGGTTGAGGTAGATGGTTTCCGAAGTTTTCTTGGTTATGTGTTGAAGGATGGATACAGCTGGATGTAGGATTTGCTAGTTTGGGTGAGATATTATGCTTCCCCTGTATCCCCAACACCTGATTGCATAACCGGAAAGGTTCGGGAGTTTCATAGGTGGGAATTCTAGTAGCTCTAGTTCTTCTTCCACGGATATTGGTTTGAGATTGGGATTTCTTACCGATTATTCGTTCTTGATCCGTACCTTGTTGATTTATTTCTCTACCTTAATTCTACGTGGCTTCTCAATTTATGGATATGTGACCATTTCAAGAGGAATGCATTCGTTCATTTTGTTCGGATGTGAAGACTATATGTTGCAATTTTCATTCCGTTGGATTCAGCTTCAATATTTATCTGTCAATGTGCTAATGGTGGTCAACCTCTTCAGGATGGCTCCTCCAACGCGCACGACTCCGAATCCTGATCCGCCACCACCTCCACCTCCTCCAGAGGCATGGCAAGCTGTGATGGCCGCAACCAATGCAAACACACAGTTGATCATGCAAATTCTTCAAGAGCGCAATCAAGGCAGTCAAGGGAATCAAGGCAGCAATCAGAGTCACTTTGCTACACTCAACCAGTTCCTTGCTAACGGGCCAAAGACTTTCAGCAATTGTGTTGAGGCAACCGATGCTGACGATTGGCTTGTGGATCTGTGTAAGCATTTCGAGTGCAGTAACGTCAGGCCTGAGGACTTTGTCAAGTTCGCTTCCTTCCAACTCAAAGATCAAGCTGCAGAATGGTTCCAGCAGTACAAGGATTCCAGAGGTGGACGTGTTATCACTTGGGATGATTTCCGTCGAGATTTCCGAGCTCATCATATTCCGCAGAGCGTGGTTGAAAGCAAGCGTGAGGAATTCCGCAATCTGAAGCAAGGCTCTTTGTCTGTCTATGACTACAACAAGTTGTTCCAAAAGCTCGCCCGCTTTGCCAAGCAGGACGTCCCTGATGAGAAGAGCATGATATATCAGTTCAGGGGTGGTCTCAGAGAAGATATTCAGCTCGCTCTTGTTCTCTTTGAGCCCTTGAGTTACGATGAGTTCTACAACATGGCACTGAAGCAAGAGGCTGCTCAGTTGAGGTGTGATGCTTCCAGAAGCGAGTCAGAGATGTTACTCCTTCTTCCTCTACTCAAGTGGCCAAGCAGCAGAAGTTTTGGCTTCCTCCTCCGTTCCGTCAGCCGTATCAGCAGAAGAGCAAAGGTGGCAGTGGTTCTTCCCACCCACCCAACCCTGGCTTTCAGAACAAGACTTCGTCTCAAGCTCCAAGATCGAGTGCTCCGTATCACCATCCGCTTTCAGAGGTCACGTGCAACAAGTGCCAACAGAAGGGTCACTATGCCAACAAGTGTCTCAACCAGAGGCGTCTTCCTCCTCCTCCTGTCAGATCGGCAAGTACAGTTGTGGTCAAGCATAACCCCAAGTCCGCCAAGGTCAATTTGATGAATGCAGCTCAGGCACAGGACTCGTCAGATGTGATCATGGGTAACCTCCCTGTTAATGATATTCCTGCTAAAGTTATTTTTGACACGGATGCATCGCATTATTTCATCTCGAGGCCATTTGTTTCTAAGCATGAGTTGCCTTTGCAAGATTTGCCTAGACAGTTATCTATTGTTTCTCCGGGTAAATTTATGAATGCAAGCTCTATTGCCCCAGATGTTTCTATCACATTGGGCGATTACAAGTTTCTCTCTCTCTGGTGGTTCTTGGTAACTCGGATATTGATCTTATTCTCGGAATGGATTGGCTTTCTAAGCACAAGGCTCAGCTTGATTGTGCAGCCAGGCAGATTCAATTGACTCATTCGTCTGACGATGTAATTGTCTTCGCCGCTCGTGATGATACTATCCGTCTGTTTTCTCTCAATGAGAAGGGTGAATTGGATGCTACCTCTCAAATTCCAGTCGTTTGCGAATATCAAGACGTCTTTACAGAAGAGTTCCCAGGAATGCCTCCGCACCGGCCAGTTGAATTCGTTATTGAACTTGAGCCTGGCACGGAACCTGTGTGCAAGCGTTCTTACAAGCTCGAACCTGAAGAGTTGAAGGAGCTGAAGAAGCAACTCGATGAGCAAGAAAGAATGGGTCTCATCCGGCCTAGTTCTTCTCCGTGGGGTTGTGGTGTTCTTTTTGTGAAGAAGAAGGATGGAACGGACCGACTTTGTGTTGATTACCGTCCAGTGAACAAGAAGACCATCAAGAACAAATACCCACTTCCCAACATCAATGAGCTGTTCGAACAACTCAAAGGTGCCCAAGTATTCTCCAAGCTTGATCTCCGTATGGGTTATCACCAGATTCGCATTCGTGAAGAAGATATTCCCAAGACAGCATTCAGAACAAGCTTTGGTTCATATGAATACACTGTCATGTCTTTTGGCCTCGCCAACGCTCCTCCGACGTTCTCTCGCATGATGAACTTCATCTTCAACGCCTACACCAATGACTTCGTTTTGGTCTATCTCGACGACATTCTGGTTTTCTCGAAGAACAAGGAAGATCATGCCAAGCACTTGCGTTTGGTTCTTGATAAGCTCAGGGAACATCAGTTCTACGCCAAGTTCTCCAAGTGTGAATTTTGGCTCGATGAGGTTCTTTATCTTGGTCATATCATCTCTGCCAAGGGCATTGCCGTGAATCCTGAGAAGGTGTCTGCAATTGTGAATTGGGAACCTCCTCAGAACGTGAAGCAACTCCGCAGTTTTCTCGGTCTCGCAAGCTATTGCCGAAGATTCGTTGAAAACTTTTCTAAGATCGCGAAGCCTCTCTCAAATCTTCTTCAGAAGCACGTCAAGTACGTTTGGTCTCCGGAGTGTGATATTGCTTTCAACACTTTGAAAGAGAAATTGATCACTGCTCCAGTTCTGACTCCACCTGATGAATCCAAGCCGTACGAGGTCTTTTGTGATGCCTCTCTCCAAGGTCTTGGCGCAGTTTTGATGCAAGAGAAGAAAGTTGTTGCTTATACATCTCGCCAGTTGAAGCCTAATGAGAAGAACTACCCCACTCATGATCTCGAGTTGGCGGCAGTTGTGCATGCTCTTTTGACTTGGAGACATCTTCTATTGGGAAGAAAAGTGGACATTTTCACTGATCACAAGAGTCTCAAGTACATCTTCACTCAGCCTAATCTCAACCTCAGGCAAACTCGATGGGTCGAAATGATTCAAGAGTATAATCCGAGTATTGAGTATACTCCAGGCAAGGCCAATGTGATTGCTGACGCTTTGAGCAGGAAGGCTTACTGCAACAGTCTGATTCTCAAGCCTTATCAACCCGAGCTTTGTGAAGCTTTCCGCAAACTTAATCTGCAAGTTGTTCCTCAAGGTTTCCTCGCCAACCTTCAAGTCTCTCCTACCTTAGAAGACCAGATTCGCCAAGCCCAGCTTCTTGATGCTATGGTGAAAAAGGTGAAGATTGGGATTGCCAAGAGTCAGTCCAAGTACAAGTGCTACCGCCTTGATGACAAGGACACTCTCTTCTTCGAGGATCGTATTGTTGTGCCCAAAGGTGAACTTCGTAAAGTGATCATGAACGAGGCTCACAATTCTCTCCTCTCCATCCACCCTGGGAGCACGAAGATGTATCAGGACCTTAAGCAAGCTTATTGGTGGACTCGAATGAAGCGCGAGATCGCTCAATTCGTGAATGAATGTGATGTCTGCAGAAGAGTGAAGGCAGAACACCAAAGGCCAGCTGGTCTCCTCCAACCTCTTGCTATTCCAGAATGGAAGTTTGACCACATTGAAATGGACTTCGTGACTGGGTTTCCAAAGTCCAAGCGTGGCAATGATGCTATATTCGTTGTCATCGACAAACTCACCAAAGTGGCTCACTTTCTGCCTATCAAAGAGTCGATCACTGCAGCTCAATTGGCGGAACTCTATACCTCTCGTATTGTCTCTCTGCATGGTATTCCTCAAGTGATATCTTCAGACCGTGGCAGCATCTTTACCTCGAAGTTTTGGGATTCTTTTCAGAAGGCCATGGGCACGAACATCCACTTCAGCACTGCTTTCCATCCTCAAACAAGCGGTCAAGTCGAGCGTGTTAACCAGATTCTTGAAGATATGCTCAGGGCTTGTGTGATCTCCTTCGGCATGAAGTGGGAGGATTGTCTTCCTTATGCTGAATTCTCCTACAACAACAGTTTTCAAGCAAGTTCGGGCAAGGCCCCTTTTGAAATTCTGTATGGCAGGAAGTGCCGTACCCCTCTCAACTGGTCTGAAACCGGTGAACGTCAGCTTTTGGGTAATGACTTAATCACAGAAGCAGAAGAAATGTGCAAAGTCATTCGTGATAACCTCAAAGCAGCCCAATCCCGCCAGAAGAGCTACTATGATAGTAAGCACTATGATTTGGCTTTCGAGATCGGAGATCATGTTTACCTCCGTGTCTCTCCTATGAAAGGTACTCGTCGCTTCGGTATCAAAGGGAAGCTTGCCCCTAGATACGTGGGACCTTTCAAGATTGTCAGCAAGAGAGGCGACCTCGCCTATCAACTCGAGCTTCCTTCAAACTTTGCAAATGTTCATGACGTGTTCCATGTCTCTCAGCTTCGAAAATGCTTCAAGACTCCTGACCGCACCGTCAACTTCGTGGACATTGAGCTCCAAGAAGATCTCTCTTATCGTGAGCACCCAGTTGCTATTCTTGAAGAGACTGAATGCAAGACTCGCAACAAGTCTATCAAATTTCTCAAAGTCAAGTGGTCACACCATTCCAACCGTGAAGCTACCTGGGAACGCGAGGATCACCTCCGTTCTGAGTACCCGGCGTTCTTTCAGTCCTAGATCTCGGGACGAGATCTTTTCGTAGTGGTGGAGTGTTGTAACACCCCGGATGTAACTTTCCCTATTTGTACTCCAACTCTTGCCGTTTCCGGCGTTAAGTTCTATTTATTTTTTTTCGGGTTTTGTCTTCGTGTGTTGTTGTCTTTGTCATGCATCTCATATCATGTCATCATGTGCATTGCATTTGCATACGTGTTCATCTCATGCATTCGAGCATTTTCCCCGTTATCCGTTTTGCATTCTGGTGCTTCGTTCTCCTCCGGTAGTCATTTCTAGCTTTCTTTTGTGTGTGGGGATTAAACATTTCCGGATTGGACCGAGACTTGCCAAGCAGCCTTGGTTTACTACCGGTAGACCGCCTGTCAAGTTTCATATCATTTGGACTTCGTTTGATACTCCAACGGTTAACCGAGGGACCGAAAAGGCCTCGTGTGTGTTGCAGCCCAACACCACTCCATTTTGGCCCAAAACCCACGAAACTCTGCTCCATGTCCTAGAGCGTTCGATCACGATTGCATGGCCGAAAACCGCACCTCATTTGGACTCTCCTAGCTCTACTTATGCCTATAAATACACCCCCTTCATTTTCGGATCTCCCCTCTCCCCGAAACCCTAAACGTTCCCTCGCGCCGGCCGGACATTGTCCGACCCGGCCGGACACACCGCCGCCGCCCACTCGCGCATCGCCATGTGGCAGGCACCACCGCCTCCGTCGCCGCGGCCCGCCAGGCCAGGGACGGCCCCCGCGAGCCCACACTGGCCGCCGCTCTCCTCCCGCGCCCGACCTCCTCTTCCCCGACGCCGGTGCCCGAGCGCCGCTCCCCGGCCGCCCCGCCGCCGTGCACCGCCGTGCGCCTCCTCTAGGTGGCCGGCGCCGCCGCACCGCATCGCCGCCCGGCCGCGCCGCCTCGCCACTGCCTCTGCCGCCTCGGCCCCGCCTCGCCCTCGCCGTCCGGCGGCCTCCCCCCGCCGGCTGCTTCCTCGACGTTGCCGGCCATCCTCGGCTTCCGTGCCGCCGATGAACAGTGTCACGCGCGCGATCCAGATCTGTGCTACAGTAAACCCTAGGGTTGACTTTCCCCTCTCCCATCTTATTTTTATGCAAGCTTTGGCCGGTGATATCTCCGTATCCGTAGCTCCGATTTGGACATATAGTATATCAAAATGTTCGTCTCGATGAGTAAAAATTTTTATTCCATTGCGTCATTTTCATTTGAGTTCATCTTGATGCCCTAAATGCTGTTAGAAGGAGGCTTCGTGAGTTAATTGTCAGATCTGCTAGCATCTTAGACTTTTGTCATTTTTGCCATGATTATTGTGTGCATGCTATGCCTGTGAGTCCTTCATATGTTTTGTTAAGCATCTTGTTATCTTTCCAGAGGTGCAACCCATGCATTTTTAGGATGTGTGTGGTGACTTGTGCAATCTTGCAAAGTGAGGCACCCGGTAAATCTGTTTTCAGGGACTTAGTAGTTTTCACTAAGTCTGGGATTATTTAGTTCATGATGCCATATGTTCGTGTTGTTTCCTAGTGATCCGTGCCTCTTTTGAGAATGATTAGTAAAGGAGTTTTGTTAATCTTGTTATGCTCTATCCATCCATGTATTTGTTTGCAATTATGGAGCACCCTAGCTTGAGTCAATCGAGCTCTACTTTTGCTTCGTTGTGAATCTGGGCAGATCGTCAACTCGTTTGCGATTTTGCCGATGTTATTGTAGTTGATCCGTGCATGCTATGCCATTGTTATTGCCATGTCTAGCTAGAATTTTGTGCCTTCTTAATGGATGTTTGCTTTCCTTGTCATGACTTGCACCGTAGTGAGTGCATCGAGCTTGTTTACATGCCTTCGTGAGTTATATTTCAGCATGTCTCAATTTTCACGAAGTCTGAAAACTGATTGTGTTTTAGCTATGTTCGTGTGCTTATTAGTATATTTTGTGATCAATTTTGGCCCCAGGTCACTTAGGATCTTTTGTTAAGCTTGTTGAGTAGCTCCATGCCATGTTCTTCTTTGTCGTAATCAGGTCATGTATCATGTTGTTTTGTTGCTCCGAAGAGGGCTTCATGATCTGAAATTTCAGACAAGTGTTAATTTCACTAAGTCTGAAATCTGTTTTGCATTTGCGTTTTTGACATGCTTGTTTGAACCTCATAATGGATGAATTGGCCGTGGCTCAGTGCTAGACTTTTGTCAAGCATCTTGTGTGCATCCCTTCCATGTATTTTGTTGTCATGTTTGGTGGCTGTAGCATGTTCATTTCGTTGCATTATATGCCTACTTGCTGTAAATCACAGACCCGTGTCATTTTTGAATCGCTTGCCATTTCCAAACCGTAACTCCGATTCCGGCGTACTTTATATCGTTTTCAAGCGATTTCATCTCATATTTCCAGTGGCACCCTTGGATTTCCAAGTTGAGGCCAGGTTCATGCATTTCCGGTCATATCTTGCATTTTGCATCCCGCATCGCATCCCGCATAGCATATCTTCTTTGCATTGTGTTGTTTGAGTTTGCACGTGGTTGATTGTATCCTTGTTGCTTGTTTGTCTTATTTGGGTAGAGCTGGGAGACGAGTTCGCTAACGAGGAGCCCGTTGAGTTTGCTCTTGAGGATCCAGTCAACTCTGACAACTGTGTAGGCAAGATGATCATACCCTCGAAATCACTACTATCTTTGCTATGCTAGTTTGCTCGCTCTTTTGCTATGCCAATGCTACGATGCCTACCATTTGCTTGTTAGCCTCCCAATTGCCATGTCAATCCTCTAACCCACCATGTCCTAGCAAACCGTTGATTGGCTATGTTACCGCTTTGCTCAGCCCCTTTTATAGCGTTGCTAGTTGCAGGTGAAGATTGGAGGTCGTTCCTTGTTGGAACATATTTTATTTACTTGTTGGGATATTATTATATTGACATGTTATCTTAATGCATCTATATACTTGGTAAAGGGTGGAAGGCTCGGCCTCTCGCCTAGTGTGTTGTTCAACTCTTGCCGCCCTAGTTTCCGTCATATCGGTGTTATGTTCCCGGATTTTGCGTTCCTTACGCGGTTGGGTTATAATGGGAACCCCTTGATATTTCGCCTTGATTAAAGCTTTTCCAGCAATGCCCAACATTGGTTTTACCATTCGCCACCTAGCCCCTTTTCTTTCCCTTGGGTTCTGCAGACTCAAGGGTCATCTTATTTTAACCCCCCCGGGCCAGTGCTCCTCTGAGTGTTGGTCCCACCGAGCGATGTCCGAGGCTATCAGGGGCAACTCTGGGCTGGCTTACCCGACGTCTGGCTCATATGAGTGTGCCCTGAGAAAGAGATATGTGCAGCTCCTATCGGGATTTGTCGGCACATTCGGGCGGTGTTGCTGGTCTTGTCTTAACCTGTCGAAGTGTCTTGAGTTACCGAGATACCGAGTCTGATCGGAACGTCTTGGGAGGAGGTATATTCCTTCGTTGACCATGAGAGCTTGTCATGGGCTAAGTTGGGACTCCCCTGCAGGGATTGAACTTTCGAAAGCCATGTCCGTGGTTATGGGCAGATGGAAATTTGTTAATGTCCGGTTGTAGATAACTTGAACCTTAATTAATTAAAATGAATCAACTGAGTGTGTTACCGTGATGGCCTCTTCTCGGCGGAGTCCGGGAAGTGGACACGGTGTTGGAGTAATGTTTGCGCAGGTTGTTCCTCTAGATCTCGCTCGCGCTTTGCCTCCTCTTCTCGCTCTCGCTTTTGCGTGTAATTTAGCCACCACATATGCTAGTCGCTTGCTGCAGCTCCACATATATATTGCCTTGCCATTCCTATAAGCTTAAATAGTCTTGATCGCGAGGGTGCGAAATTGCTGAGTCCCTGTGGCTCACAGATTACTATAACTCCAGATGCAGGTCCAGGAGATTCCGCTCCAAGTGACGAGTACGAGCTCAAGTGGGAGTTCGACGAAGACTCTCAATGATAGTATGTTTCTTTTCCCGACGATCAGTAGTGGTGCCCAGTTGGGGGTGATTGGGACTGTGTCGCATGTTGGGTTATTTTCTATTTTGGCGCCGTAGTCGGGCCATGAGTGTTTGGATGATGTATGTTATTTATGTACTCTGATGTGACGTGGCGAGTGTAAGCCAACTATGTTATCTCCCCTTTTATGTTATTACATGGGATGTTTTTGAAGATTGCCTAACTTGCGACATATGTCTTCAATGCGATTATGTCTCTAAGTCGTGCCTCGACAGTTGGGAGCTATAGTCGCATTCAGGGCGTTATAGATTTCTTCTCCCGTTTGGAAACCTTGGTTTCCGGATCTTCAGAGGTAGTCCTCTTCCTTCCCCGGGGCGAGAGAATGTCAGATTCTTCCCTGGGTTGTCCTCCCTCACAGAGACGCTCATTCCCTCGGTTGGAATAGGTAGCGATGGAGGCCCACTTTTGCCCTCTTTATTCCCCCCTTCATCTTCCTTTGAGGGCACCAGGCAAGGTGCTGGCTCGAGCATCTTTTCCAACACTGGATTGTCCAAGCCTTCAGGAAGGGGGGGGGGCGAACACCGGATCATCTTCACCTTTGTTATCCAGTCCTGGTCAAAGAGCGATTCTTCAGAATGATGTCATGATAAAGAAAAGGACAGTGTGTTCGGCCATGGGATTACTTACTTGGGCCGCGGTGCGGTTGCTGCTCAGGCCCACATCCTTGGTAGTGTCCGGACACTCTATTTGGGGTCCGAAGAACGATTTGTACATCTCCTCATGCGTTAGGCCGAGGAAATTCTGAATAGTGCGCGGTCCTTCCGGGTTGAATTCCCACATGCGGAGGGGCCGGCGTTTGCAAGGCTGGACTCGACGAACCAGCATGACTTGCATCACCCTAACCAGACTGAAATCTCCCTCGAAGAGATCTCGAATGCGGCTCTGCAGTATGGGCACGTCCTTGGCTGGGCCCCAGCTCAGCCCCCTGCTGATCCATGACATGAGTTGTGGTGGAGGGCCCGAGGGGAAGGTGGGGGCGGCTACCCACTTGGCACTTCAGGGAGCTCTTCGGCCATGGAGCGCCAGCAATTTTTCTTATTAGAGCACCTCCGCACGCTGCGTACTGCCCCTCGACCATCTTCGGCTTCACATCAAAGGTCTTGAGCCACAGGCCGATGTGAGGGGTAATGAGGAGGAAGGCCTCACAAACGACAATAAATGACGAGATGTGAAGGAGGGAATCCAGGGCTAGGTCGTGAAAATCCAGCCCGTAATAGAACATAAGACCCCTAACAAAAGGATCTAGAGCGAGGCCTAGTCCTCGGAGGAAGTGGGAGACGAACACAACGCTCTCGTTGGGTTCGGGAGTAGGGATGACCTGCCCTCAGGCGGGCAGCCTATGCGAAATTTTGGCGGTCAGGTCTCCGGCCTCCCTCAACTTCTTGATATCCTCCTCCGTGATGGAGGAAGGCATCCACCGGCCTTGAAGGCTGGATCCGGACATGATTGAAGGTCCGAAGCACCTGACCTGGGCTTTGGGTGTTAGAACTCGAGGCGGGGGAAGGATTCAATTAAGCACGGGAGGGAAGAAGTAAAAGCCTTGTCCCTTTATAAAGAGGGTGAATATCAAGCGTCCTCCTCGTGGCTGTTTGGGACTTGCCTAAAATCTAGGAGTCCTTGGCATGGTTGGGTTACGCACGTCCGTATTGATGAGAATCCCGTAATAAGGGGAACACGATCTCTGCTTTGACAAGACGTGTCAAGAAACCGCCTCGCGTTATGTGCGGGGCTGGTTAAGGAAAAACGGTTCGAATAATTACCGGGCCATGGCATCATGTCATGCTGCCAAAACATGTTAGTGGATTGGATTTGTGGAAATATTATTCTCTCTATGGTGGTATGTGGAACTTATTTTGCAGGGTCGGACACTATCCTTGTATTCAAACTCTTCTGTGGTGTATTCGGAGGAGGAACCCGCCTTGCAATGCCGAAGACAACACTGCGCGCCGGACTCATCGTCATTGAAGCTTGGTTCAGGGGCTACTGAGGGAGTCCTGGATTAGGGGGTCTCCGGACAGCCGGACTATATCCTTTGGCCGGACTGTTGGATTATGAATATACAAGATTGAAGAGTTCGTTCCGTGTCCGGATGGGACTCTACTTGGCGTGGAAGGCAAGCTAGGCAATACGGATATGTATATCTCCTTCTTTGTAACCAAACTTGTGTAACCCTAGCCCCCTCCGGTGTCTATATAAACCAGAGGGTTTTAGTCCGTAGGACAACATACAATCATACCATAGGCTAGCTTCTAGGGTTTAGCCTCTGCGATGTCGTGGTAGATCAACTCTTGTACTACTCGTATTATCAAGAATAATCAAGCAGGACGTAGGGTTTTACCTCCATTAAGAGGGCCCGAACCTGGGTAAAACATCGTGTCCCTTGCCTCCTATTACCATCTTCCTTAGACGCACAGTTCGGGACCCCCTACCCGAGATCCGCCAGTTTTGACACCGACAGGTAGCTTGAGAGGGGTTGAGCGGAATCAAGAGACACAACACAAGACAAGGGTTTAGTCAGCTTCAGGCCCCGGGAAACATCATCCAGAATAGCCCTACATGCTTTTTGTGGCTAGGTCTCATTATGATCATGAGGGAGCCGCCGTAAACCGGCTCTCCTAGTTGTGTCTAGCCCTAGAGATTATCTTCTTGCTTGTTGCTTGTCCCTCTTTGGGGAGCCCTACCCCTCCTTATATAAGTTAGAGGGGCGGGTTACATGTGGAGTCCTATTAGGACTAGGACTAATCTACCTTCTAATACAAACCGGATACAAGTCCAGGTCTTAACTCCTTGTAAGATAAATGTTCCTCACACCTTTCCTCGTAAACTGGCCCACCATAACATGATCCAGCCTTCTGGGCCTTGGGCCTTGTCATCCATCTGAAACACGCGTCGGGTCACCAATGAGTCTCCAGGCTCGTGAATAGTCATACTATGAACCGCCAGACACGTAAGTCGCCAATCCTCTGGCGGGTTACCAATGAAATACCAAGTCCGGCCGGGTTATACTTCCGGCCGGTTTACGCCGCGGGGTATACCCCTGACAATACCGTCGTTTAGGTAAGAAGGATATTTAGGGCCTCTTTGATTCGTAGGATTTTGAAAACATAGGAATAGGAAAAGTGTAGGGTTGGAGTGGCATGCCCATTTGAATCCTATAGAATTAGCAATGATTGTTTGATGCCACGGGAAAAACAAAGGAATTGTAAAAAGAGGTTTGAGTGGATGTTAAATTTCCTATGAAATGTAGTACAGAAGATTCCATAGGAAAAATTCCTATGGGATCCAATCCTATGAATCAAAGGACCAACATAGGAAAAAATCCTAAGGATTTCAATCCTCCAGAAATCCTATAAAATTCCTTTGAATCAAAGAAGCCCTTAATGCATGTGTTGATCTCTATTTTGCGACTGCCATAAGAAAATAATGCTATTGTTTACTATAGTACACTTGTACTCCCTCACTGACAAAACCAATTCTGAAATAGAAGGCCAACCATGTACTTGGTTTCACCAACTGGTGAGGAGAAAGAGAAACAGAGCATGAAGAGGAAGAAGGAGAAGAGTAAACAGTTCCAAGGTGATATTGCTGAAGTCGAGGCATCAGTCGAGGCCATTCAAGGGCTCCGGCAACGTCTAGCTTACATGTGAGACGATCCTCCAGGGAGCCCTTCCACTTTTATGTATTGTCCATGATGAATTTGATGCTACTGTTAGAGTAATATGATGATGTATTTCTATCCTTTCTCACTAAGCTAATGAAGGTTTCACCTTGTTCCAACTTGTGCAAACAGGGATCATGTTGTGCCAACCATACATTTTAGTGGAACTACACAAGACAATACAATGAACTGTATCCCAGCCAGTGCTTTAACTCTGTTGGAAGATCTTGATAATCTTTTGATATAATCTCAGCACTGGTAAACATGAGTGATTTCAACCATACATTTGAAGTGCACAAAAATATATACTATTGCTATTGAGTGATTCTAGTGAGTGCTTTATCATCTCTTCTAGGACTACATGAATAAGCTTTTTTGCTCAGGTTGGTACCGGCCTAAGGCCTTCATCCATATTAGTTTGCTATCATCTCTATTTGTATCGTGCTACTATCATGAGAAACTCCTTTATCTTTGCACGTTAAAGTTTTGCAACCTATGATACATGGCAATGCTTTGAGTGTTGAGCTAATTGGCACTGATTAAATAAACTAATACCTCTCTTTAAGCAAGACTACTATGTTGCTAACTTTACCCATTAAGATAATAAGCGTGCTTCTATTTGTTAGTGTATGTTTCATCAACTAGTTCCACTATTACAGTAATCTCACTCTCTTAGTATATGTGCCAACAGGGATGCTCGATTTTGGTGGAACTGCACAAAAACTTTAGGTGCTTCATTGCCTCGACAGCTTCCTTCCTTTCTCGTCAGTCGCTAATCTGGGCTTGGTTCCTTCCTTTGCTGTCAATCGCTTGGCTTATCTCGGCTTCCAGTCAAAGGAAATAGTAATTGATATGCTACCTCACACAGGTTGGTATTGGTCTTTATCCTGATTATTGTGCTTGTCATATGTATTGGTAATTTGGTATTGTGCTACTGTTTGCTGATTTCATAAAGGAGTAACTTGGATCCTGAACTCGCAGGCAAATCATTACATTGGGTGATTTCAGTAGAACTACACAAAAAGATCAGATGGACAGGTACTTATGCTGCTGCTATGTACTCCAAAGTTCACTCACACAAGCATCGATGTTGACAAGAATAAGTGCCTATATTCATTCGAGTGTCAACCGGCGTCAACCAGTTGTCAAACTCCAAGTATTAGGAGAGTGAACTCTAAAAATATTGCTTGGCGCATAGCCCAGAAAAACGCAGTCCAGTCTTTGGTCCCAACTTGTGCCTTTTGGTTATCGGCACATATGGTAGCGACCTATATGGCATGGAGTCTAAAGATTACAGAAAAGTTGGTTGACGCGTATATTCATCTGGCACATAATCAGTCTGCACGCCAGGGATGATCCATTTCAGTTGAACTGCACAAAAAATTTGGGTGGTTCATTTTCTCAACCGCCTCCTTTCTTGTCTGCAATGTAGAAGAATTTAGGTGAGCTACATGACCAAGATGAGCCAGTAAACTAGTTGGATGAAAGTAGTGGCCAAGTTGCTCAAACCTCCCTCAGCACGAGGCCACTATTTGAGGATAAACCTAAAAGCAAAGTTCATATTGTCTGTGCTTATGTACTCAAAAGTTTACTTGTACAAGCATTAATTTTAGCAAGAAGTACCTCTGACTGAACACCATTTACCAGTTTGTACCCTAGGTAATTAAAGTTCGTCCATGGATGATATTGGCTGTGATCTCAATCATTTGGTTGCATAAACATATTGAACTTGTGTATATATGAGAACCTGAGTTTGATACGAATGTTTACCTACTCTGTTGTACTTGTGTGTGAACTTTTTAGTATGTCTACTGCAGGATTTGTGACATGTGGGTGTCAACGGCACACCTTCTTCCCGAGAAGAATTACACCTACTTTGTTAGGGAAGCGATGGCGCATCAGCTCTTTTTAATATTTTTGCTCTGTCTTCCCCTCTCCCCCGCTCAACCCCTACCGTAATGTTTTCGGCCTCAAAACAAGCATAGCACTGCATTGTTTTGGGGGCTTGATGAAAAATCGAGTGCTGGTTTCTGTAGGTTGGCTCGCCCAGCAAATGGGCTGCTGGTCCACCATGGATTGGGAGGCTAAAAATACAAGTTGTATGGTGCAGAGGCAAGTAAAAACGCCATTGAGAGCCATCCACTGAGAGAGAAAATCGCGTCTTATGTGCTTCTTCAGTCAGGCCGCCGACCCCCTCTTTAATCCAGTTCGCTCGGGGATCTAGCTGGTACTATCATTTTTTTCCAAAGGGCGAACAAGTATCAGCTAGGCCTTGGTATGTGTAGCCCACGACATACGGAGACAGTGGTTTCAACTTATTTTTTGAGGTCCATACCGGCCTATGGGCCTCCCAGCGTAGGTTTTACTTTTTCTTAAAGATAGGCAGCCCAATGTATTTTCTTAACAAAACGCAGATCTCTGTTCTATTTATCTATATACAAGAATAATAATGTTGTGTCCAATTTATGTTTTCCCTTCTAACCACATTATATATATTTATATTATTACTATTATCATATATTCTATAGACTTATATATACATTATAAAGACATCCCACGTGTTATTAACTTATAAAAGTAAATGTTTAACAGAAGTTGGCAAGGAAAATCCTAGTTCTTTTTGACTCACAGGTAGGAAAATCCTGGTGATTGCGTACAAAAGCTTGCGAAGATTCTAAAGACCAATGTAATAATAACACACTCATTTTTTGAGCAATAACTCGCTAATTTGTTAGTTTATATATAAAAATTGTGTCACAATGGTTTATTCTTTGATATTAATTGCTCCTTCTAACCTAACATTATATATAGAACGAGCCTAGCTAATTCGTGTATTTCAAGAAAGTGCAAATGGGATGGGATGTCTTAGAAAATATTGAATGGGCCGCATTGACGCGAAATTATTTGTTCACCTAGCCAAGCAAATGGATTGTACATTCTAGAAAACATGGGTTAAATATATGCCACATTTTTGCAGGCTGACATGTGGGACAATAGGTCGAAGCCTACGTAGGGTGTTGTCAACTTGGTCAACAAATGATTATGGCATCCACAGCCATTGGATTTATATCCAACGGCCGGCATGCTCCTTCAATCTCTCATCTTCTTCCTCCAGCGTCGCTGGGACCGCCTGGTCCGGCCTCCGCGGCTAGCGGCTCTGCTTAGCACACATCGCGGCGAAGCGCTGCCCCATCGCTGGCGAGGCTATCCCTCCACCCCTCCACACCTCCTGTTATTCTCCACCGACTACAGCCCCACGCCGCACCAGAACAAGTTATAACCCTTGTATTCCTCTCAATATGCGACTCCACTGCCGCATCTTCCCATCTCCGGGTCGTTCCCGTCCGGGGCCTCGCCGTTGTCCACCACCTCGCTGGGCTCGGCGCAGCATGGTCAACAAATGAGAGTCATCAGAAGAGGACTGTACGTGGAGAGCCTGACGGCTGGGACCCACGATGTCCATGGTCACACGCAAGGAAAGTTCCTCCTTATTAAGCTGAAAAATGTTTCCTCCCCCTGACAGTTGGGACCCATCGGCTGTATCTTCGTACAGAAGGAAGTGCCTCCTTGTTATGCAAAAAAACTATTCCTCCCGTTGACAGCTGGGACCCGTCAGATTTGGTGGCTGACTTGTGGGCCTACTAAGCGGATGTGTACACAGGGATTTGTCAACTCAATCAACAAATGATTCTAGCAGCTGGACCATTGGATGTTAATCCAACAACCATGCTCCTTCTTCAACGTCTGTTCTTGCTCCTATCTCCCATGGGCGGCAGTGCTGCCGCGCACCCAAACCAGTAAAGTTTCCCACTCCTCTCCATCTGCGGCTCCACTGCCGCGTCTTCCCCATCTCCGGATTGTTCCAGTCTGGGGCCTCGCTATCCACCGGCCTTGCTGCGCTCATCACGGTGTGGTCAACTTTGTCAACAACCGAGAGTCATCGGAAGATGACTATACATGAGAGGCTGACAATGGGGACGCACCACGCCCATGAACACATGCATGCAGCTGCATCCTTTTTAACCTGAAAAATAATATATTTTTTCTCCCCCTAACTGCTGGGACACACCAGCTACATCTTCGCACGCAAGGAAGTGTGTCCTTATTATGCCAAAAAGAATGAATACTACCATTGATAGCTCAGACCCACCAGCTATATCTTCCCATGCAAGAAGGTGCCTCCTTATTACGCACAAAAAAATGATACTCCCCCTGCTAGCTGGGACCTAGCATAGTGGGAGGCTGACCTATGGGCCTATTAAGTTGATGGGGATGGAGGGCTTTGTCAACTTAGTCAATATGAATGAATCTAGCTCCACTGACCGTACGATGTCCATCCAACGGTCGTAGTGCTTTTTCAACCTCTGGTCTTCTTGCTCCAGCCGCCCAAACAAGCATCGGCCGTGCCGCCTACTCCTACCTCCCGTGTCTGGCTGTGATGCCACCGTTGGCGATGGCATCCCTCTATACTCACAAACACCTCCTGTTATTCTCCGGCGACGGCAGCCTCACACTGCAGCTGAAGCAGTCAACCCACGTACTCCCCTCCGCATGGGCATCCACTGCCGTGTCTTCTCCGGATCCACGTCGTCCCCTTCCTAGGCCTCGCCGTCGTCCACCGCCCTGATGCTCTCGACGCGGCATGGTCAACATGGTTAAGGAACAACTTCCATCGGAACAGTACTGTACATGGAGAGGTTGACAGCTGGGTCCACGGCAGCAGCAATGAAGTGCCTCCTTATTACACGGAAAATAATGATTCCTCCACCTGACAGTAGGGACCCACCAGACGGCCCACCGTATTTCGTGAAAAAAACGTTTAGCCCCTAACTGCCGGGACCCACCAGCTACATCTTCGCATGCAAGGAACTGCCTGACAGTCGGGACCCACCTAGTCGAAGCGTACGTAGCGTTGTCATTCTGGTCGTGAACGTGTACGTACATACTGGTCAATGTAGAGGCGCGCACGTGTCGTAGTACCGGCGCGCACATAGCATGTACACGTACGTACAGCGGCCAGGGTGCAAGAAACAAAATACGGCCATGTACGCACATATGGGCGGGGTCTCAAACGCCTACTCGCGCATACATATGGCTAGGGCTCGTGTACATGGCTGGGTCGGAACGGAGAAGCTCCGCCGTCAGCGTGATCATGGGGAGGCAACCGGCTGGGTCAGAATGGAATGTGCCATCGTGTTCATCGGGAGCCAACCGGCTTGGATGGAACAGCCGATGGAAACGAGGCCTAGCGTACCGCGGAATTGAGGAAACAACCTTGTGTTGGACTAGCCACGGTCACAACGGGATCCTGTTCATTGGGAGGGGTCTAGCATACCACAAAACGGAGGAAACGGGCCTCCTACGATGGAAACGGGGTCCTGTTGATCGAGAGGGGTGTGGCGTACCACAAAACGGATGAAACGGACTTGTGTTGGAGCGCTACGATCGAAACAGGGGTCCTGTAAATCGGGAGGGGTGTGGCGTACCGCAAAACGAGACTCCACGGGGTACTGTTCATCTCCACCGTCGACTGCCCCCACGGGCTACTTTTCATCCACCGTTGACCTCCTCCAGCCTCCACCTGTGACTATTCATCCACGGGCTCCTGTTCATCCAGCCTCCACCGCACGCTCCTCCACCGGCTACTGTTCCACCAACCCTCTCAACGGGGCCTTGTTTAACCTCCCCTCCATGGGTTACTGTTCATCCAGCCCTCCACCAGCTACCGTTCAACCAGCCCTCCATCAGCTATTGTTCATCTAGCCCTCCACGGGGTCCTGTTCATCCACCGGCTTGATCGATCGGGGTACTTTTCAGCCAGCGGCAACGGCCTCTACTACCACGGGGTCCTGTTCATCCAACCCCCCACCGGGAACTGTTCATCTAACCCCCTCCCCCAACAACGCTCACTGTTCATCCAGTGGCAGCATCGATCGGCTTCAGTTAGGAGTAGTAGCTTACGAATCACTTGGGTTTAGTTAACAAAAAAGGATTGATTGATCGCTCGGGTTCAGTAACGCGTAGCCTGCAGTGCAATCGCTCGGGTTCAGTTAGGTGAATGCCTTGCACGGGTTCAATTAGAGTGCAACGCCTCGCACACATGCGCGTACGTACAAGAGAAACACGCATCGCTCGGCCCCCGACCACCCACCGTAACCGGGAACTCCCCGATATTTTCCTCGCCCTCGCTTCTACCATGATTTTTTTCCGTCATGGACAGACCAAAGAATGTCATACAGCTGCATCTCCGGCCCGCCCAGGACAAAAAACCCATTTTTTGTCATTATTTTTTGTCATAGAAGTAGGACCCCACCACATCTATGATGATACCGGGTTTTTTCACAATAATCGCCATGGAAGTGTCATAAGTATGACAGAAAAAAATATTGTTCGACCCAAAACATCACGGATGTGTCTTTTTTGTAGTGGAGGTTGTACACTAATCGCCGCATTTTCTTCTTGATTCGATCTCACGGTGCTGTCGGCGCTTGGTCCCGAGCCGACATGGTGCGGCTCCATCCACGAAGGCGTCACCGGCCACTTCCTCCATGGCGTCGCTCCCTTAGCGGCAACTTCCACATCAATAGGAGCTGCTGCTGCTTTAGCTCTCGCTCGCGCTACTTCTCTACTCTTTCTCTTGGTCCCCTACTTGGTCTGCTCTTGCTATTGCTCTTGCTCTTCCTCTCTCTCTTGCTCTTTCTTGTGATGCTGCTCCGATGTAGCTACAGTTCAGTCGACTGAATCGACTTTTGGGTAAGTCGATTTTTAGGGGGTGGGGGGCTCGCCGAAGTTAAGGAAGAACCAGTCGCAGCAGGGAGGGGGGCTCGCCGGAGAGGTACCCCACTATCTATATTAGGGTTCAGGGTGGGGCGGTGGTCGCCGGCGGTGGTGGGGCGATGGCGTGGGGATCGCCAGAGAAAAAGCTCGGCACGGGGGGCCTAGAGGGATGGCCAGGGCGGCGGCGGACCGGCGGTGGGGGAGTGGTTTTGGGGCGGGCAGGGCGGCAGGGGGGCGGCTGTTTGGCTGATGGTGGCTGGCGGCTCAGGTTAGCCTCACCTGATGCTGCTACACGACCAGCTGCCCCGGCTCTCGCACACGCTGCTGCCGCTACTGCTTTTTTGCTACTAGTGCGGTCAGTTTCGACAGTAAAATTCGGTTTCGACAGCAACATTCAGTTTCGACAGTTAAGTTCGGTTTCGACAGTTAAATTCAGTTTTGATAGTTAAATTCAGGGACGAGCAGCTGATGTATTTTACATCTAGCACTTTGTGGTCATGTATTTTACGTCATCTATTGGAGATGCTATTGGAATTCCACTCAGGTTAACGGTGTCTCTCTTGTCCTGCTTCAGCCTCGGCGTCGTACAACTCACCGGAGCTGCTCCAACGACGAAACCCTTCATCACAGCCGAGCTGTACCCTGGGCTCCATCTCTAGACACCTAAGATCTTCTTCCCCTCCTCCGACAACGATGTTAGCCAGAGCATCCTCATCGACCAACCCAATCACGCTGAGATCGACATGGCTTTGCCAAAGAGGTTGTACACTTGTTGCATCTCTTTTTTACTCTACATGTTATATATATATATATATATATATATATATATATATATATATATATATTGTCCACTGAGCACACGTAGTAACGTGAAATACGATTATTTTATCCTATTATATGACAAGCAGTGAGGTACCAGGCAACTTAGCTATCCGTGATGGACTCTCTTGAACACCATCATTATTTATCTCTGCGCGTTTGAGCTGCGCATTTGTCGATGGGCCTGGGAGTTGAGTTAGTAGGGCAGTGGCCTGGGTCCAAAGTAATAGAAGTAGCACAAAAACATTTTTTTGAGTGTAGGCTTTTCCTTGCTCAAGCCTGCCTACTAGAATCGCCAGTGCTTGAAAGGAAAAGTGAAGGAAAATCATAGGAATTGGAAAGTTTCATATGGTACTACTATTCATGAATTTGGTTCAAAGGAATGGAGCAAAGGAAAACTGTAGGATTTGTTCCTTTAGTGTCTCCTTGAAAGAAAAACCGTAGGAATTTTAATTTCCACTTGTCCTCCTTTTCAAATTCCTATTCATGAAGCACAAGACTAAGAGATAGTAGCATAATAGCATTATAACCGTACATTCTCTTGTGGTTTGACTTAATCTCATCATGCTTCTTTGCATCATGTGATCTTCCAATTCTTGTGAATCAAACACCCAGATTGGCAGAAATCCCGTGTTTTTAAATTCTCTGTTTTGCATGTGCATTCTTATCCTATTATTTTCTATTTCCTATCCCCGCATTGTTAGAATCCTCAAATTCAAACAAGCCCTTACACAATTACTTCCGTTACAGATATGTGTCAAAGAAAACCATGTGTGGTTTGTCCTGCTCCTGCTGCGCTGTGTTCCACCCTAGCTCATCTCCTCCAACGGGGAGGGTTCACCACAACAGGGATCCGATCTCCAAACTGTCTTTCGCCGCCTTAGATCTTCTTCCCCGCTACCGGCAGCCACAACAACTGCATTACCATCATCAACTGAGCAGATGACCTTGAGGACTACACTGGTCCGCAAGAGAGGTCGTACTCTTCCGTGTCTGCTTATGATATGCATCGCTTAATATGATGACATGCTACTTTATCATCGTGTTCATCTATTAGACTCCGAGTCAGGTCCAAACTAATGCTGAAACTTGAGTTTTTAAATGTTTGTGCGGTAAATATTGAGGCGGCAATTGGTACTATCTGTCTACTATCTGGTTAATCTTGGGTGTCTACTATGAGTTCCATGTTGGGTGCAAACAAACATTAAAGGAGCCATTATCTGTATTTTTTAACTAAAGCTATTATCTGCCTGCTATCATTGGTTTTGGGTCTATCCACAGTTTGCTACCATCACTCTGGATTTGAGCATGCACTCCTTACATAATCTCACTATGTTTTATTCCTATCCATGTCAGTTATTGTACACAATGAAACTAAACAGGTAGAGCAAAAGAGAAGAGCCTTGCCTGGCAATAAAATTTCATGCAGACGTCGCTCCATGGTGGGTGCAAAGGTAGCCCCCTCCACCCATTTCGGATCGTAATCAAGAGGAAGATAACTGTTCCGAGGGGGATTCAGAAGGAGAAGACCACTCCTATTTACACTCCGAGGTCTTCGCTCTAACTTGGCATGCTGATGTTGGTAATATCATGCATAAGGTGCCTTGCATTGCTTACTGTATACATCAAATATGTCATCTGCTTAGTTTAGACATGCTTTGTGTCAATGCCATCTATTTAGTTTCTTTATCGTATATGTGAATCATGCAATGCCATCTTGTTTAGCCAGGCATCATATATGTGAATTTTCCAATGCCACCCTTGTTAGCCAGTCATCTCATATGTGAATTTTATCATGCCATCATTTTTATTACGTGTTAAATTTGTCAACAATTTTAATACATTCAATTACTCTTCCTTTGCATCAGCCATTCGGCACGGTCATGGAAAAATCTGAAGTGGAAACAAGGTCTTCAGAGCAGTCTGTCTGAAGAAGCGCATGTCTTGCTGGTTACGAATAGCTCCTCAGAGGAGGTTTCAGAGACAGATGACCAGTCCTATCCCCCCCCCCCCCGAGGTGCATGCTCTAACTGGTAGGGTTATGTTGCTCATATCGTGCGTATGGTATCTTGCATTGCTATGTCATTTGCTTAGTTTACATGCTTTCTGTGAATGCCACCTGTTTAGTGTCTAATTACCATATATGTGAATTATGCAATGCTATCTTGTTACAAGACATTATATATGTGAATTATGCAATGCTATCTTATTGCAAGGCATTATATATGTGAATTATGCAATGCAATGCTGTTTAGCCAAGCGTCATATATGTGAATTATATCATCCCGTCCTTTTTTGTATTTCTCATTGCATTTGTCGACAATGTTTGTATATTCAACTGCTCTTCCTGTGCATCAGCCATTTGAATTGGTGATGGAGAAATCTGGAGTGAAAACAAGGTCTTCGGAGCAGACAATGCTACCTACTGAAGAAGATATCTTGGTGGTTACAGATAGCTCTTCAGAGGAGGATTCAGAGGCAGATGACCAGTCCTATTATCCCCCTAAGGTGTATGCTCAAACTTGGCAGGGTTATATTAGTCATATCATGCATATGTTGTATTGCAATGCTTAGTTTTTACATCATATACACAATATTGAATGCCATCTCCTTAGTTGACACATCATATATGCGATTGCCCTCTGCTCACTTGCTTAGTATATAAATCATATATTTTAATTATATCATGCCAAGATGTTTACATAGACAACATGTATCTGAATTATGGCATGCCAACCCATTTTCTAAAGACATAATATAGTTATATCATCTCATTCTGTTTCCATCGACGGCATGTTTGTGACTTATGGCATGCCAACCACTTTAATAGACACATCGTATAGTTATATAATGTCATCTTGTTCACATAGTCATCATATTTTGAAGTATGTCATTCTATCTTGTTTAGTTAGCCATCATACATGTGAAATTGTGTCATGCTATCATGTTTAATTAGCCACCATATATGTGAAATTATGTCATGCTATTCTGTTTGGTTAGACAACATAAATGTGAATTATTTCATGCCATGTTTTCTTCCCTACTATCCATTGCACCTGTCTATCTTACAATGTTTGTACATTCAATTACCTTTCTTGTTTATCAGCCATTTCAATTGGAGAGGGTGATGGCAGTATCTGTGTGAGTAAAAATACGGTCTTCAGAAAAGATCATGCTACATGTCGATGCAGATAGCACCACGGTTGTACTTGCCCAAGAACAAACCCCACCACACATAACCCAGACTCACACAGATTGTACCCCTACCTAGTTGGACACAGAAATAGCTACACCCCTTCTAACCCCAACCCCAGCAGATAGTAACCCAGTTCTAGTTGACGCAGCACCGTCTCCACCAAAGAGCACCCGAACATGAGCAGTTAGTAAGGAAACTGAGTGCCCAAAGCACGAGGACCTCCACTCCGAACCCCTAGTCAATGCTTAAAGCAGAAGAATAATTGTTCTCAGGTCAGGTTCCGTAGCTATGGTTCGTACTACTTTGCTCTTGCATCACTATATTTACTCATACTAACTAATTTCAAATTTGAAGGATGCAATTGAAACTCCAATGGCGCAACAGGTATGTTTTAAACCTGTTTCTTTAACGTGTTTGCTGTTGTAACTTGCACTATGTTGATTTCAGTTTCAGTTGAATAAACAGTTATGTTCTCATGCCATGCACATTGCAAGTGTTGTTATTGTTGTGTAGCTTCCCACACTTATATTCCGTCTATGTTGCTTTGTCTTAAATAGATATGATTCGAACTGTATCTATCCTGATTTGGCAACATAAACTAGAATGATATAGACCATACAGTGACCATACTACATAGATATATGTTTGTTTCATGTTGTTATCCTCTCCACCTTACAACTGAACTGGTTTACAAGAATGAGTTTCATATACTACATTGTAAACCTGTGATGTGTTTGTTTGTTTCTCTTTTAGAACGCGGATAAAATATTGGAGAAGAGTACCCCATTATGCAATGGTAAAGGAAGTAATGCAGATAAGGTTCAAGATAGTGAGACATCCCTATTGGTCTCCAAGAAAGCTGATAAAAACTATATTGAAGACACCGAGACAATCCCAAAGTATTGTCTTGATGTAGTGTTTGAGTTACTGGCTACTACTGCTGGCACCAGCTCTTTGAACTCGCTGCCCGAATCAGTCCAGCTTCTTGAGTCTCAACTTCAAGTTGAAAGACATCGATCGGATGTTATGCGACTGGAAGCCGAAGGACTGAGGAAGTCCCCGCAGAATTCAGATGCATACTTTTTGGTGCAACAGCAAGTGCTGGAGGATTTAAGCGCCAAACAAGAGAGAGTCAATAAGCTTGCTTAGCACCTTGCCAGCATTATGGGTACCTAGGATATTGATTCTTGAGCTCTTATAAGGTGGTTTTAGTTCTGGACTTGTTTTGCCGTGGCGTTTATTTGCACTGGTTGCCAACTTTGACAACCAGTGTATATGATATGTTGCTTTGTTCCCTATATTTTTCACTGGTGGCGAACTTTGATGCCCAATGGATGTAATATTTATAATAGTCGTGATAGCCTAGCATAAGTTGCTTGCTTATTTATTTCCTTGTTGTCTTGTTTATTTGTTTTCTTGTAGTCAGTGCAGTTCTTTTTCCACGGTTTGCTAGTGGCCGCAATAACCTATTTTTTAAAATTAGGCCACAATAACCATGGGCTACATATTTAGTGTAGTTACCATGTGCCTCCTACGGGTCGTAGAAATAATGGGCCTTCTAAGGGCCGTAGAAACAATGGGCCTTCTACGGGCCATAGCATCAATGGGCCTTCTACGTGCCGTACGATCGATAGGCCAAACATGGCCCAATAACAAACCGCATTATGGGCCGTAAACGGGCTAGATTTGGAATCGTCCGTTCATGGGCCGACAATAACGGGCCATCGTTAATCGGTTGTATTTGATGACAATATGAAAATGGCCCAACGGATTAACAGGACGGAAATGAGCCGATTGTAACCGCAGGCTGAATTTGGCCCACAAGCAGAAAAGTCCAATAACGGGTCGTAAGTAACCAAATGCTGGAAATGAGCCCAAGAATAAATGGGCCCTGTGAAGGCCGAAAGATAACAAAGTGGAAATGGCCCAATGGAATAATGGGCCATTAATGGGTATAAAGGGGTACACTATTCATTGCGGACCAGATTCACCATGGGCCGTTAATGGGCCAAGAGTTACAAATGGCCTCGTATGGGACAAAAGACATCATGTGCCATACATGGGCCGAAAGTTACAACGGGTTGGAGTCATATTAGACGGCCCAGATGAAGCAACTAGGATTAATTCCGATAGGCCCTAATAGGACGTGAGTTAGCGGGCCGTAAATGGGCTATATACGAGCAGGCCGTTAACAGGCTTTCCGTGGGTCGGCCCGTTACCTTTTGACCAAGTCAAACGGGCTGGCCTTTTCACCGGAATGGGCCTTTGTTGGGTCGTGCGACATGTCAACGTATCATAGGCGCCTCCTATCCAATGAATGGATGACATCTGTCCCAACGGTGAGCCAACACGTGTTTCCTCCGGCCAATGAGAATTTTACACGTGGAAAATCCGCAGTGGTCTGGGCTATTAGCGGGTTATCGGATCCAAAATCGGACTCGGTAGCTTAACGGCGACCCGTTATGGTAGATGTCATGTGTCGGTCACCCTTGACAAAAGCACTTCCATGACGCGCGATTTATCGTCATGGAAGTGGACACTTTCGTGATGATAATTTAGGTAATGTCATGGAACACTTCTATGACAGCACAGGTATGACTATCTTGATTCTATCATAAAATCGTCATGGATGTACATGCATGACAAAAAACGTGACCTACTGTGACAAACAAGTATCATCACGGAAGTGTCTTTTTTTTGTAGTGCAGGCCGAGAGCCAGTCACGCTTGTCCTTGTTGTAGGAATCCTTCATGTCTCTGTAATAGGGATCAATGATGGCCTCGGCAAGGTGAACCAGCGAGTCCTTCTCGTGCTTCTTGCTACCCTAGATCTTGTATTGGCTCTAGATGTCGACAAGATTCTCGAAGGTGATGCCCGAATTCTTGAGCACCTTTACATCATTGGTGATGTCCACCGTAGCGAACATGTAGTGGGGGATATCGATAAACCTGGTGAAACACTCACAAGGCCTTGTGGCCAGGCAGTAGTGGTAGACGAGGATGTGATTGTGCGAGCATATCTGGGTGAAGGCAACCTTGGGATGAGACCCTGCACGAGCGCGGGTGTACTCGAGGTCGAAACCGACAACCTTGTACATCTCCTCAGCAAGAAACAACTCCATGATGTGGATGGACTGCCCCACGCAGACCTGGTTGTTGGTGTACACCACCAAGAGCTCCGTGAACCTTCTGTGGGTATCCACCACAGCATGCATGGAGAACTACCGCTCGTCATCGTCAGCTGCTCGGAGCGCTATGGGAGACACGCGGGATACCCGACCCTCTAAGAATTTGTTGTGGTGGGTGTGCTTCTTGCAATACTGGTGCACGATCGAAAGGTTGAAGAGGCACAAGGGTTAAATGGCCACTATAATAAATGGGGGCCGGCCGGCCTATAATCGTCACGTCTTGTCACCGCATTCATAGCAGAGGATTCCAGTGCACGCTTGAGCACCCCACGCACATTTCGCTTGACCATGCGTGAGCTCGAAGTGGCACCAAATGTATTGTTGGTGTGCTTGTTCCCGCGCAACCGCGCAAGCTTCCCGCCCGGCTTGTTTGGCCATGCGTCGGCTAGAAGAGGGGAAAATCATGGGCGTTTATTGGCAAAAAGCTTGGTAAAAATGAAGTGTGTGGAATGACTTCGATCATAAGTTTACCCTTGGCTGATAAGGTCAAAGTTACATAGAAGGGTGATGATGGACACTCGAGTGCGATAATTAATTCTGCGCTCTACAGGGCACACGGTTGAAGAAACCAACTATGTGCAATAATATTGAAGATCGTAGTCGAGTTAGCTATATAGATCGTTTGTAATGAGATCGACAAGGGAAACACCTTCGAGAATGGTTAATAAAATCTAAGTCCAATGCATATTTAGGTCAAAATAGTACTACCAATATATGGGTCCCATACGATGCCATTTCAATGACTATACCAAAAAATCTCAAAAAATTACAAGGTTCAAATTCCAGAGTTATATGGCTCAAATTCAAAGATTACAAGGTTCAAACTGATATTATAAATCAAATTCGGCTCATTCAGCTACAAACGCCTGCGCTTATCCCCTGAACATGGATATAAGAGAGGTTCAAACTAATATTACCACTTGTAAGGCTAGTTTAGAAACCTCATCATTTTGGCAAAGGGATCAACCACTGAGAAGTCATGTATGGGGTTGACACAATGACTTCCGATTACTCTATCATCTGAAGTTCCAAAATGAAATTCAACTTTTTCATAGCCTTTTCCATTCCGTCGCAGCCGCCGATGCTGATCCACAAACCATTCAGTTTTTTGAAATAAATGTAGGGCAAACCTCGTTACCTTCATCACCCTTGCTCTAACAACAAAGAACCTGGCGAATATAATCATCGGTAAGGTCCCTCGGTATGAGTTCAAGTACCTTGTGAGTGTTGCAGATCTAGGCATTCGATGTGATTGTTATATTGTATAACAATATATATCCACCACTGGGCCTAATCTTATCTGCAAAAGAAGAAAATGTGTAAGTGCCTACATGTAGTTCCGAACAACACTACAATCCTATTTGGTTTGTAGGATTTGTAAAATGCACTAACGTGCCATCTTCAATCCGACATGATTAACATGGACATTTGATTACAATCTAGAAAAATGTAGCCTTCTTCACTAGAGGTTGGAGTGGATGAAAAATTCCCAAAGAAAACTAGTACAGATGAATCCAAAGGAGAAATGCTTATGGATTGTAACCATATGGATCAAGCAACCAATATGGGGGGAAAACATGTATGTACTGAAATCCTCCAAAAATTCCTTCAGAAATCGTAGTACATTGTCATTGTAAACTTGGGAAAGGTGTGAAAAATTGAACTCCCTTATGATTAACATTTAATAGGAAAGGAACATCACCTCGATATATAGCTTCTCCAGGCACAGAAAGCATCTCAGGAAGCTGACAACTTGGTCCAGGTTGGGGCCAATTGATTCTAGTGCCTAAACCTTCACTGTCCGCAGATTCAAGGTCAAGCTTGTCGGAATCATTTTCTAGATGACATACGAACATACATCTTCAAAATTAGAAATAATATTAATTTCAAGAAGGAGAGGTAGAAGGCGACTGTTGTACCTGAACGGGTGTGGATCCAATAACAAGTTTGGAGTATCTGTCAGACTAGTAGCACACCACTGTCAATTTCGGCGCAGAAATGACATTGATCATACTGTGGTACACATTTTGTGATGTCTTGTTGCAGCACCAACAACACACATAAATAGTCTGGAGAGTCATGAAGGTGATGTGGAAGCTACTCAACCCATTGATTTCCTAAAGACGAAGGTACACGCGTGTAGTACAGCGGCGGAGCAGGTGCTCCATGTCACTGTTTGGGAGGCAGACGACGACGAGCTTGAGGTGCTTCAGACGTGGTAGAATAAGAGTGGGCGTGTGATACGTCTCCAATGTATCTATAATTTATGAAGTATTCATGCCATGTTTACAACAATTCTATATGATTTTGGTATGATTTGATTAGAACTAACCCGGACTGAAGCTGTTTTTGGCTGAACTACCGTGGTGTTGTTTTTGTGCAGAAATAAAAGTTCGCGGAATGGGCTGAAAATTTACG
This sequence comes from Triticum aestivum, assembly GCF_018294505.1. Taxonomy (NCBI): domain Eukaryota; kingdom Viridiplantae; phylum Streptophyta; class Magnoliopsida; order Poales; family Poaceae; genus Triticum; species Triticum aestivum. Next base: position 486,255,131 of record NC_057797.1, read on the forward strand.
GAGAATATTTTTGGAAAATATATAAAATACTAGAGCAAAAAGATACCAGAGGGAAATCTCGAGGCCACCATAAGGGTGGGGGCGCCCCCCTCCTAGGGCGTGCCCTCCGGTCTTGTCACCGCCTCATGGACCCTCTTGACTTGCCCCCGACGCCAAAAGCTCCTATATATTGAGGAAACTCGAGAACACAACCTAGATCGGTAGTTTCGCTGCCGCAGGCCTCTGTAGCCATGAAAAATCAATCTAGGCCCTCTTTGGCACCCTACCGGAGCGGGCCATCATCACCGAAGGCCATGGAGGAGGATCCCCGAGGGGGGCACCATCACTATGGAGGTCAAGGACCAGAGGCAGAACCTCTCCCCATCTAGGGGGAGGCCATGGAGGAGGAAGCGCAAGGGGGAGAACCTCTCTCCCTCTCTCTCGATGGCGCCGGAGTGCCATCGGGGGAACCATCGCCGCGGTGATCGTCTTCAGCAACATCACCATCTTCATCACCATCCTCATCTCTTTTATGCGGTCCACTCTCCCGCACCCCACTGTAATCCCCTACTTTAACATGGTGCTTTATGTCACATATTATGATCCAATGATGTGTTGGCATCCTATGATGTTTTGAGTAGATTTCTTTTGTCCTTTGGGTTGATTGACGATCTAGATTGATTTGAGTTGTATGTTTTATTTTGGTGCTGTCCTATGGTGCCTCCCGTGCCGCGCACACGTGAAGGATTCTAGCTATAGGGTGTTGCAATACGTTCATGATTCTCTTATAGTGGGTTGCTTGAGTGACAGAAGCATAAACCCGAGTAAGGGGGTTATTGTGTATGTGGTAAAGGGGACTTGATGCTTTAATTATGGTTGGGTTTTACCTTAATGATCTTTAGTAGTTGTGGATGCTTCCTAGAGTTCCAATCATAAGTGCATATGATCCAAGAAGAGAAAGTATGTTAGCATATGTCTCTCCCTCATATAAAATTGCAATGACGACTACCGATCTTGTTAACAATTGCCTAGGACAATTCCGCACACTGATCCATCATTACTCCACACTCGCTATTTATAATATATAGTAATATATTCTAACTTTATGATAAAAGCGCCTACTTTTATATTTTAGTTGTCCGATATCATGCAAAGGTATCCTCTTCATATCCACAACGTAGTTTTATTTCTCGTTTCTTCTTGGAAGTAAATGTTTGGTGTACGTAGAGTCGTATAAGTGGCCGATAGGACTAGAGAGAATATTGATCTTACCTTTAGCTCCTTGTGTGTTAGACACTCCATACTTATCACTTCTAGCTTTGGAAATTGCTATGATGATTCCTTGAACTTCGGGATTATCAAGCTCTTTTCTGGCGTCGTTGCCGGGGAGCAATAGCGTGGGGTTGATATTTTCGTGTATGATTGTTTGATTTCTTCACTAAGTAGATTTTGGTTTCCTTTTGTTTTTCTTTAGTTGTGGGTGAAACAAACAAGAAAAATTACAAAACGAAAATACCAAAAAAAATACTTGCCTCTTATGCCTAAAAACTTTTTCAAAAAGAGAAGTGATTGGAAGGTTATGCATTGGAGAAGTGAGGGTCAACCTTGAACACTTGTGTTCATGCTCATGGAAACAATGTAGAATTTTTCATGTAAGTTCCTCAAAAATAATTATCCCCTTGTATATATCCATTTTATTATAAAAATATTGTGCCAAAGTTTGGATTTAGAATGTTTAAATTGCTTGTTTGGTGTGTGCAGCAGAAAAATAGAAACTTTGGCTGTAGTGTTTGAATTTTTATTTTTAATTGGGGCATGATAAAATCTTGAAATTTTTACACATCACTGCTCTGCAAGTTTTCTAGATTTTCCTATGTTTTTATAATTTTTGGAGTTATAGAAGTATACGAAAGTTCCATATTGTTTCAGACTGTCATGTTCTTGACCGTTTCTATTTTCTATGTCTTGTTCACTTATTTTGATGAATCTATGGGTAGTATCGGGGGGTATGAACCGTAGTGAAGTTGTAATACAGTAGATATAATGCTAATATGAAATTGGAATGAGTTTACAACAGTACCTAAAGGTAGTGATTTGTTTTATTATACTAATGGATCTCACAAAGTTTTTTTCATTAAGTTTTGTGTGGATGAAGTGTTCGATGAACGAGGAGTTACTGATATGAGAAGAATAAGGAGAGGCAAGAGTTCAAGCTTGGGGATGCCCAAGGCACCCCAAGTAAATATTTCAAGGATACTCAAGCATCTAACCTTGGGGATGCCCTGGTTGGCATCCCATCTTTCTTCTTCAACAATTATCGGTATACCTTGGTTTTTGTTTTGTTCACATGATATGTGTCTTTTGAGTTTATTTTTCCTTTCTATTCCTTTATGAACCATGCTAGTATGAGATAGCCCTTCATTGATTTGTAGAATTCTCTTTGTTCTTCACTTAAATCTTTTGAGTATAGGCTTTATAGAATGCTCTTTGTGCTTCACTTAAATCTTTTGAGTATGGCTTTGTAGAATGCTTTGTGTGCTTCACTTATATGCTTTAAGCCTGGATATTGGTCAATATATATTATTTGTAGAATGATCTATGAACTTCACTTATATATTTTAGAGTATGAATAAAATTATCATTGAAATTGGGCTTGGAAGTGTATCATTAAAAATATCATGCCTAGCTAGAAAGGCATTAATGAAAAGCGCTTGTTGGGAGACAACCCAAAATTTATCCTTACTATTTTTGTGTGTTCACATGATTAAGCTACTGCAGTAATCATGTTTTATAGCTTTTGTTTAAATAAAGTGCCAAGTAAAACCTTTGGGGTAGTGTGGTTGATAGTTGACTTGATTCTGTGCAAAAACAGAAACTATTGTGCCCAGTCACATAATTGTTTAAAATAACTGGAGCGTTGAAAAATTCTGAATTTTTTACAGATGATTGATATAGAAATTGCCTACGTTGTCCTAACTTTTTAGAATTTTTGGAGTAACAGAAGTATGGTTGTTATTCAGATCATTACACATTGTTCTATTTTTGAAAGATTCTGTTTTCAATGCATAGTTTGCTTGTTTTCTAGTTTCTGTGGCTTATATTGCTCAATATAAATTGTAGAAATGATATCGTATAGTAGGCATTGTGCGAGAAAAAAATATGAATCTTGTCTTGACAATACCAAAGTGAATGAATTGTCTTTCTCATACTAACCCATCTCATGAAGTTCCGTTAAGTTTTGTGTGATTGAAGTTTTCAAGTTTTGGGTGAGATATCTATGCGAGGAGAATAAGGAGTGGAAAGACCCTAAGATTGGGGATGCCCAAGGAACCCAAAGGTAATATTCAAGGAAGACTCAAGCGCCTAAGCTTGGGGATGCCCCGGAAGGCATCCCCTCTTTCGTCTTCAGAACCATCAGTATACCTTACTCGAAGCTATATTTTTATTCGTCACATGATATGTGTTTTGCTTGGAGCGTATTTTCATTTTACTTGCTATTTGAATAGAATCATTGGATATGAAATCTTGAATGAGAGAGAGTCTTCCCATGGCTAGTTTGGCACCCCGGCTCAGAGAGACAGAAACGCCCCATATTCCAACCTAGAGATCGAGGAAAGTCTCTGGAATACGATAATACTTGGCATAGAACAAATCAGCTCTTTATTACAACCGATATGGATAAAAAGGGATTACATCGGCACGACCATACTACACCTGCCAGTGTTTCTCTATGCAAGCAGTAGAACAACACATAACAGCGGAATAGATTTCTAGTAACGGAACAACAACAACGACGATGGACTCCACTCTGTAGGGACGCTTTTTGGAACGTTTATCCTAGCTCGCAAACTCAAGATCCTCGACAAACAAGCAATCAGACAAGGCATGACCTGCAAACTGGCATGACACGCCAGGTCAGTACATTGAATGTGCTTGCAAGCTCACAGCAACCAAAGCAATCAAGACAAACAACAGCATGACAATTATAGGTTACTTAGCAATGCTGAACATGATACTAGCTGAATAACATGGCATGAACATGATACATCTAGAGCAATACTAGATGAGCATGGCATGAGCATATGATGATACTAGCATGCATCATGTTAACAATATCATGCACCGACTTACTCTGTTCGGGGTTACTTGTAACCACCGCATGGATCACTTACCATCATGGTCATCACACGATCACCTCAGGATCAAATCAAGCTTGGTATTAACAATACCATAGTAATCATTACATGACCACAAGGAGCTTGATGTTTTCCCTTGATTCTCGCATAACACCATAAACATCAACAAACTTCGGTATCCATGATACCACTGTGATCCTCTCATGATCACATAAGATCAACCAACTTCTTTCCTCATCGAACTAGGGTTATTATTAAGCAGGTTATTATTATTGTTGACCCATAGTGACACCTACTATGAACTGGGCCCTTATTTGTGGGCATGGCTATCGATAGATTAAACACTCTGCAGAGGTTAGCACAATGTACCCACACCATAGAACCCATGGCCTCGTGCTCACATTCGGGTGGACCAACGGTGTTCCGACAAAACCGATCTACTGCCATGACACTCTCCCGGCCACTCCGACAAACTCCCCTTTGGGCTAAGTCATGGGTGGCCCCAATGCCACTCTGGACATCCAACGGCCACTATCGCGGCAAAACAAAAACGGTCCCAAACAGGGACATGTGCACATAACCAAACTCGAGCCCACAAGCCTTATGTCCGCCTACCTAGCCAAGGTAACGCACGCCCATAACCTTCCCTAGTTGGAGGTACCCGTGAGAGGCATGACAATAGACCTAGTTAGGAGCCCCCGTAAAGCAAGTGTGGCTGCACTGGTCAGCTCGATTTCGATGGCAGTATGACTCGGCCAATAGGTGTTCATGTTCATATAAAGTCCGGTTAAACTTGAATGCAAATGATGTTGAGTCATACAATATAAAATGATGAGATAAAAGTGCATATGAGGATGATATCAACACGACCATGGGTAGAGCAACATAACCAAATGAATCATTCGCATCAATAATAATAAAGCACTTAGTCTACCTGATGTAGATGAACATGGCATAGCGATGATCGTACGTAACATAGGTACTTCATAACATACGGTAATCATGCATCAGATGAACATCACTATCACCAGTATGTACTGCTACCAAGCATGACAATGGGAATAATACTAGCAAGTAGTACATACTAACAAGGTGCATACGAACATAGCATTAAAATAAGCATGTATCCATAAGCATAATCGAAATGGTACTAGCAGTATTAAACGAGTAGTAATTTATTAAATATTCAAGTGAAAACCATGGCTACTGCAAATCCATCATGCAAGTGGCTATTGTGGCTTGCCTGGGGTTGCCGAATACTCTAGGGAGAAGTGAGGTGAAGTGTGGTGAATACTCTGGGGAGAAGGGGCTAGAATAGGGCAAGGGAAAAATGGTGATTTTCACAATGGGACCACCTAGTGAAAATGATACCAACAAATAGAGCTCGACGAGACGAAGAAGTAGGCTTTGGATTCACCTCAATCGGAGTTACGGTTGCGAAGATACAAGATGTAGAAGCTCAGGGACCTATCTGTGACTAAAACTCCTACAAATTAGTCCCCGGAGGCAGAAAATAGAAAACATATTTTGAGAAATACGCTTTCATAAAGAAAACACGTACTTTGGGCCAAAGAAGAAACAGAATACACTTTCAACATGCGAAGACGTATTCCAAACAAATACGCCTCCACTTAAAATAGATGGGCCCGGGACTGAGAGGCTTATAGGAGGGCCCCCTGGCAGGAGGGGAGGGCCAGCATGGTCATCCTCTTCCCCACACCTCTGTTCCTCCTATGGAATAGAGCGGAGGCAGGGGAGGGGCATGGCGAGGGGTTGGCCGGCTCCGGACAACTCCGGCCGAGGCCACCGGCGGGTGCAGGGCAGCGAGGGGGGCCCGTTCAGAGGCGAAGGAGGCACCGGGGAGGCCTGGGGGAGCAGCGACTGGCGGCGCTAGGAGGAGGCAGAGGCGGGCGGTGGTGGTGGTTCTCCGGCGATGCAGGCGCTCCGGTGAGGGGGGCAAGGGGGTGGGGCGAACCGCGGGAAGGAGAGGGAGGTGGTGGAGGTGGCTAGAGGTTGTAACACCCTCGATGCGACTATAGCTCCCACGTGTCGAGGCACGACTTAGAGACATAATCGCATTGAAGGCATATGTCGCAAGTTAGGCAGTCTTCACAACATCCCATGTAATATGAATAATAAAGGGGAGATAACATAGTTGGCTTACACTCGCCACGTCAATCAAGTACATAAATAACATTACATCATCCAAACACTCATGGCCCGACTACGGCGCCAAAATAAAATAGAACCCAACATGCGACATGGTCCCGATTACCCCCAACTGGGCACCACTACTGATCATCGGGAAAGGAAACATAGTAACGTTGAGAGTCCTCGTCGAACTCCCACTTGAGCTCAAGCGCGTCTCCTAGAGCGGAATCATCAGGCCCTGCATCTGGTGTAATAGTAATCTGTGAGCCACAGGGACTCAGCAATCTCGCACCCTCGCGATCAAGACCATTTAAGCTTATAGGTAAGGCAAGGTAAAATATATATGTGGAGCTGCAGCAAGCGACTAGCAAATAGGGTGACTAACTTATTCGCAAAAGAGAGCGAGAAGAGGAGGCAAAGCGCGAGCGAGAAACTAGAGAACCACCTGCGCAAACATTACTCCAACACCGTGTCCGCTTCCCGGACTCCACCGAGAAGAGGCCATCACGGTAACACACTCAGTTGATTCATTTTAATTAAGTTAAGGTTCAAGTTATCTACAACCGGACATTAACAAATTCCCATCTGCCCATAACCGTGGGCACGGCTTTCGAAAGTTCAAATCCCTGCAGGGGAGTCCCAACTTAGCCCATGACAAGCTCTCACGGTCAACGAAGGAATAGACCTCCTCCCAAGACGTTCCGATCAGACTCGGTATCTCGGTTCTTCAAGACACTTCGACAGGTTAAAACAAGACCAGCAACACCGCCCGAATGTGCCGACTAATCCTGATAGGAGCTGCACATATCTCGTTCTCAGGGCACACTCAGATGAGACTAGCTATGAGTAAAACCAACCCTCAAGTTTCCTTGAGGTGGCCCCGCAGGCAGCTCAGTTCGGACCAACACTCAGAGGAGCACTAGCCCGGGGGGGGGGGGTTAAATAAGATGACCCTCGGGCTCCGGAAACCCAAGGGAAAAAGAGCCTAGGTGGCGAATGGTAAAACCAAGGTTGGGCATTGCTGGAAAAGCTTTAATCAAGGTGAACTATCAAGGGGTTCCCATTATAACCCAACCGCGTAAGGAACGCAAAATCCGGGAACATAACACCGATATGATGGAAACTAGGGCGGCAAGAGTGGAACAAAACACTAGGCGAGAGGCTGAGCCTTCCACCCTTTACCAAGTGTATAGATGCATTAAGATAACAAGATAATATAATGATATCCCAACAAGTAAATAAATGTTCCAACAAGGAACAGCCTCCAATCTTCACCTGCAACTAGCAACGCTATAAGAGGGGCTGAGCAAAGAGGTAACATAGCCAATCAACGGTTTGCTAGGACATGGTGGGTTAGAGGTTGACATGGCAATTTGGGAGGCTTGAAAGCAAGTGGTAGGCATCATAGCACTGGCATAGCAAAAGAGCGAGCAAACTAGCATAGCAAAGATAGTAGTGATTTCGAGGGTATGATCATCTTGCCTGCACAGTTGTCAGAGTTGACTGGATCCTCGAAAGCAAACTCAACAGGCTCCTCGTTAGCAAACTCGTCTCCCGGCTCTACCCAAACAATACAAACAAGCAACAAGGACACAATCAACCACGTGCAAGGAACAAACAATACGAAGCAATGATGATATGCTATGCGGGATGCGATGCGGGATGCATATGCAAGATATGACAGGAAATGCAAGAACCTGGCCTCAACTTGGAGATCCAAAGGTTCCACTGGAAAGATGAGATGAAATCGCTTGAAAATGATATAAAGAACGCCAGAATTGGTGTTACGGTTTGGAAATGGCAAGCGATTCAAATATGACACCGGTCTGCGGTTTACAGCAAGTAGCCATCTAAATGCAATGAGATGAACATGCTCCAGCACCCAAACATGGCATAAAAATACATCGCAGGGATGCATTCAAGATGCTTAACAAAAGTCTAGCACTGAGCTACAGTCAATTCATCCATTAACAGGTTCAAACAAGCATGACAAAAATGCATATGACAAACAGATCTCAGACTTAGTGAAATTAACTCTTGTCTGGAATTTCAGATCAGGTAGCACTCTTCGAAGCAAAAAAACCACATGCTACAGGACCTAAAAATGGCAAAGAAAATCATGGCATGGAGCGACTCAAAGAGCTTAACAAAAGTGCCTTAGTGACCTTGAGCCAAACGGAACCAGAAAATACAATTGCAAGCATGTGAACATAGCAAAAACATAATCAGGTCACAGACTTAGTGAAAACTGGCACATGCTGAAACATAACTCAAGTAGGCATGTTTACGAGCTCGATGCACTCATTACGGTGAAAGTCATGACAAGATAATCATATACCCATCAAGAAGGCACAAAATGCAAGCTAGACATGGCAAGAACAATAGCATAGCATGCACGGATCAACTACAACATCATCGGCAAAATTGCAAACAAGTTGACAATCTGCCCATATTCACAAAGTAGCAAAAGTAGAGCTCGATTGACTCAAGCTAGGGTGCTCCATAATTGCAAACAAAGACATGGATGGATAGAGCACTAAAATATTAACAAAACATCCTTACTGATCATCCTCAAAAGAGGCACGGATCACTAGGAAACAACATGAACATATGACAACATGAGATGAACAACTCAAGGACTTGGTGGAATTGCTAAGTCCCTGAAAACAAAATTAACAAGTGCACCACTTTGCAAGCTTGTGCTAGTCACCACACACATCAAAAAAATACATGGGTTGCACCTCTGAAAAAATGGCAAAACCCTTAACAAAACATATGTAGAGCATCAGGGCATAACATGTATACATTAATCACGGCAAAAATGACAAAAACCTAAATGGAGTAACAGATGTGACAATTAACTCAAGTAGCCCTCTTCTAACAGCATTTCGGGCATCAAGATGAACTGAAATGAAAATGATGCAATGGAATGAAATGATGTACTCTCTGAGATGAACATTTTGATATGCTATATGCATGAATCAGTGCTACAGATGCAAAGTTACGAGGCTATGAACATGAGCACTTGAACTGCAAACTTAGGAAAAATTGTGAGGTCAACCCCTAGGGTTCGTCCCAGATCTGGATCGGCACGCGAACCGAGGATCGCCGGAGGAGCACTGTAGCTGGCCGGAGCTCGTCGCGGACGTTGCCGGAGTGGGGAGGAGACCGGAGCCAGGGCTGGATCCGGCGTGGGGGGAGGCGGCGAGCGGCGCGGACGCCGAGGCGGCGCGATGACGGCGCGGTGGCGGCGGGGACCGACCGGGCAGCGTGCGGCGGAGCTGCAGCGGCGCGGCGCCGGCGCAGCGGCGGCGGGGAGGCGGCGAGCGGCGCGGGACGAAGGAGAAGGCGGCGGGGCGACCGGGCGGGCGGCGCGCGCGGATGGGCCCGCGGGGGCCCTGCCTGGGCTCGGCGGGCCGGCGGGGATGTGGTCCGGGTGGCGCCACATGGCAGCTCCCGGTTGGGGCGGCGGCTATGTCCGGCCCGGACGGACGTGTCCGGCCGGCGCGGGGACGAATTTTAGGGTTTCGGGGGAGAAGGAGATCCGAATTTCGGGGGGTCTATTTATAGGCATAGAGGGAGCTAGGAGAGTCCAAATGAGTTGCGGTTTTCGGCCACGCGATCGTGATCGAACGCTCTAGATGATGGAGAGGGTTTTGGTGGGTTTTGGGCCAAATTGGAGGGGTGTTGGTCTGCAATACACATGAGACCTTTTCGGTCCCTCGGTTAACCGTTGGAGTATCAGACGAAGTCCAAATGATACGAAACTTGACAGGCGGTCTACCGGTAGTAAACCAAGGCCGCTTGGCAAGTCTCGGTCCAATCCGGAAATGTTTAATCCCCACACACGAAAGAAAGGTAGAAATGACCACCGGAGGAGAACAAAGCGCCGGAATGCAAAACGGACAACGGGGAAAATGCTCGAATACATGAGATGAACACGTATGCAAATGCAATGCACATGATGACATGATATGAGATGCATGACAATGATAACAACACACGGAGACAAAAACCCAAACCCGAGAAAATAAATAACTTAACGCCGGAAACGGCAAGAGTTGGAGTACAAATTGGTAAAGTTACATCCGGGGTGTAACAACACTCCACCACTACGAAAGGATCTCGTCCCGAGATCTAGGACTGAAAGAACGCCGGGTACTCAGAACGGAGGTGGTCCTCGCGTTCCCAGGTAGCTTCACAGTCGGAATGGTGTGACCACTTGACTTTGAGAAATTTGATTGACTTGTTGCGAGTCTTGCGTTCAGTCTCTTCAAGAATAGCAACTAGGTGCTCACGATAAGAGAGATCATCTTGGAGCTCAATGTCCTCGAAGTTGATGGTGCGGTCAGGAGTCTTGAAGCACTTTCGAAGCTGAGAGACATGGAACACGTCATGAACATTTGCAAAGTTTGAAGGAAGCTCGAGTTGATAGGCGAGGTCGCCTCTCTTGCTGACAATCTTGAAAGGTCCCACGTATCTGGGGGCAAGCTTCCCTTTGATACCGAAGCGACGAGTACCTTTCATAGGAGAGACGCAGAGGTAAACATGATCTCCGATCTCGAAAGCCAAATCACGGTGCTTACTATCATAGTAGCTCTTCTGACGGGATTGGGCTGCTTTGAGATTATCACGAATGACTTTGCACATTTCTTCTGCCTCCGTGATTAAGTCATTACCTAAAAGCTAACGTTCACCGGTTTCAGACCAGTTGAGAGGGGTACGACACTTCCTTCCATACAGAATTTCAAATGGGGCCTTGCCCGAACTTGCTTGAAAACTGTTGTTGTAGGAGAATTCAGCATAAGGAAGACAATCCTCCCACTTCATGCCGAAAGAGATCACACAAGCCCTGAGCATGTCTTCAAGAATCTGGTTGACATGCTCGACTTGACCGCTAGTTTGAGGATGGAAAGCTGTGCTGAAGCGGATGTTGGTGCCCATGGCCTTCTGAAAAGAATCCCAAAACTTTGAGGTAAAGATGCTGCCACGGTCTGAAGAGATCACTTGTGGAATATCGTGCAGAGAAACAATACGAGAGGTATAGAGTTCCACCAATTGAGCTGCAGTGATCGACTCTTTGATAGGCAGAAAATGAGCCACTTTAGTGAGTTTGTCGATGACAACGAATATAGCATCATTGCCACGCTTGGACTTTGGAAACCCAGTCACGAAGTCCGTCTCAATGTGGTCAAACTTCCATTCTGGAATGGCAAGAGGTTGTAGGAGTCCTGCTGGCCTTTGGTGTTCTGCCTTCACTCTTCTGCAGACATCACATTCATTCACGAACTAAGCAATCTCGCGCTTCATTCGAGTCCACCAATAAGCTTGCTTGAGGTCCTGATACATCTTCGTGCTCCCAGGGTGGATGGAGAGGAGAGAATTGTGAGCCTCGTTCATGATCACTTTACGGAGGTCACCTTTGGGTACAACAATACGATCCTCGAAGAATAGAGTATCCTTGTCATCAAGGCGGTAGCACTTGTACTTGGGTTGGCTCTTGGCAATCCCAATCTTCACCTTTTTCACCATAGCATCAAGAAGCTAGGCTTGGCGAATCTGGTCTTCTAAGGTAGGAGAGACTAGAAGGTTGGCGAGGAAACCTTGAGGAACAACTTGCAGATTAAGTTTGCGGAAAGCTTCACAAAGCTCAGGTTGATAAGGCTTGAGAATCAGACTGTTGCAGTAAGCTTTCTTGCTCAATGCGTCAGCAATCACATTGGCCTTGCCTGGAGTATACTCGATACTCGGATTATACTCTTGAATCATTTCGACCCATCGAATTTGCCTGAGGTTCAGATTAGGCTGAGTGAAAATGTACTTGAGACTCTTGTGATCAGTGAAAATGTCCACTTTTCTTCCCAATAGAAGATGTCTCCAAGTCAAAAGAGCATGCACAACTGCCGCCAACTCGAGATCATGAGTGGGGTAGTTCTTCTCATTAGGCTTCAACTGGCGAGAGGTATAAGCAACAACTTTCTTCTCTTGCATCAAAACTGCGCCAAGACCTTGGAGAGAGGCATCACAAAATACCTCATATGGCTTGGATTCATCAGGCGGAGTCAGAACTGGAGCAGTGATCAATTTCTCTTTCAAAGTGTTGAAAGCAATGTCACACTCCGGAGACCAAACGTACTTGACGTGCTTCTGGAGAAGATTAGAGAGAGGCTTTGCGATCTTAGAAAAGTTTTCAACGAATCATCTACAATAGCTTGCGAGACCGAGGAAGCTACGGAGTTGCTTCACGTTCTAAGGAGGTTCCCAATTCACAATTGCAGACACCTTCTCAGGATTCACGGCAATGCCCTTGGCAGAGATGATATGACCAAGATATAGAACCTCATCAAGCCAAAATTCACACTTGGAGAACTTGGCGTAGAACTGGTGTTCCCTGAGCTTATCGAGTACGAAACGCAAGTGCTTCGCATGATCTTCCTTGTTCTTCGAGAAAACCAGAATGTCGTTGAGATAGACCAAAACGAAGTCATTGGTGTAGGCGTTGAAGATGAAGTTCATCATGCGAGAGAACGTCGGAGGAGCGTTGACGAGACCAAAAGACATGATAGTGTATTCATATGAACCATAGCTTGTCCTGAAAGCCGTCTTGGGAATATCTTGCTCACGGATTCGATTCTGATGATAACCCATACGGAGATCAAGCTTGGAGAATACATGAGCACCTTTGAGTTGTTCGAACAGCTCATTGATGTTGGGAAGTGGGTATTTGTTCTTGATGGTCTTCTGTTCAATGGACGGTAATCAACACAAAGTCGGTCCGTTCCATCCTTCTTCTTCACAAAAAGAACACCACAACCCCACGGAGCAGAACTAGGCCGGATGAGACCCATTCTTTCTTGAATATCGAGTTGCTTCTTCAGCTCCTTCAACTCTTCAGGTCCGAGCTTGTAAGGACGTTTGCACACAGGTTCCGTGCCAGGCTCAAGATCAATAACGAATTCAACTGGCCGGTGTGGAGGCATTCCTGGAAGCTCTTCTGGAAAGACGTCTTGATATTCGCAAACGACTCGAATTTGCGAGATAGCGTCCAATTCACCCTTCTCATTGAGAGAAAACAGACGGATGGTATTATCCCGAGCGGCAAAGACAATTACATCCTCAGATGAATGAGTCAATTTAATCTGCCTTGCTGCACAATCAAGCTGAGCCTTGTGCTTAGAAAGCCAATCCATCCCGAGAATAAGATCAATATACAAGTTACCAAGAACCATTAGAGAAGCCAGAAACTTGAAATCACCCATCATGATAGAAATATCCGGAACCATCATACTAGAACTCAGACGCTTAGCCGGAGAGACGACTTGCATAGCTCTAGGTAAAGCCTTAGTACTAAAATTGTTCTCCGATGCAAATGGGAATGACATGAAGGAATGCGATGCACCAGAGTCAAAAAGTACTTTTGCAGGAACATTGTTAACAGGAAGGTTACCCATGATCACATTTGACGAGTCCTCTGCCTGAGCTGCATTCATCAAGTTGACCTTGGCATGCTTGGGGTTATGCTTGACCACAGCTGTACTTGTCGATCTCATAGTAGGAGGAGGAAGACGCCTCTGGTTGAAACACTTGTTGATATAGTGACCCTTCTGTTGGCACTTGTTGCACGTGACCTCTGAAAGCGGACGGTGATACGGAGCACTCGATCTTGGAGCTTGAGACGAAGTCTTGTTCTGAAAGCCAGGGTTGGGTGGGTGGGAAGATCCACTGCCACCTTTGCTCTTCTGCTGATACGGCTGACGGAATGGAGGAGGAAGCCAATACTTCTGCTGCTTGGCCACTTGAGTAGAGGAAGAAGGAGTAACATCTCTGACTCGCTTCTTGGAAGCATCACACCTCAACTGAGCGGCCTCTTGCTTCAATGCCATGTCATAGAACTCATCGTATCTCAAGGGCTCAAAGAGAACAAGAGCTAGCTGAATTTCTTCTTTGAGACCACCCCTGAACTGGTATATCATGCTCTTCTCATCAGGCATGTCCTGCTTGGCAAAGCGGGCGAGCTTCTAGAACAACTTGTTCTAGTCATAGACAGACAAAGAGCCTTGCTTCAGGTTGCGGAACTCCTCACGCTTGCTTTCAACCACGCACTGGGGAATATGATGAGCTCGGAAATCTTGATGAAAATCATCCCAAGTGATAACACGTCCACCTCTGGAATCCTTGTACTGCTGGAACCATTCTGCATCTTGATCTTTGAGTTGGAAGGAAGCGAACTTGACAAAGTCCTCAGGCCTGACGTTACTGCACTCGAAATGCTTGCACAGATCCACAAGCCAATCGTCAGCATCGGTTGCCTCAACACAATTGCTGAAAGTCTTTGGCCCGTTAGCAAGGAACTGGTTGAGTGTAGCAAAGTGATTCTGATTGTTGCCTTGGTTCCCTTGGTTGCCTTGATTGCGCTCTTGAAGAATTTGCATGATCAACTGTGTGTTTGCATTGATTGCGGCCATCATAGCTTGCCATGCCTCTGGAGGAGGGGGAGGTGGTGGCGGATTAGGATTCGGAGTCGTGCGCGTTGGAGGAGCCATCCTGAAGAGGTTGACCACCATTAGCACATTGACAGAAAAATATTGAAGCTGAATCCAACGGAATGAAAATTGCAACATATAGTCTTCACATCCAAACAAAATGAACAAATGCATTCCTCTTGAAATGGTCACATATCCATAAATTGAGAAGCCACTTAGAATTAAGGTAGAGAAATAAATCAACAAGGTACGGATCAAGAACGAATAATCAGTAAGAAATCCCAATCTCAAACCAATATCCGTGGAAGAAGAACTAGAGCTACTAGAATTCCCACCTATGAAACTCCCGAACCTTTCTGGTTATGCAATCAGGTGTTGGGGATATAGGGGAAGCATAATATCTCACCCAAACTAGCAAATCCTACATCCAGTTGTATCCATCCTTCAACACATAACCAAGAAACCTTCGGAAACCATCTACCTCAACCTTCGAAAAGCATCCGTTATACGAGTTATGGCAATACTCCTGAACTCCCGCCCCAGTACTGGGTGGCGTCGAGGTTATCTCACCAACGAACTACATAAAAGAGATTTTTGATGTCGGCGTACTAAACTCAGGTATTCCAGAATTGCAACGATAAAATTATGACGACAACACCTCAGAGCTCAACTCCCCGGGACACTTCCACTAAACCCCTGACAGGAGGCAGCAAGACAATGTTCTCATCGTAAAACCATCAGAACGATTCCAAGATACCCGCGTGATCCTAAAAAAAATTTAGTGAAATTTTAGAAGAGAAGAGTCAAAAGTCTACGTCAGGATGCCTTACCAGAGCGATGAGGAGACTGGGAAGTAAAAAGAATTCCTAAACTCTCCGATATATAATTCCTAAATGACTTAAAACATTTTTTCTAGACACAACTCGGCCGCTAAAAACGATCAAGCAATGGGGCTTCTAAGGTCGGGGAAGGCTCTGATTACCAACTTGTAACACCCTCGATGCGACTATAGCTCCCACGTGTCGAGGCACGACTTAGAGACATAATCGCATTGAAGGCATATGTCGCAAGTTAGGCAATCTTCACAACATCCCATGTAATATGAATAATAAAGGGGAGATAACATAGTTGGCTTACACTCGCCACATCAATCAAGTACATAAATAACATTACATCATCCAAACACTCATGGCCCGACTACGGCGCCAAAATAAAAGAGAACCCAACATGCGACACGGTCCCGATCACCCCCAACTGGGCACCACTACTGATCATCGGGAAAGGAAACATAGTAACATTGAGAGTCCTCGTCGAACTCCCACTTGAGCTCAAGCGCATCTCCTGGAGCGGAATCATCAGGCCCTGCATCTGGTGTAATAGTAATCTGTGAGCCATAGGGACTCAGCAATCTCGCACCCTCGCGACCAAGACCATTTAAGCTTATAGGTAAGGCAAGGTAAAATATATATGTGGAGCTGCAGCAAGCAACTAGCAAATAGGGTGACTAACTTATTCGCAAAAGAGAGCGAGAAGAGGAGGCAAAGCGCGAGCGAGAAACTAGAGAACCACCTGCGCAAACATTACTCCAACACCGTGTCCTCTTCCTGGACTCCGCCGAGAAGAGGCCATCACGGTAACACACTCAGTTGATTCATTTTAATTAAGTTAAGGTTCAAGTTATCTACAACCGGACATTAACAAATTACCATCTGCCCATAACCGCGGGCACGGCTTTCGAAAGTTCAAATCCCTGCAGGGGAGTCCCAACTTAGCCCATGACAAGCTCTCACGGTCAATGAAGGAATAGAGCTCCTCCCAAGACGTTCTGATCAGACTCGGTATCTCGGTTCTTCAAGACACTTCGACAGGTTAAAACAAGACCAGCAACACCGCCCGAATGTCCCGACAAATCCCGATAGGAGCTACACATATCTCGTTCTCAGGGCACACTCAGATGAGACTAGCTACGAGTAAAACCAACCCTCAAGTTTCCCCGAGGTGGCCCCGCAGGCAGCTCAGTTTGGACCAACACTCAGAGGAGCACTGGCCTGGGGGGGTTTAAATAAGATGACCCTCGGGCTCCGGAAACCCAAGGGAAAAAGAGGCTAGCTGGCGAATGGTAAAACCAAGGTTGGGCATTGCTGGAAAAGCTTTAATCAAGGCGAACTATCAAGGGGTTCCCATTATAACCCAACCGCGTAAGGAACGCAAAATCCGGGAACATAACACCGATATGACGGAAACTAGGGCGGCAAGAGTGGAACAAAACACTAGGCGAGAGGCCGAGCCTTCCACCCTTTACCAAGTGTATAGATGCATTAAGATAACAAGATAATATAATGATATCCCAACAAGTAAATAAATGTTCCAACAAGGAACAGCCTCCAATCTTCACCTGCAACTAGCAACGCTATAAGAGGGGCTGAGCAAAGCGGTAACATAGCCAAACAATGGTTTGCTAGGACATGGTGGGTTAGAGGTTGTCATGGCAATTTAGGAGGCTTGAAAGCAAGTGGTAGGCATCATAGCACTGGCATAGCAAAAGAGCGAGCAAACTAGCATAGCAAAGATAGTAGTGATTTCGAGGGTATGATCATCTTGCCTGCACAGTTGTCAGAGTTGACTGGATCCTCAAAAGCAAACTCAACGGGCTCCTCATTAGCGAACTCGTCTCCCGGCTCTACCCAAACAAGACAAACAAGCAACAAGGACACAATCCACCACGTGCAAGGAACAAACAATACGAAGCAATGATGATATGCTCTGCAGGATGCGATGCGGGATGCATATGCAAGATATGACAGGAAATGCAAGAACCTGGCCTCAACTTGGAGATCCAAAGGTACCACTAGAAAGTTGAGATGAAATCGCTTGAAAACGATATAAAGAACACCGGAATCGGAGTTACGGTTTGGAAATGGCAAGCGATTCAAATATGACACCCGTCTGCGGTTTACAGCAAGTAGCCATCTAAATGCGATGAGATGAACATGCTACAGCACCCAAACATGGCATAAAAATACATGGCAGGGATGCATTCAAGATGCTCAACAAAAGTCTAGCACTGAGCTACAGTCAATTCATATATTAACAGGTTCAAACAAGCATGGCAAAAATGCATATGACAAACAGATCTCAGACTTAATGAAATTAACACTTGTCTGGAATTTTAGATCAGGTAGCACTCTTCGGAGCAACAAAACCACATGCTACAGGACCTGAACATGGCAAAGAAAAGCATCACATGGAGCTACTCAAAGAGCTTAACAAAATTCCCTTAGTGATCTTGAGCCAAAAGGGATCAGAAAATACGATTGCAAGCATGTGAATATAGCAAAAACATAATCAGGTCACAGACTTAGTGAAAACTGGCACATGCTGAAACATAACTCAAGTAGGCATGTTTACGAGCTCGATGCACTCACTACGGTGCAAGTCATGACAAGCTAAGCATACAACCATCAAGAAGGCACAAAATGCAAGCTAGACATGGCAAGAACAATAGCATAGCATGCACGGATCAACTACAACTTCATCGGCAAAATTGCAAACAAGTTGACAATCTGCCCAGATTCACAAAGTAGCAAAAGTAGAGCTCGATTGACTCAAGCTAGGGTGCTCCATAATTACAAATAAAGACATGTATGGATAGATCACTACAATATTAACAAAAAATCCTTACTGATCATTCTCAAAAGAGGCACGGATCACTAGGAAACAACATGAACATATGACAACATGAGATGAACAGCTCAAGGACTTGGTGGAATTGCTAAGTCCCTGAAAACAGAATTAACAAGTGCGCCACTTTGCAAGCTTGTTCTAGTCACCACACACATCACAAAAATACATGGGTTGCACCTCTGTAAAGATGGCAAAACCCTTAACAAAACATATGTAGAGCATCAGGGCATAACATGCATACATTAATCGTGGCAAAAATGTCAAAAACCTAAATGGAGCAGCAGATCTGACAATTAACTCAAGTAGCCCTCTTCTAACAGCATTTCGGGCATCAAGATGAACTCAAATGAAAATGATGCAATGGAATGAAATGATGTACTCTCTGGGATGAACATTTTGATATGCTATATGCATGAATCGGAGCTACGGATGCAAAGTTACGAGGCTATGAACATGAGCACTTGAACTACAGACTTAGGAAAAATTGAGAGGTCAACCCCTAGGGTTCGTCCCAGATCTGGATCGGCACGCGAACCGAGGATCACCGGAGGAGCACTGTAGCTGGCCGGAGCTCGTCGCGGACGTCGCCGGAGTGGAGATGAGACCGGAGCCGGGGCCGGATCCGGCGTGGGGGGAGGCGGCGAGTGGCGCGAACGCCGAGGCGGCGCGGTGCCGGCGCGGTGGCGGCGGGGACCCGCCGGGCAGCGTGCGGCGGAGCTGCAGCGGCGCGGCACCGGCGTAGCGGCGGCGGGGAGGCGGCAAGCGGCGTGGGAGGAAGGAGAAGGCGGCGGGGCGACCGGGCGGGCGGCGCGCGCGGATGGGCCCGCGGGGGCCCTGCCTGGGCTCGGCGGGCTAGCGGGGATGTGGTCCGGGTGGCGCCACGTGGCAGCTCCCGGTTGGGGCGGCGTCTATGTCCGGCTCGGACGGACGTGTCCGGCTGGCGCGGGGACGAATTTTAGGGTTTCGGGGGAGAAGGAGATCCGAATTTCGGGGGGTCTATTTATAGGCATAGAGGGAGCTAGGAGAGTCCAAATGAGGTGCAGTTTTCAGCCACGCGATCGTGATCGAACACTCTAGATGATAGAGATGGTTTTGGTGGGTTTGGGCCAAATTGGAGGGGTGTTGGTCTAGAACACACACGAGACCTTTTCGGTCCCTCGGTTAACCGTTGGAGTATCAAACGAAGTCCAAATGATACGAAACTTGACAGGCGGTCTACCGGTAGTAAACCAAGGCCGCTTGGCAAGTCTCGGTCCAATCCGGAAATGTTTAATCCTCACACACGAAAGAAAGGTAGAAATGACCACCGGAGGAGAACAAAGCGCCGGAATGCAAAACGGACAACGGGGAAAATGCTCGAATGCATGAGATGAACACGTATGCAAATGCAATGCACATGATGACATGATATGAGATGCATGACAATGATAACACACGGAGACAAAAACCCGAACCTGAGAAAATAAATAACTTAACGCCGGAAACGGCAAGAGTTGGAGTACAAATTGGGAAAGTTACATCCGGGGTGTTACAGAGGTGGAGAGGGGGCCTGTGGTGGCCAAAAGATGAAGATCGACGATGGCCGAGACGAACTCCGACAAAGATTGGGTGAGATGGGGCACTTTGGCGGGCAAAAGTAGGTGGGCGGAAGTGGTGAGGTGTGGAAGAGCTCGGGGCACTCTTATATAGCCGCGGGGAAGCCTCTAGAGTATCACGGGCGAGCTCCAACGTGGCTCTAATGGAGGACAGGGGATGGATGCGGCACGGGCATGGCATTTGCGGCCGAACAGAAACAAGATAAGGCGGGGCCTGGGCACAGGACGATGCAGACAAGCACGGGGAGCTCCTGGACAAGGAGAGATGTCGAGACACGGAGGGAGCTGATATGTCTCAAACGTATCTATAATTCGTGATTGTTCCAAGCTATTATATTATCTATCTTGGATGTTTTATATGCATTTATATGCTATTTTATATGATTTTTGGGACTAACCTATTAACCTAGAGCCCAGTGCCAGTTTCTGTTTTTTCCTTGTTTTTGAGTTTCGCAGAAAAGGAATATCAAACGGAGTCCAAATGACCTGAAAATTTATGGAGATTATTTTTGGAAAATATGAAAAATACTGGAACGAAAATTTATCAGAGAAGAGTCCCGGGGCCACCACAAGGGTGGAAATTGCCCCCCTAGGGCATGCCCCCCATCCTTGTCGTCGCCTTGTGGACCCCCCTGACTTGTTCTCGACACCAAAAATTCCTATAAATATAGAAACCCCAAGAAATAAACCTCGATCGGGAGTTCCACCGCCACAAGCCTCTATAGCCACAAAAAACCAATTGGGAACCCATTCCGGCACCCTGCCTAAGGGGGAAACCATCACCGGTGGCCATCTTCGTCATCCTGGAGCTCTCCATGACGAGAAGGGAGTAGTTCACCCTCAGGGCTGAGGGTATGTACTAGTAGCTATGTGTTTGATCTCTCTCTCTCTCTCTCATGTTCTTGATATGGCATGATCTTGATGTACCGCGAGCTTTGCTATTATAGTTTGATCTTATGATGTTTCTCCCCCTCTACTTTCTTGTAATGGATTGAGTTTTCCCTTTGAAGTTATATTTTCGGATTGAGTCTAGAAGGATTTGAAAACAATTGATGTATGTCTTGCATGTGCTTATCTGTGGTGACAATGGGATATTCACGTGATCTACTTGATGTATGTTTCGGTGATCAGCTTGTGGGTTATCTGACCTTGTGAACTTATGCATAGGGGTTGACACACGTTTTCGTCTTGGCTCTTCAGTAGAAACTTTGGGGCACTCTTTGAAGTTCGTTGTGTTGGTTTGAATAGATGAATCTAAGATTGCGTGATGCATATCGTATAATCAAACCAGCGGATACTTGTGGTGACATTGGAGTATCTAGGTGACATTAGGGTTTTGGTTGATGTGTGTCTTAAGGTGTTATTTTAATACGAACTCTAGGGCTGTTTGTGACACTTATAGGAATAGCTCAATAGATCGATCAGAAAGAATAAATTTGAGGTGGTTTCGTACCCTACAATAATCTCTTTGTTTGTTCTCCGCTATTAGTGACTTTGGAGTGACTCTTTGTTGCATGTTGAGGGAATTTATATGATCTAATTATGTAATCATTGTTGAGAGAACTTGCACTAGTGAAACTATGAACCCTAGGCCTTGTTTCGAAGAATTGCAATACCGTTTTCGCTCACTTTTACCACTTGCTACCTTGCTGTTTTTATATTTTCAGATTACAAAAACCTATATCTACCATCCATATTACACTTGTATCACCATCTCTTTGCGGAACTAGTGCACCTATACAATTTACGATTGTATTGGGTGTGTTGGGGACACAAGAGACTCTTTGTTATTTGCTTGCAGGGTTGTTTGAGAGAGACCACCTTCATCCTATGCCTCCCACGGATTGATAAACCTTAGGTCATCCACTTGAGGGAAATTTTCTACTGTCCTATAAAACTCTACACTTGGAGGCCCAACAACGACTACTAGGATAAATTTGTGTAGTATACATCAGGAGCGGACAAGAACAGCGGCCGGACCATGCCAGAGCACGTCGTTTGCATGACGCAAGCATGGTCACCGCATGAACCGGTGCAAGCGGCGCGTTTTGGCCCGGTCGACCATATCCAGTAGATGGACCTTGCTACCTCTCAGTATGAATGAAGAAAGAAATGAGCTCAGGGGCAAATAAGATATTAGCATTGAGCTCCAAACAGATCAGAAACAAGGTGTTTGTTGCCTCGTGTGGCTCACATGCTTGGAGATGGACTCGGAGCTTTGGCATGGCTTGATCACATGCTAAGGTGGCCGTGTAGGCAAAATATCAGCTCAAACGGAGATATATAAATGATACTTGCTATAGATGCCCCATACTGTACAGAAATACAATGTATAAAGTAGCACTCAAATAACAAGTTGGATTGAGCTTAATTTTGTAGGATATGTTGTTATTAGGGCATATGAAGTGGCTGTAAAAGTTGCATGCCATTTGGAAATACCAAAATGGTACTTGCTTCACAATGTAGCTCTTTGGACAGAATTTGAGAAAAATAGCTGAGAAAAATTGGCTAGATAAAATAAGACAAAATTTTGTGGAGAGAGTTGATATGGATAGGATAATGTCCTGGTAAATTTTCAGCTTAACTGGAGCAATATAAAATATAGTTGCTTCACAACCTAAAAATCTGACCAGAAACCCAGATTTGATGCTGAGCTCACATAGAGTGATGACATGAGCCCAAATCTTGAGGAGAGTGATGAT
The DNA here is from genome assembly GCF_018294505.1 of Triticum aestivum. Taxonomy (NCBI): domain Eukaryota; kingdom Viridiplantae; phylum Streptophyta; class Magnoliopsida; order Poales; family Poaceae; genus Triticum; species Triticum aestivum. Next base: position 486,277,861 of record NC_057797.1, read on the forward strand.
TTGATCATATGAAGGACCTTGCAAAATTTCAACTCATTTGGGTTAACATAGCTAGTACTTCCTTCACAAATAATTCCCTCAGACAGGAACTTTGAAAAATTTCTTAGGAATATTCACTAGGAAAATTGAGTTAAATTTTGACAGAAGGCAATGATATGGACATGAAAAGGTGTCCAAAAAGTTTGGGGTCAATCAAGCAAAGATAAATGACACTTCCTTCTCAAAAAGCCACTTGGGGCAGAATAAGAAAGGAATATTTGTGAATTATCTTTGATGATGCCAAGGAAGGGTTTTGACATATTTGAGGAAGATATGACCCAAACAATTTATGAGAATTATTTGGGAATTTTGGGAGTGACAAAAATATAGGTTGCTTAACAAGCTAGGGCAAAAAGAATTATTCCTTAAATAGAAAAGGAATATTCCCAATAAAAAGAATATTGGTATTTGGGCTAGGATGAGAAATGACAGGGTCTTGGGATGATTTAGAGGATGACAAACCACTATGAAACCTATGAAGACATGATCTTCCCAAGTTTTTGGATCACAAATCCACGGAAAAGCAAACCAAAACAATAACTCAAATGAAATGAAAAGACAAAGAAAAGGCCAAAATCTAGGGTGTTACAAGCCTTCCCCCTTCAAGAAATGTTGTCCTAAAGATTTGGTTGCTGAGGGATGAAGTCGATATTTCTGACTCAAGGAAGTCGTTTCCAACTCGGATTTCCTTTACTCTGTTCCCACAGGATTTCATCAGACTGATTGCCTTGCTCCGGGGTGGTTTGCTTCACCACATCGGACATTCTGACTTACCTCATATGCTCAGGTTCACACTGGCTCCAAACTTTCTTTCATATCTGTTGACTTAGCCGAGGTCCAAAAGATTATCATAACTGACGTACGTGTCCTTTTCAACAGTCATTCTCAATGGAGGTATTATTCTTTTATTTAGTACCGAGGATATTCCACAGAGTACATCTTCTCGGGGAACAAGGAATCTCTTCTATTCAGGTATTGGGTTTGCTCGAATATAGGCATGCCCTTTGGTTCAAAACAGTGATGTGAATCATACCTATTCTCCTGACGGATTCCGGCTTCTCACAGGAGTTTCTGAATTATCTTGACTGGTTTCACAGTCTGGAGTATCCAATTTGTACCACATATTTGATGGTCTCTTGTTGTGACTGACAAAAAGTGTACTTCCTTGTGTCGATAACATTCATAGACTTGACTGGCAGTGTTTTGGGCAAACAAATCTTGTCCACGATAGGCTATTCTTTAATCAATTACCATAAGTGAGGGCACATGCTGGGAGCCTGTCGTTCAACATCTGGATTACTCATCTGTCGGTGTATCCATGTGGGTGGTAAGCCATGTGCTGACATAATACGGTTGCTAGAGTTGATCTGTTGAGTTGGCCTTTGGTCTGGCACGACAGGCTTGGATATTCGATATTGATAATATTGAGCACATACGGTTTGTTGAGCGCGGTACCTTGCTATGAGGTCCTTACCAAAACGGAGTAGACCCCTTAGGTATATCTTCATGGTGATCGATACTGACTCAAACTATCAGGGGTATCTGTACCCTGTTGGTCATGCTACTATGATCATACTTGTATTGCCGATCTTGATACTTCATTATTGTTTTATTGGTCTGGGTCCTTTATTTGAAAGAGTGTTGCCATATATACTCTTGATTCTTCGTGTGACCGTGGGTGTTATTAGATGCAGTATTTGGCAATCATACCTTGGCCTTGTTCATGTCTCGATTCCCAGGATAGCTGCCAGGTTCACATGTGCTTCTACGAAGCTTATTGTATTCATCAATCATACGAGACAGTGACAAAGGTTAATAATATCACTTTGTCGGGTGTGAGGAGGCTGATCTTGATAACCACTGCCAAGCTAGTTGTCTCAATGTTGCCTTTCTTCAAGACTTGTCAATTCTTGCATCACTCACTGGCTTCCTTTCTCTTGCATAAATGGCGAGGTTGTCGAATGCTTACCTTGAATTCTTCCTTGTACGAAGGTCTCATATGAACTTGGCAACATGCTCACTATATATAGAAATATCTGATTCCCGAGGTGTACTTGTGTTCTGTCTGATTTCTCGCTTTCTAACCAATCCATTGAGGATCTGAGACTTGTGATGCACTTACATATGCTTGACAACTCATTATTAATATCTTATACCAGTGTCGTACTAAAGAAGATTGGGCATCTTGCATTGGAAGCCATCGGGAGTATCTTGCTAAGGAAGACTGGATGGCTTCTGCTCAAAGCTGCCAGCGGATAGCTTCTTGAGGAAGGATGGGTAGCGTACCTCATAAGCTTCCCTCCTTAAAGACTTGCTAGGGAAGACTCGGTACCTTATGCCAGAAGCTTTTACAGTATTTTATTGAAGAAGACCAAATATCTTGCATGGGAATCCATTCATACCTTACTGATGCAGACTCGGGAATTGTGTCTAGTACGCTTCGCTGTTAAGTTGTGGAGAAGGATTGGACTGATTTTCTTTGTGAATGAAATAACATATATATTCTTTGTGAACGAAATAGCATATATATTCTTCTCATTCCGGCTGCTGATAACTTGTATGACAAGGATTGCCTGACCATCCTTCTTACTGGATTCATTGCATATCCAGACTGGCTTTGGGGTGTCGCATGTTTCAAATTTGACTCATGGAAGAATCAATCATTGTGTACGGACCATACCTTTGACTTGAAATGCACTATTGGACTTGGATCCAATTTTGTTCTGTTGCTGGTTTAATCATTGTTGTAATAAAGATGGATCTCTGACGGGTACTTGTCACCGAAAGTCTGAGCAGAATATAACTTGTATTCTGATCTGATGTGTACAATACGATGCTTGTCAGCTGAAAATCTCATTGCTTTTAACTGAGTTCCTTCGTGTATATCTCTACTTCTCACGACTTCTTCTGATTTGGTGTCAATTAATGAGCACTTTCCATAAGGGGGTAACACGGGAGATTCTAAAGAAAGAAGAACGAGAAAACGATTTATTGTAATAAAGCACACACAAACAAGCTACATAACTACTCCACACAGGCATGCACAAGCATGGTACTACAACAGATGCACATGCACTACATGTAGGACTACACCATACGCTTGAGAAAATGCTTGGGAACTGATGAAGAAACTGAGGGAGTAGCGAGTGGAACTGCTGACTCCGAAACTCCGGATGGATGAGGCGGAGGGGTTGGAGAAGCTGGTAGAGACTGAGGTAGGGCGACACCAAGCAATCTCCTGGCCCGAATGGCATCTCGAATTAACTCAGAAATAAGAAAACACTCAACCGTCATGTAACGGGACATGGCGAAGATAGCCGGGTCATCTTGAGGGTTGAAAGAAGGGAACTTGATCCGCTTAGGATTCTTGACGATGGTGGGATAGTACTGATAAGCACGGTTCTCTTGCACCATGCTCTCTTGAGGACAAAGCCCGGTGATTCCTGCCATTGCGGCAAGTTGAACGACATGCTCGGGAGTAGCGTCATAACTGCCATGGAAACTATAGGTGCGCTTACCAACAGGAATCGGGGCTGAGAGATGAACCTGAGCAACATACTCCAGGATTCTTCATTCGACAGAAAACTGGAATACTTGATAATGAAGGTGGACCTCCATGGGGATAAATGCTATGCCACATATCGGCAAGGAGGGTAGCAAAGCTGAGAGGTGGAGGAGTGGGGCTGAACGCAATAGGAACACACATCGGGAGCTCTGGGGATGGCATTGAACTCATGGAAGATGATCACCATCTACACATGGAATAAAGGGTTAGGGGTAACTGAAATAATACTATATACAGCAAACAAATGCAACAACCAAATGCTGCAAGCAGAGACACAACCAGACCCCATACTACCATTTTCTAACGTTCGCGTGGACTAGGGCGTCCTACAGCTAGACCTGCTCTAATACCAAGTCTTGTGGCACCCCGGCTCAGAGAGACCGGAACGCCCCATATTCCAGCCAGAGATTGAGGTAAGTCTCTGGAATATGGCATTGCTTGGCATAGAACAAATCAGCTCTTTATTACAACCAATATGGATACAAGGAGATTACACCGGAACGGTGACACTACACCTGTCAGGGTGGCTCTATGCAAGCATCAGAACAACACATAGCAGCGGAATGGATTTCTAGCGGCGGAACAATGACAACAACGATGGACTCCACTCCGCGGACGCTGGCTGGAATGTTTATTCTAGCTCGCAAACTAAAGATCCTCGGCAAACAAGCAATCGGACAAGGCATGACCAACAAACTGGCATGACACACCAGGTGAGTACATTAAATGTACTTGCAAGCTCACATCAACCAAAGCAATCAAGAAAAACAACAACATGGCAATTACACGTTACTTAGCAATGATGAACATGATACTAGCAGAATAACATGGCATGAACATGATACAGCTAGAACAATACCAGATGAGCATGGCATGAACATATGATGATACTAGCATGCATCATGTTAACAATATCATGCACCGACTTACTCTGTTCGGGGTTACTTGTAACCACCGCATGGATCACTCACCATCATGGTCATCACACGATCACCTCAGGATCAAATCAAGCTTGGTGTTAACAATACCGTAGTAGTCATTACATGACCACAAGGAGCTTGATCTTTACCCTTGATTCTCGCATAACACCATAAACATCAATTAACTTGGTATCCACGATATCATTGTGATCCTCATCAAACTAGGGTTATTATTAAGAAGGTTATTATTACTGTTGACCCATAGTGTGACCTACTACGAACTGGGCCCTTATCCGCGGGCACGGCTATCGATACATTAAACACTCTGCAGACGTTAGTACACTGTCCCCACACCACAAAACCCATGGCCTCGTGCTCCCCTTCGGGTCAACCAATGGTGTTCCGACAAAACCGAGCTACTACCACGACACTCTCCCAGCCACTCTGCCAAACTCCCCTTTGGTCTAAGTCATGGGTGGCCCGGATGCCACTCTGGCATCCAACAGCCATTGTCCCGGCAAAGCAAAAACGGTGCCAAACGGGAACATGTGCACATAACCAAACTCAGGCACACAAGGCTTATGTCCGCCTACCTAGCCAAGGTAGCGTGCGCCCATAACCTTCCCTAGTTGGCGGCACCGGAGAGAAGCATGACAATAGACCCAGTTAGGAGCCCCCATAAAGCAAGTGTGGTTGCATTGCTCAGCTCGATTTTGATGGCACAATGACTTAGCCAACAGGTGTTCAAGTTCAGTTAAAGTCCGGTTAAACTTGAATGCAAATGATGCTGAGTCATACAATATTGCATGATGAGATAAAAATGCATATGAGCATGATATCAACATGAGCATGGGTAGAGCAACATAACCATATGAATCATTAGCATCAATAATAATAAAACACTTAGTCTACTTGATGTAGATGAACATGGCATATCGATGATCATACGTAACACAGGTGCTTCATAACAAACGGTAATCATGCATCAGATGAACATCACTATCAACAACATGTACTACTACCAAGCATGACATGAGAATAATACTAGCAAGTAGTACATACTAACAAGATGCATAAGAACATAGCATGAAAATAAGCATGTATCCATAAGCATAACCAAAACGGTACTAGCAGTATTAAACGAGAAGTGATTTATTAAACATTCAAGTGAAAACCATGGCTACCACAAATCCATCATGCAAGTGGTTGTCGTGGCTTGCCTGGGGTTGCTGGATACTCCGGGGAGAAGTGCGGTGAAGTCACGGGACGATTCGCCGGAAGTACTTCTCTCTCGAAGGGGGCTAGAATAGGGCAAGGGCAAAATGGTAATTTTCATAGTGGGACCACATAGTGAAAAGGATAAAAACAGACTGAGCTTGACGAGGCGAATAAGTAGCCTTTGGATTCACCTCAATCAGAATTACGATTGCGAAGATACGAGGTGTAGAAGCTCAGGGACCTATCTGTGAATAATACTCCTACAAACAAGTCCATGGAGGCATAAAACAGAAAACGTATTTAGAGAAATACGCTTTAAAAAGAGAAAGCATACTTTGGGCCGAAGAAGAAACAGAATAGCATTCAATACGCGAAGATGTATTCCAAAGAAATACGCCTCCACTTAAAACAGATGGGCCCGGGGCTGAGAGGCTTACAGCGGGGGCCCACTGGCACGGGGAGGGCCAGCGCGGTCGTCCTCTTCCCTGCGCCTCTATTCCTGCCGTGGAACAGAGCGGGGCCAAGGGAGGGGCCGGTAGGCTCTGGCCAACTCCGACCGAGCCAAGGCCACCGGGGACGCCTGGGGGAGCGGCGACGGGTGCTACCTCTTGAGCTTGCGTTGGTTTTTCCCTTGAAGAGGAAAGGGTGATGCAGCAAAGTAGAGTTAGTATTTCCCTCAGTTTTAAGAACCAAGGTATCAATCTAGTAGGAGACAACGCAACAAGTCACCGAATACCTGCACAAACAAAAACCAACTTGCACCCAACATGATAAAGGGGTTGTCAATCCCTTCACGGTTATTTGCAAAGTGAGATCTGATAGAGATGGATAAATGGTAAAGTAATATTTTTGGTATTTTGTGGTTTATGGTACAGAAAGTAAAATATTGCAAAGGAAGTAAATTGGAAACTAGAACTGTAGATCAGATACTTATATGATGGAAAGTAGACCCGAGGGCCATAGGTTTCACTAGAGGCTTCTCTCAAGATAGAAACTATTATGGTGGGTGAACAAATTACTGCGGAGCAATTGATAGAAAAGTGGAAATTTATGATGATATCTAAGGCAATGATCATGAATATAGGCATCATGTCTGTATCAAGTAGACGGACTCCTGCCTGCATCTACTACTATTACTCCACACATCGACCAACTCCTGCCTGCATCTAGAGTATTAAGTTCATAGAACAGAGTAACGCATTAAGTAAGATGACATGATGTAGCGGGATAAACTCAAGCAATATGATGAAAATCCCATCTTGTTATCCTCGATGGCAACAATACAATATGTGTCGGTTCCCCTTTTATCACTGGGATCAAGCACTGTAAGATTGAATCCAAAGCTAAGCACTTCCCCCATTGCAAGAAAAACCAATCTAGTTTGCCAAACCAAATCAATAGTTCGAAGAGACATGCAAAGATATCAAATCATGCATATAAGAATTCAAAGAAGATTCAAATAATATTCATAGATAAGATGATCATAAATCCTCAGTTCATCGGATCTCGGCAAACACACCACAAAAGAGTATTACATCAAATCAATCTCCAAGAACATCGAGGAGAACATGGTATTGATAATCAAAGAGAGAGAAGAAGCCATCTAGCTACTAGCTATGGACCCATAGGTCTATGGTAAACTACTCACGATTCATCGGAGAGGCAATGGTGTTGATGTAGAAGCCCTCCGTGATCGAATCCCCCTCCGGCAGGTCACCGGAAAAGGCCCTTAGGTGGGATCTCACGGGTACATAAGGTTGAGGCGGTGGAGAAGTGTTTTCGTGGCTCTCCTGATTGGCTTTGGAATATTTGAGAATATATAGGCGGAAAAATAGGTCGGTGGAGTCACGAGGGGCCCACAAGGGTGGGGGCGCGCCCTCCGTCCTTGTGGCTGCCTCTTGGCTTCCATGACAGGTACTCCAAGTCATGTGGATGCCTTCTGGTCCAAGAATAATCATCGCGAAAGTTTCATTTGGTTTGGACTCTGTTTGATATTCCTTTTCTACGAAACTCTAAAACAAGGAAAAAACAGGAACTGACACTGGGCTCTAGGTTAATACGTTAGTCCCAAAAATAATGTAAAATAGCATAATAATGCATATAAAACATCCAAAACAGATAATATAATAGCATGGAACAATCAAAAATTATAGATACGTTGGAGACGTATCAACAGGTGGCGCCAGGAGGAGGCAGAGGCGAGCTATGGTGGTGGTTCTCTGGCAATGCAGGCGCTCTAGTGAGGGGTCAAGGGGGTGGGGCGAACCACAGGAAGGAGAGGGAGGTGGTGGAGGTGGCTAGAGGAGGAGAGGGAGCCTGTGGTGGGCGAAAAAGATGAAGGTCTGCGATGGCTGAGACGAACTCCGGCAAGATTGGGCGAGATGGGGCACTCCGGTGGGCATAGGTGGAAGAGGAAGTGGTGAGGTGTGGTGTGGAAGAGCTCGGGACACTCTTATATAGCCGCGGGGAAGCCTCTAGAGCATCACGGGTGAGCACCAACATGGCTCTAATGACGATAGGGGTTGGACGCAGCACGGGCATGGCATTTGCAGCCGAACGACGACGAGATAAGGCGGGGCCTGGGAATAGGACGATGTGGACGAGCATGGGGGAGCTCCTAGATAAGGAGAGACATCGTGATGCGGAGGGAGCGAACAAGAACAACGTCCGGACCGTGCCAGAGCACGCCATTTGCATGACGCAAGCATGGTCACCGCGTGAACCGGTGCAGGCGGCGCATTTTGGCCTGGCCAACCATGTCCAGTAGATGGACCTTGCTACCCTCAGTATCAACAAAGAAAGAAATGAGCTCAAGGGCAAAGAAGAGATTATCACTGAGCTCCAAAATGGATCAACAGCAAGGTGTTTGTTGCCTAGTGTGGCTCACATGCTAGGAGATGGACTCGGAGCTTTGGTAATCTATTCGATGTAAAGGTGACTGTGTTGGCAAAATATCAACTCAAATGGAGATATAGAAATGATACTTGTTGTAGAATGCCACATACTGTACAGAAATACAATGTATGAAGTAGCACTCGCATAACAAGTTGGATAGAGCTGAATTTTGTAGGATATGTGTTATTAGGGCATATGAAGTTGCTGTAAAAGTATCATGCCATTTGGAAATACCAAAATGGTACTTGCTTCACAATGCATCTCTTTGGACAGAATTTGAGAAAAATAGCTGAGGAAAATTGTCTAGATAAAATAAGCCAAAATTTTTGTGGAGAGAGTTGATATGGATAGGATAATGTCCTGGTAAATTTTCAGCTTAACTAGAGCAATATAAAATATAGTTGCTTCACAACCTGAAAATCTGACCAGAAACCCAAATTTGATGCTGATCTCACATAGAGTGATGAAATGAGCCCAAATATTTAGGAGAGTGATGATTTGATCATATGAGGGACCTTGCAGAATTTCAACTCATTTGGATTACCATAGCTAGTACTATCTTCACAAATAATTCCCTCAGATAAGAACTTTGAAAAATTGCTCAGGAATATTCTCTAGGAAAATTGAGTTGAATTTTGACAGGAGGCGATGATATGGACATTAAAAGCTGTCCAAAAAGTTTGGGATCAATCAAGCAAAGATAAATGACACTTCCTTCTCAAAAAGCCACTTGGGGCAGAATGAGAAAGGAATACTTGTGAATTATCTTTGATGATGCCAAGAAAGGGTTTTGACATATTTGCGGAAGATATGACCCAAACAATTTATGAGAATTATTTGGGAATTTTGGGAGTGACAGAAATATAGGTTGCTTCACAACCTAGAAAAAAGAATTATTCCTTAAATAGAAAAGGAATATTCCCAATAAAATGAATATTGGGATTTGGGCTAGGATGAGAAATGACAGGGTCTTGGGATGATTTAGAGGATGACAAGCCAGTATGAAACCTAGTAAGACATGATCTTCCCAAGTTTTTGGATCATAGAGCCACGGAAAAGCAAACCAAAACAATAACTCAAATGAAATCAAAAGAAAAAGAAAAAGCCAAAATCCAGGGTGTTACAGCTAGTTAATTATTTGACTACTCATTGTTCTTCACTTATATCTTTTTGGAGTAGTTTGTCATTTACTCTCATGCTTCACTTATATCCTGTGAGTAAATGGTTGACTGAATTGAATATCATAGATCTAAATTATACATGCTTCATATGCTTATCCCATGGGGAGTAATGACTTCACTTATAAGAAGTATAGGTGATAAAATTTATTGAAAGTTAGCAAACTCAACATGGGTCACTTGAACAATTCATGAAAGAATATTGAAGGAAGAGATATTTCACATATAAATATACTATCTTGGACATCTTCTATGATTGTGAGCCCCATTAATTATTTTCAAACTTGAGCAAATTAGTTGAAGTTGGACAAGGAAGATAACGTAATGAGTTATGTTTGGGTATATTTGCATAGAAGTTATATTCTTACGGATCCTCTAACATGTGGTGCTTAGTTAGGATCTTTTGCTAGCCAAAATTTTGTACTAAGTAGAGATACTAGTTTTGCATCCAAAATCCTTAAACCCAGTTTCATGCCATGAGTGTCCACCATATCTGCCTATGGATAGAATAAGATCCTTCAAGTAAGTTGTCATCGATGCAAAAGAAATAAAAATTGCTCCTAAATATGTGTGATCTTTTATTGTAAGGGAAAATAAGCGTTGTACGAACTTGTGGTGGTAAAGGAATAAAAGCGATGGACTTCATAATAAAGGTTGCTATCACAAAGGGCAATATGACGTGACGTTCCTTTGCATTAAGGGTTTGCACATCCAACATTCAAAAGCGCATGACAACCTCTGCTTCCCTCTGCGAAGGGCCTATCTTTTACTTTCATGTATTTACTTTTATGCAAGATTCATTAGTATCCCTTCCTATTTCAAGCTCATTTATTCTATACTTGATAAGCATCATGTGATGGGGAAAGATCCAAGCATACACTACTAGGGAAAACCTTATACACGGAATCTTAGCAGCAGCGCGACACAAAAAGAAGCTCTACTGCTAATTAGCAGTAGCGCGCTTAAGAAAAACATGCAACTGATGCAAATTTAGCATTAGCGTGTGAGGGCTAAACTGTGCTGCTACAAAAATCGACCGACAGTAACCAAAAACCTAAGTTTAGCAGTAGCGCGGTGTCACGATGCGCGCTACTACTAATGCAATAGTAGTAGCGCGCTTTTTACTAACGTCGCTGCGGCTAATTTTGAAATTGTCCACACGGTTGGCCTCGTTTAGCAGTAGCGCGTGTGAGAAAAGCGCGCTGCTACTACGCTCTTATTAGTAGCACGTTTTTCCTCCCGCGCTACTGCTAAGACGCAGCACCCGGCCCCATTTTCCATGTCCTCCCCTCCCCCATCTCCTCTCGTCTCTTTCCCCTACCTCCCACATCTTCCCTCTCTCACTCTTCTTCTTCCTCAATACTTATCCCCCCATTACTCTCCCTCTTCTACCTACCTTTCTCTCTCTCTTCATTACTCCTAGCTAACTACATCACTTCCATTAATGCATCTCCTTTCTATTTTTCCTTCCCCCTCCACTAGTTGAAGTTGTCTCCCCCAAATTAGCTAGCTAGGTAGATGTAGCATTTAGTTAAGTGACCTATTTGCCCCCTAACTAGATCTATCTTTGTCAAGAAGAGCTTTGTGCACTTTTGATCTCCCTACATCATCATCTCCACGGTGTGCTCGATCTCGAGATAGAGGTGATTGAAATTTCATGATTTTGCAACATGGAAATATGTGTATGTGTGTGTGATATGATAATTGGGAAATATGATGGAAATTATGTGTGTGGCATGAATTGATGCCAAATTGTGCTTTTGAGTTGCCTATGTTTTGCCAAAATGTCGATTTATTTCCATTTCGGTGAATTCCGGGCAAACTCTAGATCTATATGTCCTATCTTTAGGGAAGGCCATGCCAAATTTTTGTATGACTTTGATGCATGCACGCATTTTTATAATCAATTTGTTTATTATTACTGTGCAGACATTCATGATGGTGAGTGGAACGATGGTGGATAGGTGGTTGCGGTCGGCGGTGCTGGACATGAAAGAAAGTAACCGAACAGAGGTTTTTTGTCCGTGTCGAAAATGCAAAGGAATAGTTTGGCTGGACCCCTATGGCGATGGTCATGTCGAAGCTCACCTGCTCATGACTGGTTTCATGGATGGCTATACTCGGTGGCTAATTGAAGATGAGGATGGCGATGTTGAGGACGCCAATGGGGCAGGCAATGACGACACGGGGCAAGATGAAGAGATGATCGATAATGGTGGCGGGGAAGAGGCCGGACATGGCGGTGGAGAAGGGGCCGGACATGGCGGTGGAGAGAACGTGGACTCCACGCAGCAGAGTTCATTGGTACTAAGTTCAATTGTGCGAGACCCTCATGTTCAAGCACTGCTTCGCAAGGATACGAGTACTGAGAGAGCTGCTTCAAGAGAGGAGGCTAAGCTGGAGCAACTAGTGGTAGACTCAAACACTCCATTGTATGATGGTTGAAATCCTAAGGTGACCCGCTTGAGTTTCACGCTCCAACTCCTGAAGACGAAGGCTAAAAACAAATGGACCGACACTAGCCTCAATGAGCATCTCAAGTACCTAAAGGATGTCCTTCCCGCGGGGAATCTATGTCCTACTAGTGTTGATGAGGCCAAGAAGATCGTGTTCCCTCTTGATCTGCCGTATGTTAGGTACCATGCATGCATCAACGATTGCGTAATTTATTGAAAGGAGCACGCGGAAAAAACAAGCTGTCCGGTGTGCAATGCTTCTCGATACAAGAAGGCCGGGAAGAAATGTCCCTAGAAAGTTGTATGGTACTTACCGATCACTCCCCGTCTCCAGCGGTATTTCGTAGATCCCAAGGGAGCAAAGCTAATGTGCTGGCACGCGGAAAGGAAGAAGCCCGACGATGGAGATGATCCAAAGCTGAGACACATCAAGGATGGAAGCCAGTGGAGATCGTTGAACAACTTATATCGGTATTTCGAATGTGATGCAAGGAACATCGTGCTCGGCGCGTGTACGGATGGCATGAATCCATTTGGCAACCAGAACACCAACCATAGCACATGGCCCATGTTTGTATGGATGTACAACGTCCCTCTGGTTGTGCATGAAGTCGAAGTACATTCACATGGGCATGCTTATTCAAGGTCGAAACAACTAGACAATAATATTAATTTGTATATGGGGCTAATTCAAGAGGAGTTAGACACGTTATGTAAAATATCGGCCAAGACATGGGACGCCAGCAAAGGCAAGTATTTCTACATGAGAGTCGCGCTGATCACGACGGTGCATGACTATCTTGGTTACGGATATGTCACAGGCCAGGTTTGCCATGGATATTGCGGATGCACGTGGTGCATGGATGATACGACGTCTCAGCAACTAACATCGAGGAAAGATGGCGGCTCTGGGAAAATCATGTACATGGGGCATAGAAGATGGCTCGAACAGGACGACTCATGGAGAAACCATGGAGATCTATTCAATGGTCACGCTGAGCATCGAGGACCTCCATGTAAGCGGAGCGGCAGCTAAATCGATGAGCTGTTGAAAAACTAGAAGGAGTGCCCCGCGCCGGGAAAGACGATGAAAAAGGCGCCGGAGCCGCTGCTGAAGGTATGGAAGACGAGGTCTGTGTTCTGGGACTTGGAGTACAGGCACAAACTTGATACACCTCATTGCCTTGATCAAATGCATATCTGTAAGAATGTCCTTGAGAGCTTGCTCGCGACACTGATGAACATGCCAGATAAGACAAAGGAAGGGGCCGAAGGCAAGAAAAGACTTGCAAGATTTGAATATCAGGGAAGATCTGCACATGCCGACACGTAAAAAGTCAGACGAGACAGAGACGGAGACAGAGGCGCGGGAGAAGAAGGGCAAGAAAATAAAGAAAGAGGATTATTGCCCCCCTTCTTGCTTCACCTTAAGCCAGGCTGAGATCAATCAATTCTTTAAGTGCCTTACCAGAGTCAAAGTTAGTTCTGGTTACTGTGGGAAGATAAGCAGATATCTAGACACAGACAAGAAAAGGTTCAGCGGGATGAAGTCCCATGACTGTCATGTGATGATGACGCAGATACTACCTGTTGCCCTTAGAGGGATAATGGACAAGCACGTCCGTGAAACGCTTATTGGTCTCTGCAACTTTTTCGACGTCATCTCTCGAAAGTCGATTAGTGTGAAGCAGCTCCGAAGGCTACATGGAGAGATCATTGTGATATTGAATGAGCTTGAGATATACTTCCCTCCCGCGTTCTTTGACGTGATGGTGCATCTGTGTGTCCATATTGTGGACGACATAATTGAAGGAAATATTCCCTAAAGGCAATAATAAAGTTATTATTTATTTCCTTATATCATGATAAATGTTTATTATTCATGCTAGAATTGTATTAACCGGAAACATAATACATGTGTGAATACATAGACAAACAAAGTGTCACTAGTATGCCTCTACTGGACTAGCTCGTTAATCAAAGATGGTTATGTTTCCTAACCATGAACAAAGAGTTGTTATTTGATTAACGGGATCACATCATTAGGTGAATGATCTCATTGACATGACCCATTCCATTAGCTTAGCACCCGATCGTTTAGTATGTTGTTATTGCTTTCTTCATGACTTATACATGTTCCTATGACTATGAGATTATGCAACTCCCGTTTACCGGAGGAACACTTTGTGTGCTACCAAACGTCACAACGTAACTAGGTGATTATAAAGGTGCTCTACAGGTGTCTCCAAAGGTACATGTTGGGTTGGCGTATTTCGAGATTAGGATTTGTCACTCCGATTGTCGGAGAGGTATCTCTGGGCCCTCTCGGTAATGCACATCACATAAGCCTTGCAAGCATTGCAACTAATGAGTTAGTTGTGAGATGATGTATTACGGAACGAGTAAAGAGACTTGCCGGTAATGAGATTGAACTAGGTATTGAGATACCGACGATCGAATCTCGGGCAAGTAACATACCGATGACAAAGGGAACAACGTATGGTGTTATGCGATCTGACCGATAAAAGATCTTCGTAGAATATGTAGGAGCCAATATGAGCATCCAGGTTCCGCTATTGGTTATTGACCGGAGACGTGTCTCAGTCATGTCTACATTGTTCTCAAACCCGTAGGGTCCGCACGCTTAAGGTTTTGATGACAGTTATATTATGAGTTTATGCATTTTGATGTACCGAAGTTTGTTCGGAGTCCCGGATGTGATCACGGACATGACGAGGAGTCTCGAAATGGTCGAGACATAAAGATTGATATATTGGAAGCCTATATTTGGATATCGGAAGTGTTCCGGGTGAAATCGGGATTTTACCGGAGTACTGGGAGGTTACCGGAACCCCCCGGGAGGTATGTGGGCCTTAGTGGGCCTTAGTGGAAGAGAGGAAAGGTGGCCAGGGCTGGGCCGTGCGCCCCTCCCCCCTAGTCCAAATAGGAAAAGGAGAGGGGGCCGGCACCCCCCTTCCTTCTCTCTCTCCTCTTTCCCCCTCCCGAATCCTATTACAAATAGGAAAGGGGGGAATCCTACTCCCGGAGGGAGTAGGACTCCTCCTGGCGTGCCCTATCCTGGCCGGCCGCACCCCCCCTTTGATCCTTTATATACGGAGGTAGGGAGCACCCCTAGAGAGACAAGTTGATCCACGTGACCATATTCTTAGCCGTGTGCGGTGCCCCCTTCCACCATAGTCCTCGATAATATTGTAGCGGTGCTTAGGCGAAGCCCTGCAACGGTAGTACATCAAGATCGTCACCACGCCGTCGTGCTGACGGAACTCTTCCCCGACACTTTGCTGGATCGGAGTTCGGGGATCGTCATCGAGCTGAACGTGTGCTAGAACTCGGAGGTGCCATAGTTTCGATGCTTGATCGGTCGGGCTGTGAAGACGTACGACTACATCAACCACGTTGTGCTAACGCTTCCGTTGTCGATCTACAAGGGTACGTAGATCACACTCTCCCCTCTCGTTGCTATGCATCACCATGATCTTGCGTGTGCGTAGGAATTTTTTTTGAAATTACTACGTTACCCAACAGTGGTATCAGAGCCTAGGTTTTATGTGTTGATGTTATTTGCACGAGTAGAACACAAGTGAGTTGTGGGCGATATAAGTCATACTGCTTACCAGCATGTCATACTTTGGTTCAGCGGTATTGTTGGACGAAGAGGCCCGGACCGACATTACGCGTACGCTTACGTGAGACCGGTTCTCCCGACGTGCTTTGCACAAAGGTGGCTAGCAGGTGACAGTTTCTCCAACTTTAGTTGAACCGAGTATGGCTACGCCCGGTCCTTGCGAAGGTTAAAACAGCACCAACTTGACAAACTATCGTTGTGGTTTCGATGCGTAGGTAAGATTGGTTCTTGCTTAAGCCCATAGCAGCCACGTAAAACTTGCAACAACAAAGTAGAGGACGTCTAACTTGTTTTTGCAGGGCATGTTGTGATGTGATATGGTCAAGACATGATGCTAAATTTTATTGTATGAGATGATCATGTTTTGTAACCGAGTTATCGGCAACTGGCAGGAGCCATATGGTTGTCGCTTTATTGTATGCAATGCAATCGCGCTGTAATGCTTTACTTTATCACTAAGTGGTAGCGATAGTCGTGGAAGCATAAGATTGGCGAGACGACAACGATGCTATGATGGAGATCAAGGTGTCGCGCCGGTGACGATGGTGATCATAACGGTGCTTCGAAGATGGAGATCACAAGCACAAGATGATGATGGCCATATCATATCACTTATATTGATTGCATGTGATGTTTATCTTTTATGCATCTTATCTTGCTTTGATTGACGGTAGCATTATAAGATGATCTCTCACTAATTATCAAGAAGTGTTCTCCCTGAGTATGCACTGTTGCGAAAGTTCTTCGTGCTGAGACACCACGTGATGATCGGGTGTGATACGATCTACGTTCAAATACAACGGGTGCAAAACAGTTGCACCCGCGGAATACTCAGGTTATACTTGACGAGCCAAGCATATACAGATATGGCCTCGGAACACGGAGACCAAAAGGTCGAGCGTGAATCATATAGTAGATATGATCAACATAGTGATGTTCACCAATGAAGCTACTCCATCTCACGTGATGATCGGACATGGTTTAGTTGATTTGGATCACGTAATCACTTAGAGGATTGGAGGGATGTCTATCTAAGTGGGAGTTCTTTAAGTAATATTATTAATTGAACCTAAATTTATCATGAACTTAGTAACTGATAGTATCTTGCTAATTCATGTTTGATTGTATATAGATGGCCCATGCTGTTGTTCCATTGAATTTTAATGCGTTCCTTGAGAAAGCAAAGTTGAAAGATGATGGTAGCAATTACACGAACTGGGTCCATAACTTGAGGATTATCCTCATTGCTGCACAGAAGAATTACGTCCTGGAAGCACCGCTGGGTGCCAGGCCTGCTGCTGGAGCAACACCAGATGTTATGAACGTCTGGCAGAGCAAAGCTGACGACTACTCGATAGTTCAGTGTGCCATGCTTTACGGCTTAGAATCAGGACTTCAACGACGTTTTGAAAATCATGGAGCATATGAGATGTTCCAGGAGTTGAAGTTAATATTTCAAGCAAATGCCCGGATTGAGAGATATGAAGTCTCCAATAAATTCTATAGCTGCAAGATGGAGGAGAACAGTTCTGTCAGTGAGCATATACTCAAAATGTCTGGGTATAATAATCACTTGATTCAATTGGGAGTTAATCTTCCAGATGATTGCGTCATTGACAGAATTCTCCAATCACTGCCACCAAGCTACAAGAGCTTCATGATGAACTATAATATGCAAGGGATGAATAAGACTATTCCCGAGCTCTTCGCAATGCTGAAAGCTACGGAGGTAGAAATCAAGAAGGAGCATCAAGTGTTGATGGTCAACAAGACCACTAGTTTCAAGAAAAAGGGCAAAGGGAAGAAGAAGGGGAACTTCAAAAAGAACAGCAAGCAAGTTGCTGCTCAAGAGAAGAAACCCAAACCTGGACCTAAGCCTGAAACTGAGTGCTTCTACTGCAAGCAGACTGGTCACTGGAAGCGGAACTACCTCAAGTGTTTGGCGGATAAGAAGGATGGCAAGGTGAACAAAGGTATATGTGATATACATGTTATTGATGTGTACCTTACTAATGCTCGCAGTAGCACCTGGGTATTTGATGCTGGTTCTGTTGCTAATATTTGCAACTCGAAACAGGGACTACGGATTAAGCGAAGATTGGCTAAGGACGAGGTGACGATGCGCGTGGGAAATGGTTCCAAAGTCGATGTGATCGTAGTCGGCACGCTACCTCTACATCTACCTTCGGGATTAATATTAGACCTAAATAACTGTTGTTTGGTGCCAGCGTTAAGCATGAACATTATATCTGGATCTTGTTTGATGCGAGACGGTTATTCATTTAAATCGGAGAATAATGGTTGTTCTATTTACATGAGTAATATCTTTTATGGTCATGCACCCTTAAAGAGTGGTCTATTCTTATTAAATCTCGATAGTAGTGACACACATATTCATAGTGTTGAAACCAAAAGATGCAGAGTTGATAATGATAGTGCAACTTATTTGTGGCACTGCCGTTTAGGTCATATCGGTATAAAGCGCATGAAGAAACTCCATACTGATGGGCTTTTGGAACCACTTGATTATGAATCACTTGGTACTTGCGAACCGTGCCTTATGGGTAAGATGACAAAAACACCGTTCTCCAGTACAATGGAGAGAGCAACAGATTTGTTAGAAATCATACATACAGATGTATGTGGTCCGATGAATATTGAGGCTCATGGCAGATATCGTTATTTTCTCACCTTCACAGATGACTTAAGCAGATATGGGTATATCTACTTAATGAAACACAAGTCTGAAACGTTTGAAAAGTTCAAAGAATTTCAGAGTGAAGTTGAAAATCATCGTAACAAGAAAATAAAATTCCTACGATCTGATCGTGGAGGAGAATATTTAAGTTACGAGTTTGGTGTACATTTGAAACAATGTGGAATAGTTTCGCAACTCACGCCACCCGGAACACCACAGCGTAATGGTGTGTCCGAACGTCGTAATCGTACTTTACTAGATATGGTACGATCTATGATGTCTCTTACTAATTTACCGCTATCGTTTTGGGGATACGCTCTAGAGACGGCCGCATTCACGTTAAATAGGGCACCATCAAAATCCGTTGAGACGACGCCTTATGAACTGTGGTTTGGCAAGAAACCAAAGTTGTCATTTCTGAAAATTTGGGGCTGCGATGCTTATGTGAAAAAGCTTCAACCTGATAAGCTCGAACCCAAATTGGAAAAATGTGTCTTCATAGGATATCCAAAGGAAACTATTGGATACACCTTCTATCATAGATCCGAAGGCAAGACTTTTGTTGCTAAATTCGGAAACTTTCTGGAGAAGGAGTTTCTCTCGAAAGAAGTGAGTGGGAGGAAAGTAGAACTTGACGAGGTAACTGGACCTACTCCCTTATTGGAAAGTAGTACATCACAGAAACCTGTTTCTGTGACACCTACACCAATTAGTGAGGAAGCTAATGATGATGATCATGAAACTTCAGAACAAGATACTACTAAACCTCATAGATCAACCAGAGTAAGATCCGCACCAGAGTGGTACGGTAACCCTGTTCTGGAAGGCATGCTACTAGATCATGATGAACCTACGAACTATGAAGAAGCGATGGTGAGCCCAGATTCCGCAAAATGGCTTGAAGCCATGAAATCCGAGATGGGATCCATGTATGAGAACAAAGTATGGACTTTGGTTGACTTTCCCAATGATCGGCAAGCAATTGAGAATAAATGGATCTTCAAGAAGAAGACGGACGCTGACGGTGATATTACTGTCTACAAAGCTTGACTTGTCGCAAAAGGTTTTCGGCAAGTTCAAGGGATTGACTACGATGAGACTTTCTCACCCGTAGCAATGCTTAAGTCTGTCCGAATCATGTTAGCAATTGCCGCATTTTATGATTATGAAATTTGGCAGATGGATGTCAAAACTGCATTCCTGAATGGATTTCTAGAAGAAGAGTTGTATATGATGCAACCAGAAGGTTTTGTCGATCCAAAGGGAGCTAACAAAGTATGCAAGCTCCAGCGATCCATTTATGGACTGGTGCAAGCCTCTCGGAGTTGGAATAAATGCTTTGATAGTGTGATCAAAGCATTTGGTTTTGTACAGACTTTTGGAGAAGCCGTATTTACAAGAAAGTGAGTGGGACATCTGTAGCATTTCTGACATTATATGTGGATGACATATTACTAATTGGAAATGATATAGAATTTCTGGATAGCATAAAGGGATACTTGAATAAGAGTTTTTCAATGAAAGACCTCGGTGAAGCTGCTTACATATTAGGCATTAAGATCTATAGAGATAGACCAAGACGCTTAATTGGACTTTCACAAAGCACATACCTTGACAAAGTTTTGAAGAAGTTCAAAATGGATCAAGCAAAGAAAGGGTTCTTGCCTGTGTTACAAGGTGTGAAGTTGAGTCAGACTCAATGCCCGACCACTGGAGAAGATAGAGAGAAAATGAAAGATGTTCCCTATGCTTCAGCCATAGGCTCTATCATGTATGCAATGCTGTGTACCAGACCTGATGTGTGCCTTGCTATAAGTTTAGCAGGGAGGTACCAAAGTAAGCCAGGAGTGGATCACTGGACAACGGTCAAGAACATCCTGAAATACCTGAAAAGGACTAAGGATATGTTTCTCGTTTATGGAGGTGACAAAGAGCAAATCGTAAGTGGTTACGTCGATGCGAGCTTTGACACTGATCCGGATGATTCTCAATCGCAAACCGGATACGTATTTACATTAAACGGTGGAGCTGTCAGTTGGTGCAGTTCTAAACAAAGCGTCGTGGTGGGATCTACGTGTGAAGCAGAATACATAGCTGCTTCGGCAGCAGCAAATGAAGGAGTCTGGATGAAGGAGTTCATATTCGATCTAGGTGTCATACCTAGTGCATCGGGTCCAATGAAAATCTTTTGTGACAATACTGATGCAATTGCCTTGGCAAAGGAATCCAGATTTCACAAGAGAACCAAGCACATCAAGAGACGCTTCAATTCCATCCGAGATCTAGTCCAGGTGGGAGACATAGAGATTTGTAAGATACATACGGATCTGAATGTAGCAGATCCGTTGACTAAACCTCTTCCACGAGCAAAACATGATCAGCACCAAGGCTCCATGGGTGTTAGAATCATTACTATATAATCTAGATTATTGACTCTAGTGCAAGTGGGAGACTGAAGGAAATATGCCCTAGAGGCAATAATAAAGTTATTATTTATTTCCTTATATCATGATAAATGTTTATTACTCATGCTAGAATTGTATTAACCGGAAACAAAATACATGTGTGAATACATAGACAAACAAAGTGTCACTAGTATGCCTCTACTGGACTAGCTTGTTAATCAAAGATGGTTATGTTTCCTAACCATGAACAAAGAGTTGTTATTTGATTAACGGGATCACATCATTAGGTGAATGATCTGATTGACATGACCCATACCATTAGCTTAGCACACGATTGTTTAGTATGTTGCTATTGCTTTCTTCATGACTTATACATGTTCCTATGACTATGAGATTATGCAACTCCCATTTACCGGAGGAACACTTTGTGTGCTACCAAACGTCACAACGTAACTGGGTGATTATAAAGGTGCTCTACAGGTGTCTCCAAAGGTACATGTTGGGTTGGCGTATTTCGAGATTAGGATTTGTCACTCCGATTGTCGGAGAGGTATCTCTGGGCCCTCTCGGTAATGCACATCACATAAGCCTTGCAAGCATTGCAACTAATGAGTTAGTTGTGAGATGATGTATTACGGAACGAGTAAAGAGACTTGTCGGTAACGAGATTGAACTAGGTATTGAGATACCGACGATCGAATCTCGGGCAAGTAACATACCGATGACAAAGGGAACAACGTATGGTGTTATGCGGTCTGACCGATAAAAGATCTTCGTAGAATATGTAGGAGCCAATATGAGCATCCAGGTTCCGCTATTGGTTATTGACCGGAGACGTGTCTCGGTCATGTCTACATTGTTCTCGAACCCATAGGGTCCGCACGCTTAAGGTTTTGATGACAGTTATATTATGAGTTTATGCATTTTGATGTACTGAAGTTTGTTCGGAGTCCCGGATGTGATCACGGACATCACGAGGAGTCTCGAAATGGTCGAGGCATAAAGATTGATATATTGGAAGCCTATATTTGGATATCGGAAGTGTTCCGGGTGAAATCGAGATTTTACCGGAGTACTGGGAGGTTACCGGAACCCCCCGGGAGGTATATGGGCCTTAGTGGGCATTAGTGGAAGAGAGGAGAGGTGGCAGGGCTGGGCCGTGCGCCCCTCCCCCCTAGTCCGAATAGGACAAGGAGAGGGGGCCGGCGCCCCCCTTCCTTCTCTCTCTCCTCTTTCCCCCCTCCCGAATCCTATTCCAAATAGGAAAGGGGGGAATCCTACTCCCGGAGGGAGTAGGACTCCTCCTGGCACGCCCTGTCCTGGCTGGCCGCACCCCCCCTTTGATCCTTTATATACGGAGGCAGGGAGCACCCCTAGAGAGACAAGTTGATCCACGTGATCATATTCTTAGCTGTGTGCGGTGCCCCCTTCCACCATAGTCCTCGATAATATCGTAGCAGTGCTTAGGCGAAGCCCTGCGATGGTAGTACATCAAGATCGTCACCACGCCGTCGTGCTGACGGAACTCTTCCCCGACACTTTGCTGGATCGGAGTCTGGGGATCGTCATCGAGCTGAACGTGTGCTAGAACTCGGGGGTGCCGTAGTTTCGGTGCTTGATCGGTCGGGCCGTGAAGACGTACGACTACATCAACCACATTGTGCTAACGCTTCCATTGTCGATCTACAAGGGTACGTAGATCACACTCTCCCCTCTCATTGCTATGCATCACTATGATCTTGCGTGTGCGTAGGAATTTTTTTTGAAATTACTACGTTACCCAATAATAATAGACTTGGGGTCGTCATTTCTGCACAACATGATGCCGTTTGAGAGGATGAATGGGATCATCAAAGGATTCGTTCATAACATGTCCCGTCCGGATGGAAGCATCATCTAGGGCTATCTGACACAAGAGTGCATCTCTTTCTGTGAGAATTTTCTATATGGCCCAAACTAGCCACCTGGTGTTAGTGTTGGTTTTCCCGTTAACAAGCACGATGGGAGGCTTGAAGGAGAAGGTCACTCCAACGGTCGCAGGGAACTGCACGTGTCATACTCAGATCGATGCAGCAACTTTGACAGAGCAAACTTGGTAGTGCTACAACACCTAGATGAGGTAGATCCTTTGGTGGAACTGTAGAAATTATTGCAACCGTGACCGGGGGGGTATGCAGGACGGACGCCGAAGTTACTAGAGAGCACAACTCCACTTTCCTGCATTGGTTCAAAGAGAATATTATTGCTAATCCCCCGGAGGAGGGATCTAAGGACGGATTGGTCATATACGCCTTAGCACATGGCCCCTCGCCCAACCTCGTAACCTATCAGGCATACGATATCAACGGATACACGTTCTACACGGAGGCCAAAGATATGGACAGTGATGATAAGAACTCAGGGGTGATGATGGAATGCATGACCAGCAGAGACGACGACGCAATTGAAAGATTTTACGGAAGGGTCGAGGATATCTAGGAGCTTGACTACTCTGGACTGCACAACACTAAGATGTTCCGTATCAGATGGGCTAAGAATGTCCAAAGAGAAAACCATAATTTCACTACCATGACTATACCCGACGCCAAGAGCGCTACTGTGAACACTATCGCAAAAAACGAGCCATGGGTACACGCTAAGCACGTGACACAATGCTTCTTCATAACCGACCCGTGCAATCCCAGCCGTGTTGTCGTGAGGAAAGGCAAAAGGAACATCATTGGAATGGATGGAGTCACCAACGAGGAAGACTACGATCAGTACGGCAACCCAATGAGGGAAGATGACGATGATGATGAAGTATACGTCAAAGAAGAATCAATACTACATTACGTAAGAAAAATCCTACTCCATGGAAAAGGAAAAGTCACAATGAGGGGCTCAATTATTCTTCAACGAACAAGAAGGGAAAAAAGCTGACTCAAAAATGAAAACGTCACCGTTGAGGAACCGTTTGTTATCGGTCAAATGATGTAATATATATGTTCCTAGTTTGTATACACACTTAGCCATTATTATGCATGGGTCCAATGATGTAATATATATGTTCCTATTTTGTATACATATTTAACCGTCAAATGATGCAATATATATCGCCTTCCCTTCGTTCACTACTCTCAGAAAAAAAGAAAAGAAAAGTGAGAGAAAATAAAGGAAAAGAAAATAGAAGGAAACAAACAGGAAAACTATTATATAGGTACTAGTTATAGCAGCAGCGCTTTTGTGAGAACAATGGGCCTTCTACGGGTCGTAGCAACAATGGGCCTTCTACGTGTCGTATGATCGATAGGCCAAACATGGCCCAATAACAAACCGCATTATGGGCCGTAAACGGGCTAGACTTGGAATCGTCCATTCATGGGCCGACAATAACGGGCCATCGTTAATCGGTCATATTTGATGACAATATGAAAACAGCCCAACGGATTAACAGGTCAGAAATGAGCCGATTGTAACCGCGGGCTGAATTTGGCCCACAAGCAGAAAAGTCCAATAACGGGTCGTAAGTAACCAAATGCTGGAAATGAGCCCAAGAATAAATGGGCCCTGTGAAGGCCGAAAGATAACACAGTGGAAATGGCCCAATGGAATAATGGGCCATTAATGGGTATAAAGGGGTACACTATTCATTGCGGACCAGATTCACCATGGGCCGTTAATGGGCCAAGAGTTACAAATGGCCTCGTATGGGACGAAAGACATCATGGGCCATACATGGGCCGAAAGTTACAACGGGTTGGAGTCATATTAGACGGCCCAGATGAAGCTACCAGGCTTAATTCCGATAGGCCGTAATAGGACGTGAGTTAGCGGGCCGTAAATGGGCTATATATGAGCATGTCGTTAACAGGCTTTCCGTGGGTCGGCCCGTGACCTTTTGACCAAGTCAAACGGGCTGGCCTTTTCACCGGAATGTGCCTTTGTTGGGTCGTGCGACATGTCAACGTATCATAGGCGCCTCCTATCCAATGAATGGATGGCATCTGTCCCAACGGTGAGCCAACACGTGTTTCCTCCAGCCAATGAGAATTTTACACGTGGAAAATCCTCAGTCGTATGGGCTATTAGCGGGTTATCGGATCCAAAACAGGACCCAGTAGCTTAACGGCGACCCGTTATGGTAGATGTCATGTGTCGGTCACCCTTGACAAAAGCACTTCCATGACGCGCGATTTATCGTCATGGAAGTGGACACTTCCGTGATGATAATTTTGGTAATGTCATGGAACACTTCTACGACAGCACATGTATGACTATCTTGATTCTATCATAAAATCATCATGGATGTACATGCGTGACAAAAAACGTGACCTACTGTGACAAACAAGTATCATCACGGAAGTGTATTTTTTTTGTAGTGCACGTCGAGTGCCAGTCACGCTTGTCCTTGTTGTAGGAATCCTTCATGTCTCTGTAATAGGGGTCAATGATGGCCTCGGCAAGGTGAACCAGCGAGTCCTTCTCGTGCTTCTTGCTACCCTAGATCTTGTATGGCTCTAGATGTCGACAAGATTCTCGAAGGCGATGCCCGAATTCTTGAGCACCTTTACATCGTTGGTGATGTCCACCGTAGCAAACATGTAGTGGGGGATATCGAGAAACCTGGTGAAACACTCACAAGGCCTTGTGGCCAGGCAGTAGTGGTAGACGAGGACGTGATTGTGCAAGCACATCTAGGTGACGACAACCTTGGGATGAGACCCTGCACGAGCGCGGGTGTACTCGAGGTCGAAACCGACAACCTTGTACATCTCCTTAGCAAGAAACAGCTCCATGATGTGGATGGAGTGCCCCACGCAGACTTGGTTGTTGGTGTACACCACCAAGAGCTCCATGAACCTTCTGTGGGTATCCACCACAGCATGCATGGAGAACTAAAGCTCGTCGTCGTCAGCTGCTCGGAGCGCTATCGGAGACACGCGGGATACCCGGCCCTCTAAGAATTTGTTGTGGTGGGTGTGCTACTTGCAATACTGGTGCGTGATCGAAAGTTTGAAGAGGCACAAGGGTTAAATGGCCACTATAATAAATGGGGGCCGACCGGCCTATAATCGTCACGTCTTGTCACCGCATTCATAGCAGAGGATTCCAGTGCACGCTTGAGCACCCCGCACACATTTTGCTTGACCATGCATGAGCTCGAAGTGGCGCCAAATGTATCGTTGGTGTGCCTGTTCCTGCGCAACCGCGCAAGCTTCCCGCCCGGCTAGTTTGGCCATGCGTCGGCTAGAAGAGGGGCAAATCGTGGGCGTTTATTGGCAAAAAGCTTGGTAAAAATGAAGTGTGTGGAATGACTTCGATCATAAGTTTACCCTTGGCTGATAAGGTCAAAGTTACATAGAAGGGTGATGATGGACACTCGAGTGCGATAATTAATTCTGCGCTCTACAGGGCACATGGTTGAAGAAACCAACTATGTGCAATAATATTGAAGATCATAGTCGAGTTAGCTATATAGATCGTTTGTGATGAGATCGACAAGGGAAACACCTTCGAGAATGGTTAATAAAACCTAAGTCCATTGCATATTTAGGTCAAAATAGTACTACCAATATATGGGTCTCATACGATGCCATTTCAAGGACTGTACCAAAAAATCTCAAAAAATTACAAGGTTCAAATTCCAGAGTTATATGGCTCAAATTCAAAGATTACAAGGTTCAAACTGATATTATAAATCAAATTCGGCTCATTCAGCTGCAAACGCCTGCGCTTATTCCCTGAACATGGATATAAGAGAGGTTCAAACTAATATTACCACTTGTAAGGCTAGTTTAGAAACCTCATCATTTTGGCAAAGGGATCAGCCACTGAGAAGTCATGTATGGGGTTGACACAATGACTTCCGATTACTCTGTCATCTGAAGTTCCAAAATGAAATTCAACTTTTTCATAGCCTTTTCCATTCCGTCGCAGCCGCCGATGCTGATCAACAAACCATTCAGTTTTTTGAAATAAATGTAGGGCAAACCTCGTTACCTTCATCACCCTTGCTCTAACAACAAAGAACCTGGCGAATATAATCATCGGTAAGGTCCCTCGGTATGAGTTCAAGTACCTTGTGAGTGTTGCAGATCTAGGCATTCGATGTGATTGTTATATTGTATAACAATATATATCCACCACTGGGCCTAATCTTATCTGCAAAAGAAGAAAATGTGTAAGTGCCTACATGTAGTTCCGAACAACACTACAAGCCTATTTGGTTTGTAGGATTTGTAAAATGCACTAACGTGCCATCTTCAATCCGACATGATTAACATGAGCATTTGATTACAATCTAGAAAAATGTAGCCTTCTTCACTAGAGGTTGGAGTGGATGAAAAATTCCCAAAGAAAACTAGTACAGATGAATCCAAAGGAGAAATGCTTATGGATTGTAACCATATGGATCAAGCAACCAATATGGGGGGAAAACATGTATGTACTGAAATCCTCCAAACATTCCTTCAGAAATCGTAGTACATTGTCATTGTAAACTTGGGAAAGGTGTCAAAAATTGAACTCCCTTATGGTTAACATTTAATAGGAAAGGAACATCACCTCGATATATAGCTTCTCCAGGAACGGAAAGCATCTCAGGAAGCTGACAACTTGGTCCAGGTTGGGGCCAATTGATTCTAGTGCCTAAACCTTCACTGTCCACAGATTCGAGGTCAAGCTTGTCGGAATCATTTTCTAGATGACATACGAACATACATCTTCAAAATTAGAAATAATATTAATTTCAAGAAGGAGAGGTAGAAGGCGACTGTTGTACCTGAACGGGTGTGGATCCAATAACAAGTTCGGAGTATTTGTCAGACTAGTAGCGCACCACTATCAATTTCGGCGCAGAAATGACATTGATCATACTGTGGTACACATTTTGTGATGTCTTGTTGTAGCACCAACAACACACATAAATAGTCTGGAGAGTCATGGACGTGATGTGGAAGCTACTCAACCCATTGATTGCCTGAAGACGAAGGTACACGCGTGTAGTACAGCGGCGGAGCAGGTGCTCCATGTCACTGTTTGGGAGGCAGACGACGACGAGCTTGAGGTGCTTCAGACGTGGTAGAATAAGAGTGGGCATGTGATACGTCTCCAATGTATCTATAATTTATGAAGTGTTCATGCCATGTTTACAACAATTCTATATGATTTTGGTATGATTTGATTAGAACTAACCCGGACTGAAGCTGTTTTCGGCTGAACTGCCGTGGTGTTGTTTTTGTGCAGAAATAAAAGTTCGCGGAATGGGCTGAAAATTTACGGAGAATATTTTTGGAAAATATATAAAATACTAGAGCAAAAAGATACCAGAGGGAAATCTCGAGGCCACCATAAGGGTGGGGGCGCCCCCCTCCTAGGGCGTGCCCTCCGGTCTTGTCACCGCCTTGTGGACCCTCTTGACTTGCCCCCGACGCCAAAAGCTCCTATATATTAGGAAACTCGAGAACACAACCTAGATCGGTAGTTCCGCTGCCACAGGCCTCTGTAGCCACGAAAAATCAATCTAGGCCCTCTCTGGCACCCTACCGGAGCGGGCCATCATCACCAAAGGCCATGGAGGAGGATCCTCGAGGGGGACACCATCGCTATGGAGGTCAAGGACCAAAGGCAGAACCTCTCCCCATCTAGGGGGAGGCCATGGAGGAGGAAGCGCAAGGGGGAGAACCTCTCTCCCTCTCTCTCGGTGGCGCCGGAGTGCCATCAGGGGAAACATCGCCGCGGTGATCGTCTTCAGCAACATCACCATCTTCATCACCATCCTCATCTCTTTTACGCGGTCCACTCTCCCGCACCCCACTGTAATACCCTACTTTAACATGGTGCTTTATGTCACATATTATGATCCAATGATGTGTTGGCATCCTATGATGTTTTGAGTAGATTTCTTTTGTCCTTTGGATTGATTGACGATCTAGATTGATTTGAGTTGTATGTTTTATTTTGGTGTTGTCCTATGGTGCCTCCCGTGCCGCGCACACGTGAAGGATTCTAGCTGTAGGGTGTTGCAATACGTTCATGATTCGCTTATAGTGGGTTGCTTGAGTGACAGAAGCATAAACCCGAGTAAGGGGGCTATTGTGTATGGGGTAAAGGGGACTTGATGCTTTAATTATGGTTGGGTTTTACCTTAATGATCTTTAGTAGTTGCGGATGCTTCCTAGAGTTCCAATCATAAGTGCATATGATCCAAGAAGAGAAAGTATGTTAGCATATGTCTCTCCCTCATATAAAATTGCAATGACGACTACCGATCTTGTTAACAATTGCCTAGGACAATTCCGCACACTGATCCATCATTACTCCACACTCGCTATTTATAATATATAGTAATATATTCTAACTTTATGATAAAAGCACCTACATTTATATTTTAGTTCTCCGATATCATGCAAAGGTATCCTCTTCATACCCACAACGTAGTTTTATTTCTCGTTTCTTCTTGGAAGTAAATGTTTGGTGTATGTAGAGTCGTATAAGTGGCCGATAGGACTAGAGAGAATATTGATATTACCTTTAGCTCCTTGTGGGTTAGACACTCCATACTTATCACTTCCAGCTTTGGAAATTGCTATGATAATTCCTTGAACTTCGTGATTATCAAGCTCTTTTCTGGCGTCGTTGCCGGGGAGCAATAGCATGGGGTTGATATTTTCGTGTATGATTGTTTGATTTCTTCACTAAGTAGATTTTGTTTTCCTTTTGTTTTTCTTTAGTTGTGGGTGAAACAAACAAAAATTACAAAACGAAAATACCAAAAAAAAATACTTGCCTCTTATGCCTAAAAACTTTTTCAAAAAGAGAAGTGATTGGAAGGTTATGCATTGGAGAAGTGAAGGTCAACCTTGAACACTTGTGTTCATGCTCATGGAAACAATGTAGAATTTTTCATGTAAGTTTCTCAAAAATAATTATCCCCTTGTATATATCCATTTTATTATAAAAATATTGTGCCAAAGTTTGGATTTAGAATGTTTAAATTGCTTATTTGGTGTGTGCAGCAGAAAAATAGAAACTTTGGCTGTAGTGTTTGAATTTTTATTTTTAATTGGGGCGTGATAAAATCTTGAAATTTTTACACATCACTACTCTGCAAGTTTTTTAGATTTTCCTATGTTTTTAGAATTTTTGGATTTACCGAAGTATATGAAAGTTCCATATTGTTTCAGACTGTCATGTTCTTGACCGTTTCTGTTTTCTATGTCTTGTTCACTTATTTTGATGAATCTATGGGTAGTATCGGGGGGTATGAACCATAGTGAAGTTGGAATACAGTAGATATAATGCTAATATGAAATTGTAATGAGTTTACAACAATACCTAAAGGTAGTGATTTATTTTATTATACTAATGGATCTCACAAAGTTTTTTCATTAAGTTTTGTGTGGATGAAGTGTTCGAAGAACGAGGAGTTACTGATCTGAGAAGAATAAGGAGAGGCAAGAGTTCAAGCTTGGGGATGCCCAAGGCACCCCAAGTAAATATTTCAAGGATACTCAAGCATCTAACCTTGGGGATGCCCAGGTTGGCATCCCATCTTTCTTCTTCAACAATTATCGGTATACCTTCGTTTTTGTTTTGTTCACATGATATGTGTCTTTTGAGTTTATTTTTCCTTTATATTCCTTTATGAACCATGCTAGTATGAGATAGCCCTTCATTGATTTTTATAATGCTCTTTGTTCTTCACTTAAATCTTTTGAGTATAGGCTTTATAGAATGCTCTTTGTGCTTCACTTAAATCTTTTGAGTATGGCTTTGTAGAATGCTTTGTGTGCTTCACTTATATGCTTTAAGCCTGGATATTGGTCAATATATATTATTTGTAGAATGATCTATGAACTTCACTTATATCTTTTAGAGTACGAATAAAATTATCATTGAAATTGGGCTTGGAAGTGTATCATTAAAAATATCATGCCTAGCTAGAAAGGCAGTAATGAAAAGCGCTTGTTGGGAGACAACCCAATATTTATCCTTACTATTTTTATGTGTTCACATGATTAAGCTACTGCAGTAATCATGTTTTATAGCTTTTGTTTCAATAAAGTGCCAAGTGAAAGCTTTGGGGTAGTGTGGTTGATAGTTGAATTGATTCTGTGCAAAAACAGAAACTATTGTGCCCAGTCACAGAATTGTTTAAAATAACTGGAGTGTTGAAAAATTCTGAATTTTTTACAGATGATTGATATACAAATTGCCTATGTTGTCCTAACTTTTCAGAATTTTTGGAGTAACATAAGTATGGTTGTTATTCAGATCATTACACACTGTTCTGTTTTTGACAGATTCTGTTTTCAATGCATAGTTTGTTTGTTTTCTAGTTTCTATGGCTTATATTTCTCAATATAAATTGTAGAAATGATATCGTATAGTAGGCATTGTGCGAGAAAAAAAAATATGAGTCTTGTCTTGACAATACCAAAGTGAATGAATTGTCTTTCTCATACTAACCCATCTCACGAAATTCCGTTAAGTTTTGTGTGATTGAAGTTTTCAAGTTTTGGGTGAGATATCTATGCGAGGAGAATAAGGAGTGGAAAGACCCTATGATTGGGGATGCCCAAGGAACCCAAAGGTAATATTCAAGGAAGACTCAAGCGCCTAAGCTTGGGGATGCCCCGGAAGGCATCCCCTCTTTCGTCTTCAGAACCATCAGTATACCTTACTCGGAGCTATATTTTTATTCGTCACATGATATGTGTTTTGCTTGGAGGCTATTTTCATTTTACTTGCTATTTGAATAGAATCATGGGATCTGAAATCTTGAATGAGAGAGAGTCTTCCCATGGCTAGTTTGGCACCCTGGCTCAGAGAGATAGAAACGCCCCGTATTCCAACCTAGAGATCGAGGTAAGTCTCTGGAATACGACAATACTTGGCATAGAACAAATCAGCTCTTTATTACAACCGATATGGATACAAGGGGATTACATCGGCATGACGATACTACACCTGCCAGTGTTTCTCTATGCAAGCAGTAGAACAACACATAGGAGCAGAATAGATTTCTAGTAATGGAACAACAACAACGACGATAGACTCCATTCTATAGGGACGCTTTCTGGAACGTTTATCCTAGCTCGCAAACTCAAGATCCTCGACAAACAAGCAATCAGACAAGGCATGACCTGCAAACTGGCATGACACGCCAGGTCAGTACATTGATTGTTCTTGCAAGCTCACAGCAACCAAAGCAATCAAGACAAACAACAGCATGACAATTATAGGTTACTTAGCAATGCTGAACATGATACTAGCTGAATAACATGGCATGAACATGATACATCTAGAGCAATACTAGATGAGCATGGCATGACCATATGATGATACTAGCATGCATCATGTTAACAATATCATGCACCGACTTACTCTGTTCGGGGTTACTTGTAACCACCGCATGGATCACTTACCATCATGGTCATCACACGATCACCTCAGGATCAAATCAAGCTTGGTATTAACAATACCGTAGTAATCATTACATGACCACAAGGAGCTTGATGTTTTCCCTTGATTCTCGCATAACACCATAAACATCAACAAACTTCGGTATCCATGATACCACTGTGATCCTCTCATGATCACATAAGATCAACCAACTTCTTTCCTCATCGAACTAGGGTTATTATTAAGCAGGTTATTATTATTGTTGACCCATAGTGACACCTACTATGAACTGGGCCCTTATTTGTGGGCATGGCTATCAATAGATTAAACACTCTGCAGAGGTTAGCACAATGTACCCACACCATAGAACCCATGGCCTCGTGCTCACATTCGGGTGGACCAACGGTGTTCCGACAAAACCGATCTACTGCCATGACACTCTCCCGGCCACTCCGACAAACTCCCCTTTGGGCTAAGTCATGGGTGGCCCCAATTCCACTCTGGACATCCAACGGCCACCGTCGCGGCAAAACAAAAACGGTCCCAAATAGGGACATGTGCACATAACCAAACTCGAGCCCACAAGCCTTATGTCCGCCTACCTAGCCAAGGTAACGCACGCCCATAACCTTCCCTAGTTGGAGGTACCCGTGAGAGGCATGACAATAGACCTAGTTAGGAGCCCCCGTAAAGCAAGTGTGGCTGCACTGGTCAGCTCGATTTCGATGGCAGTATGACTCGGCCAATAGGTGTTCATGTTCATATAAAGTCCGGTTAAACTTGAATGCAAATGATGTTGAGTCATACAATATAAAATGATGAGATAAAAGCGCATATGAGGATGATATCAACACGACCATGGGTAGAGCAACATAACCAAATGAATCATTCACATCATTAATAATAAAGCACTTAGTCTACCTCATGTAGATGAACATGGCATAGCGATGATCGTACGTAACATAGGTACTTCATAACAGACGGTAATCATGCATCAGATGAACATCAATATCACCAGTATGTACTGCTACCAAGCATGACAATGGGAATAATACTAGCAAGTAGTACATACTAACAAGGTGCATACGAACATAGCATGAAAATAAGCATGTATCCATAAGCATAACCGAAACGGTACTAGCAGTAATTTATTAAATATTCAAGTGAAAACCATGGCTACTGCAAATCCATCATGCAAGTGGCTGTTGTGGCTTGCCTGGGGTTGCCGAATATTCTAGGGAGAAATGCGGTGAAGTGCGGTGAATACTCTGGGGAGAAGGGGGCTAGAATAGGGCAAGGGAAAAATGGTGATTTTCACAATGGGACCACCTAGTGAAAATGATACCAACAAATAGAGCTCGACGAGACGAAGAAGTAGGCTTTGGATTCACCTCAATCGGAGTTACGGTTGCAAAGATACAAGATGTAGAAGCTCAGGGACTTATCTGTGACTAAAACTCCTACAAACAAGTCCCCGGAGGCAGAAAACATAAAACATATTTTGAGAAATACGCTTGCATAAAGAAAACACGTACTTTGGGCCAAAGAAGAAATAGAATATGCTTTCAACACGCGAAGACGTATTCCAAACAAATACGCCTCCACTTAAAATAGATGGGCCCGGGACTGAGAGGCTTACAGCAGGGCCCCCTGGCAGGAGGGGAGGGCCAGCATGGTCGTCCTCTTCCCCACACCTCTGTTCCTCCTATGGAATAGAGCGGAGGCGGGGGAGGGGCACGGCGAGGGGTCGGCCGGCTCCGTACAACTCCGGCCGAGGCCACCGGCGGGTGCGGGGCGCCGAGAGGGGCCCGTTCAGAGGCGAATGAGGCACCGGGGAGGCCTGGGGGAGCAGCAACTGGCGGCGCTAGGAGGAGGCAGAAGCGGGCGGTGGTGGTGGTTCTCCGGCGGCGCTCCGGCGAGGGGGGCAAGGGGGTGGGGCGAACCGCGGGAAGGAGAGGGAGGTGGTGGAGGTGGCTAGAGGTGGAGAGGGGGCCTGTGGTGGCCAAAAAAGATGAAGATCGACGGTGGCCGAGACGAACTCCGACAAAGATTGGGTGAGATGGGGCACTTTGGCGGGCAAAAGTAGGCGGGCGGAAGTGGTGAGGTGTGGAAGAGCTCGGAGCACTCTTATATAGCCGCGGGGAAGCCTCTAGAGTATCACGGGCGAGCTCCAACGTGGCTCTAGTGGAGGACAGGGGATGGACGCGGCACGGGCATGGCATTTGCGGCCGAACAGAAACAAGATAAGGTGGGGCCTAGGCACAGGACGATGCAGACAAGCACGGGGAGCTCCTGGACAAGGAGAGACGTCGAGACGTGGAGGGAGCTGATATGTCTCAAATGTATCTATAATTCGTGATTGTTCCAAGCTATTATATTATCTATCTTGGATGTTTTATATGCATTTATATGCTATTTTATATGATTTTTGGGACTAACCTATTAACCTAGAGCCCAGTGCCAGTTTCTGTTTTTTCCTTGTTTTTGAGTTTCGCAGAAAAGGAATATCAAATGGAGTCCAAATGACCTAAAAATTTACGGAGATTACTTTTGGAAAATATGAAAAATACTGGAACAAAAATTTATCAGAGAAGAGTCCCGGGGCCACCACAAGGGTGGAGATTGCCCCCCTAGGGCGTGCCCCCCATCCTTGTCATCGCCTTGTGGACCCCCCTGACTTGTTCTCGACACCAAAAATTCCTATAAATATAGAAACCCCCAGAAATAAACCTCGATCGGGAGTTCCACCGCCACAAGCCTCTATAGCCACAAAAAACCAATCGGGAACCCGTTCCGGCACCCTGCCGGAGGGGGAAACCATCACCGATGGCCATCTTCATCATTCTGGAGCTCTCCATGACGAGGAGGGAGTAGTTCACCCTCGGGGCTGAGGGTATGTACTAGTAGCTATGTGTTTGATCTCTCTCTCTCTCGTGTTCTTGATATGGCATGATCTTGATGTACCGCGAGCTTTGCTATTATAGTTTGATCTTATGATGTTTCTCCCCCTCTACTTTCTTGTAATGGATTGAGTTTTCCCTTTGAAGTTATCTTTTCGGATTGAGTCTAGAAGGATTTGAAAACACTTGATCTATGTCTTGCATGTGCTTATCTGTGGTGACAATGGGATATTCACGTGATCTACTTGATGTATGTTTCGGTGATCAGCTTGCGGGTTATGTGACCTTGTGAACTTATGCATAGGGGTTGACACATGTTTTCGTCTTGGCTCTTCGGTAGAAACTTCGGGGCACTCTTTGAAGTTCGTTGTGTTGGTTTGAATAGATGAATCTGAGATTGTGTGATGCATATCGTATAATCAAACCAGCGGATACTTGTGGTGACATTGGAGTATCTAGGTGACATTAGGGTTTTGGTTGATGTGTGTCTTAAGGTGTTATTTTAATACGAACTCTAGGGCTGTTTGTGACACTTATAGGAATAGCTCAATAGATCGATCAGAAAGAATAAATTTGAGGTGGTTTCGTACCCTACAATAATCTCTTTGTTTGTTCTCCGCTATTAGTGACTTTGGAGTGACTCTTTGTTGCATGTTGAGGGATTTTATATGATCTAATTATGTAATCATTGTTGAGAGAATTTGCACTAGTGAAACTATGAACCCTAGGCCTTGTTTCGAAGAATTGCAATACCGTTTTCGCTCACTTTTACCACTTGCTACCTTGCTGTTTTTATATTTTCAGATTACAAAAACCTATATCTACCATCCATATTACACTTGTATCACCATCTCTTCGCGGAACTAGTGCACCTATACAATTTATGATTGTATTGGGTGTGTTGGGGACACAAGAGACTCTTTGTTATTTGCTTGCAGGGTTGTTTGAGAGAGACCAACTTCATCCTATGCCTCCCACGGATTGATAAACCTTAGGTCATCCACTTGAGGGAAATTTTCTACTGTCCTATAAAACTCTACACTTGGAGGCCCAACAACGACTACCAGGATAAAGTTGTGTAGTATACATCAGGAGCGGACAAGAACAGTGGCCGGACCGTGCCAGAGCACGTCGTTTGCATGACGCAAGCATGGTCACCGCATGAACCGGTGCTAGCGGCGCGTTTTGGCCCGGCCGACCATATCTAGTAGATGGACCTTGCTACCTCTCAGTATGAACGAAGAAAGAAATGAGCTCAGGGGCAAATAAGATATTAGCACTGAGCTCCAAAACAGATCAACAACAAGGTGTTTGTTGCCTCGTGTGGATCACATGCTAGGAGATGGACTCGGAGCTTTGGCATGGCTTGATCACATGCTAAGGTGACCGTGTAGGCAAAATATCAGCTCAAATGGAGATACATAAATGATACTTGCTATAGATGCCCCATAGTGTACAGAAATACAATGTATAAAGTAGCACTCACATAACAAGTTGGATTGAGCTGAATTTTGTAGGATATGTTGTTATTAGGGCATATGAAGTGGCTGTAAAAGTTGCATGCCATTTGGAAATACCAAAATGGTACTTGCTTCACAATGTAGCTCTTTGGACAGAATTTGAGAAAAATAGCTAAGGAAAATTGGCTAGATAAAATAAGACAAAATTTTGTGGAGAGAGTTGATATGGATAGGATAATGTCCTGGTAAATTTTCAGCTTAACTGGAGCAATATAAAATATAGTTGCTTCACATCCTGAAAATCTGACCAGAAACCCAGATTTGATGCTGAGCTCACATAGAGTGATGACATGAGCCCAAATCTTGAGGAGAGTGATGATTTTATCATACGAAGGACCTTGCAAAATTTCAACTCATTTGGGTTAACATAGCTAGTACTTCCTTCACAAATAATTCCCTCAGACAGGAACTTTGAAAAATTGCTTAGGAATATTCACTAGGAAAATTGAGTTAAATTTTGACAGAAGGCAATGATATGGACATGAAAAGGTGTCCAAAATGTTTGGGGTCAATCAAGCAAAGATAAATGACACTTCCTTCTCAAAAAGCCACTTGGGGCAGAATGAGAAAGGAATATTTGTGAATTATCTTTGATGATGCCAAGGAAGGGTTTTGACATATTTGAGGAAGATATGACCCAAACAATTTATGAGAATTATTTGGGAATTTTTGGAGTGACAAAAATATAGGTTGCTTAACAACCTAGGGCAAAAAGAATTATTCCTTAAATAGAAAAGGAATATTCCCAATAAAAAGAATATTGGGATTTGGGCTAGGATGAGAAATGATAGGGTCTTGGGATGATTTAGAGGATGACAAACCACTATGAAACCTATGAAGACATGATCTTCCCAAGTTTTTGGATCACAAATCCACAGAAAAGCAAACCAAAACAATAACTCAAATGAAATGAAAAGACAAAGAAAAGGCCAAAATCCAGGGTGTTACAAACCTTCCCCCTTAAAGAAATGTTGTCCTCAAGATTTGGTTGCTGAGGGATGAAGTCGATATTTCTGACTCAAGGAAGTCGTTTCCAACTCGGGTTTCCTTTACTCTGTTCCCACAGGATTTCATCAGACTGATTGCCTTGCTCCGGGGTGGTTTGCTTCACAACATCGGACATTCTGACTTACCTCATATGCTCAGGTTCACACTGGCTCCAAACTTTCTTTCATATCTGTTGACTTAGCCGAGGTCCAAAAGATTATCATAACTGACGTGCGTGTCCTTTTCAACAGTCATTCTCAATGGAGGTATTATTATTTTATTTAGTACCGAGGATATTCCACAGAGTACATCTTCTCGGGGAACAAGGAATCTCTTCTATCCAGGTATTGGGTTTGCTTGAATATAGGCATGCCCTTTGGTTCAAAACTGTGATGTGAATCATACATGTTCTCCTGACGGATTCCGGCTTCTCACAGGAGTTTCTGAATTATCTTGACTAGTTTCACAGTCTGGAGTATCCAATTTGTACCACATATTTGACAGTCTCTTGTTGTGACTGACAAAAAGTGTACTTCCTTGTGTCGATAACATTCATAGACTTGACTGGCAGTGTTTTGGGCAAACAAATCTTGTCCACGACAGGCTATTCTTTAATCAATTACCATAAGTGAGGGCACATGCTGTGAGCCTGTCGTTCAACATCCGGATTACTCATCTGTCAGTGTATCCATGTGGGTGGTAAGCCATGTGCTGACATAATACGGTTGCTGGAGTTGATCTGTTGAGTTGGCCTTTGGTCTGGCACAACAGGCTTGGATATTCGATACTGATAATACTGAGCACATACAGTTTGTTGAGCGTGTTACCATGCTATGAGGTCCTTACCAAAACGGAGTAGACCCCTTAGGTATATCTTCATGGTGATCGATACTGACTCAAACTATCAGGGGTATCTGTACCCTGTTGGTCATGCTACTATGATCATACTTGTATTGCCGATCTTGCTACTTCATTATTGTTTTATTGGTCTGGGTCCTTTATTTGAATGAGCGTTTCCATATATACTCTTGATTCTTCGTGTGACCGTGGGTGTTATTAGATGCAGTATTTGGCAATCATACCTTGGCCTTGTTCATGCCTCGATTCCCAGGATAGTTGCCAGGTTCACATGTGCTTCTACGAAGCTTATTGTATTCATCAATCATACGAGACAGTGACAAAGGTTAATAATATCACTTTGTCGGGTGTGCGGAGGCTGATCTTGATAACCACTGCCAAGATAGTTGTCTCAATGTTGCCTTTCTTCAGGACTTGTCAATTCTTGCATCACTCACCGGCTTCCTTTCTCTTGCATAAATGGCGAGGTTGTCGGATGCTTACCTTGAATTCTTCCTTGTACGAAGGTCTCATATGAACTTGGCAACATGCTCACTGTATATAGAAATATCTGATTCCCGAGGTGTACTTGTGTTCTGTCTGATTTCTCGCTTTCTAACCAATCCATTGAGGATCTGAGACTTGTGATGCACTGACATATGCTTGCCAACTCATTATTTAATATCTTATACCAGTGTCGTACTAAAGAAGATTGGGCATCTTGCATTGGAAGCCATCGGGAGTATCTTGCTGAGGAAGACTGGATGGCTTGTGCTCAAAGCTGCCAGTGGATAGCTTCTTGAGGAAGGCTGGGTAGCGTACCTCATAAGCTTCCCTCCTTAAAGACTTGCTAGGGAAGACTCGGTACCTTATGCCAGAAGCTTTTACAATATTTTATTGAAGAAGACCAAATATCTTGCATGGGAATCCATTCATACCTTACTGATGCAGACTCAGGAATTGTGTCTGGTACGCTTCGCTGTTAAGTTGTGGAGAAGGATTGGACTGATTTTCTTTGTGAACAAAATAACATATATATATTCTTTGTGAACGAAATAACATATATATTCTTGTCATTCCGGCTGCTGATAACTTGTATGACAAGGATTGCCTGACCATCCTTCTTACTAGATTCATTGCATATCCAGACTGGCTTTGGGGTGTCGCATGTTTCAAATTTGACTCATGGCAGAATCAATCATTGTGTACGGACCATACCTTTGACTTGAAATGCACTGTTGGACTTGGATCCAATTTTGTTCTGTTGCTGGTTTAATCATTGTTGTAATAAAGATGGATCTCTGACGGGTACTTGTCACCGAAAGTCTGAGCAGAATATAACTTGTATTCTGATCGGATGTGTACAATACGATGCTTGTCAGCTAAAATCTCATAGCTTTTAACTGAGTTCCTTCGTGTATATCTCTACTTATCACGGCTTCTTCTGATTCGGTGTCAATTAATGAGCACTTTCCATAAGGGGGTAACACCGGAGATTCTAAAGAAAGAAGCATGAGAAAACGATTTATTGCAATAAAGCACACACAAACAAGCTACATAACTACTCCACACAGGCATGCACAAGCATGGTACTACAACAGATGCACATGCACTACATGTAGGACTACACCCTACGCTTGAGAAAACGCTTGGGAACTGATGAAGAAACTAAGGGAGTAGCGAGTGGAACTGCTGACTCTGAAACTCCGGATGGATGAGGCGGAGGGGTTGGAGAAGCTGGTAGAGACTGAGGTAGGGCGACACCATTCAATCTCCTGGCTCGAATGGCATCTCGGACTAACTCGGAAATAAGAAAACACTCGGCCGTCATGTAACGGGACATGGCGAGGATAGCCGGGTCATCTTGAGGGTTGACAGAAGGGAACTTGATCCGCTTAGGATTCTTGACGATGGTGGGATAGTACTGATAAGCACGGTTCTCTTGCACCATGCTCTCTTGAGGACAAAGCCCGGTGATTCCTGCCATTGCGGCAAGTTGAATGACATGCTCGGGAGTAGCGTCATAACTGCCGTGGAAACTATAGGTGCGCTTACCAATAGGAATCGGGGCTGACAGATGAACCTGAGCAACATACTCCAGGATTCTTCATCCGGCAGAAAACTGGAATACTTGATAATGAAGGTGGATCTCCATGGGGATAAATGCTATGCCACATATCGGCAAGGAGGGTAGCAAAGCTGAGAGGTGGAGGAGTGGGGCTAAACGCAATAGGAACACACATCAGGAGCTCTAGGGATGGCATTGAACTCATGGAAGATGATCACCATCTACACATGGAATAAAGGGTTAGGGGTAACTGAAATAAGACTATATACAGCAAACAAATGCAACAACCAAATGCTGCAAGTAGAGACACAACCAGACCCCATACTACCATTTTCTAACGTTCGTGTGGACTAGGGCATCCTACAGCTAGACCTACTCTAATACCAAGTCTTGTGGCACCCCGGCTTAGAGAGACCGGAACGCCCCATATTCCAGCCAGAGATTGAGGTAAGTCTCTGGAATATGGCACTGCTTGGCATAGACCAAATCAGCTCTTTATTACAACCAATATGGATACAAGGGGATTACATCGGCACGGCGACACTACACCTGTCAGGGTGGCTCTATGCAAGCATCAGAACAACACATAGCAGCGGAATGGATTTCTAGCGGCAGAACAACGACAATGACGATGGACTCCACTCCGCGGACGCTGGCTGGAACGTTTATTCTAGATCACAAACTGAAGATCCTCGGCAAACAAGCAAGCGGACAAGGCATGACCAACAAACTGGCATGACACACCAGGTGAGTACATTAAATGTACTTGCAAGCTTACGTCAACCAAAGCAATCAAGACAAACAACAACATGGCAATTACATGTTACCTAGCAATGATGAACATGATACTAGCAGAATAACATGGCATGAACATGATACAGCTAGAACAATACCAGATGAGCATGGCATGAACATATGATGATACTAGCATGCATCATGTTAACAATATCATGCACCGACTTACTCTATTCGGGGTTACTTATAACCACCGCATGGATCACTCACCATCATGGTCATCACACGATCACCTCAGGATCAAATCAAGCTTGGTGTTAACAATACCGTAGTAGTCATTACATGACCACAAGGAGCTTGATCTTTACCCTTGATTCTCGCATAACACCATAAACATCAACCAACTTGGTATCCACGATATCATTGTGATCCTCTCATGATCACATAAAGATCAA
Source organism: Triticum aestivum (assembly GCF_018294505.1). Classification (NCBI taxonomy): domain Eukaryota; kingdom Viridiplantae; phylum Streptophyta; class Magnoliopsida; order Poales; family Poaceae; genus Triticum; species Triticum aestivum. Next base: position 486,319,768 of record NC_057797.1, read on the forward strand.
CCAACTTCTTTCCTCATCGAGCCAGGGTTATTATTATTAAGAAGGTTATTATTACTATTGACCCATAGTGTGACCTACTACGAATTGGGCCCTTATCCGCGGGCATGGCTATCGATACATTAAACACTCTGCAGAGGTTAGTACATTGTCCCCACACCACAAAACCCATGGCCTCGTGCTCCCCTTCGGGTCGACCAACGGTGTTCCGACAAAACCGAGCTACTACCACGACACTCTCCCAGCCACTCTGCCAAAATCCCCTTTTGTCTAAGTCATGGGTGGCCCCGATGCCACCCTGGCATCCAACAACCATTGTCCCGGCAAAGCAAAAACGGTGCCACACAGGAACATGTGCACATAACCAAACTCGGGCACACAAGGCTTATGTCCGCCTACCTGGCCAAGGTAGCGTGCGCCCATAACCTTCCCTAGTTGGAGGCACCGGAGAGAGGCATGACAATAGACCCAGTTAGGAGCCCCCATAAAGCAAGTGTGGTCAAATTGCTCAGCTCGATTTCGATGGCACAATGACTTAGCCAACAGGTGTTCAAGTTCAGTTAAAGTCCGGTTAAACTTGAATGCAAATGATGCTGAGTCATACAATATTGCATGATGAGATAAAAATGCATATGAGCATGATATCAACATGAGCATGGGTAGAGAAACATAACCATATGAATCATTAGCATCAATAATAATAAAGCACTTAGTCTACTTGATGTAGATGAACATGGCATAGCGATGATCGTACGTAACACAGGTGCTTCATAACAAACGGTAATCATGCATCAGATGAACATCACTATCAACATCATGTACTACTACCAAGCATGACATATGAGAATAATACTAGCAAGTAGTACATACTAACAAGATGCATAAGAACATAGCATGAAAATAAGCATGTATCCATAAGCATAACCGAAACGGTACTAGCAGTATTAAATGAGAAGGTGATTTATTAAATATTCAAGTGAAAACCATGGCTACCACAAATCCATCATGCAAGTGGTTGTCGTGGCTTGCCTGGGGTTGCCGGATACTCCGGGGAGAAGTGCGGTGAAGTCACGGGATGATTCATCGGAAGTACTTCTCTCTCGAAGGGGGCTAGAATATGGCAAGGGAAAAATGGTAATTTTCATAGTGGGACCACATAGTGAAAAGGATACCAACAGACTGAGCTTGACGAGGCGAATAAGTAGCCTTTGGATTCAATATGTGTCGGTTCCCCTTTTATCACTGGGATCAAGCACCGTAAGATTGAATCCAAAGCTAAGCACTTCTCCCATTGCAAGAAAAACCAATCTAGTTGGCCAAACCAAATCGATAGTTCGAAGAGACATGCAAAGATATCAAATCATGCATATAAGAATTCAGAGAAGATTCAAATAATATTCATAGATAAGATGATCATAAATCCTCAGTTCATCGGATCTCGGCAAACACACCGCAAAAGAGTATTACATCGAATCAATCTCCAAGAACATCAAGGAGAACATGGTATTGATAATCAAAGAGAGAGAAGAAGCCATCTAGCTACTAGCTATGGACCCATAGGTCTGTGGTAAACTACTCACGATTCATCGGAGAGGCAATGGTGTTGATGTAGAAGCCCTCCGTGATCGAATCCCCCTCCGGCAGGTCACCGGAAAAGGCCCTTAGGTGGGATCTCACGGGTACATAAGGTTGAGGCGGTGGAGAAGTGTTTTCGTGGCTCTCCTGATTGGTTTTGGAATATTTGAGAATATATAGGCGGAAAAAATAGGTCGGTGGAGTCACAAGGGGCCCACAATGGTGGGGGCGCACCCTCCGTCCTTGTGGCTGCCTCTTGGCTTCCATGACGTGTACTCCAAGTCATGTGGATGCCTTCTGGTCCAAGAATAATCATCGCGAAAGTTTCATTCAGTTTGGACTCTGTTTGATATTCCTTTTCTATGAAACTCTAAAACAAGGAAAAAACAGGAACTGACACTGGGCTCTAGGTTAATACGTTAGTCCCAAAAATAATGTAAAATAGCATAATAATGCATATAAAACATCCAAAACAGATAATATAATAGCATGAAACAATCAAAAATTATAGATACGTTGGAGACGTATCAACAGGTGGCGCCAGGAGGAGGCAGAGGCGAGCAGTGGTGGTGGTTCTCTGGCGATGCAGGCGCTCTGGTGAGGGGTCAAGGGGGTGGGGCGAACCACAGGAAGGAGAGGGAGGTGGTGGAGGTGGCTAGAGGAGGAGAGGGGGCTTGTGGTGGGCGAAAAAGATGAAGGTCTGCGATGGCTGAGACGAACTCCGGCAAGATTGGGCGAGATGGGGCACTCCGGTGGGGAAAAGTAGGTGGAGGAGGAAGTGGTGAGGTGTGGTGTGGAAGAGCTCGGGACACTCTTATATAGCCGCGGGGAAGCCTCTAGAGCATCACGGGCGAGCACCAACATGGCTCTAATGATGATAGGGGTTGGACGCAGCACGGGCATGGCGTTTGCAGCCGAACGACGACGAGATAAGGCGGGGCCTGGGCATAGGATGATGCGAACGAGCATGGGGGAGCTCCTGGATAAGGAGAGACATCGTGATGAGGAGGGAGCGGACAAGAACAACGTCCGGACCGTGCTAGAGCACGCCATTTGCATGACGCAAGCATGGTCACCGCGTGAACCGGTGCAGGGGGCGCATTTTGGCCTGGCCAACCATGTCCAGTAGATGGACCTTGCTACCCTCAGTATCAATGAAGAAAGAAATGAGCTCAAGGGCAAAGAAGAGATTATCACTGAGCTCCAAAATGGATCAACGGCAAGGTGTTTGTTGCCTAGTGTGGCTCACATGCTAGGAGATGGACTCGGAGCTTTGGTAATCTATTCGATGTAAAGGTGGCTGTGTTGGCAAAATATCAACTCAAATGGAGATATAGAAATGATACTTGTTGTAGAATGCCCCATACTGTACAGAAATACAATGTATGAAGTAGCACTCGCATAACAAGTTGGATAGAGCTGAATTTTGTAGGATATGTGTTATTAGGGCATATGAAGTTGCTGTAAAAGTATCATGCCATTTGGAAATACCAAAATGGTACTTGCTTCACAATGCATCTGTTTAGACAGAATTTGAGAAAAATAGCTGAGGAAAATTGTCTAGATAAAATAAGCCAAAATTTTTGTGGAGAGAGTTGATATGGATAGGATAATGTCCTGGTAAATTTTCAGCTTAACTAGAGCAATATAAAATATAGTTGCTTCACAACCTGAAAATCTGACCAGAAACCCAGATTTGATGCTGATCTCACATAGAGTGATGAAATGAGCCCAAATATTTAGGAGAGTGATGATTTGATCATATGAGGGACCTTGCAGAATTTCAACTCATTTGGATTACCATAGCTAGTACTATCTTCACAAATAATTCCCTCAGATAAGAACTTTGAAAAATTGCTCAGGAATATTCTCTAGGAAAATTGAGTTGAATTTTGACAGGAGGCGATGATATGGACATGAAAAGCTGTCCAAAAAGTTTGGGATCAATCAAGCAAAGATAAATGACACTTCCTTCTCAAAAAGCCACTTGGGCAGAATGAGAAAGGAATACTTGTGAATTATCTTTGATGATGCCAAGAAAGGGTTTTGACATATTTGTGGAACATATGACCCAAACAATTTATGAGAATTATTTGGGAATTTTGGGAGTGACAGAAATATAGGTTGCTTCACAACCTAGAAAAAAGAATTATTCCTTAAATAGAAAAGGAATATTCCCAATAAAATGAATATTGGGATTTGGGCTAGGATGAGAAATGACAGGGTCTTGGGATGATTTAGAGGATGACAAGCCACTATGAAACCTAGTAAGACATGATCTTCCCAAGTTTTTGGATCATAGAGCCACGGAAAAGCAAACCAAAACAATAACTCAAATGAAATCAAAAGAAAAAGAAAAAGCCAAAATCCATGGTGTTACAGCTAGTTAATTATTTGACTACTCATTGTTCTTCACTTATATCTTTTTGGAGTAGTTTGTCATTTACTCTCATGCTTCACTTATATCCTGTGAGTAAATGGTTGACTGAATTGAATATCATAGATCTAAATTATACATGCTTCATATGCTTATCCCATGGGGAGTAATGACTTCACTTATAAGAAGTATAGGTGATAAAATTTATTGAAAGTTAGCAAACTCAACATTGGTCACATGAACAATTCATGAAAGAATATTGAAGGAAGAGATATTTCACATATAAATATACTATCTTGGACATCTTCTATGATTGTGAGCCCCATTAATTATTTTCAAACTTGAGCAAATTAGTTGAAGTTGGACAAGGAAGATAACATAATGAGTTATGTTTGGGTATATTTGCATAGAAGTTATATTCTTACGGATCCTCTAACATGTGGTGCTTAGTTAGGATCTTTTGCTAGCCAAAATTTTGTACTAAGTAGAGATACTAGTTGTGCATCCAAAATTCTTAAACCCAGTTTCATGCCATGAGTGTCCACCATATCTGCCTATGGATAGAATAAGATCCTTCAAGTAAGTTGTCATCGGTGCATAAAGAAATAAAAGTTGCTCCTAAATATGTGTGATCTTTTATTGTAAGGGAAAATAAGCGTTGTACGAACTTGTGGTGGTAAAGGAATAAAAGCGATGGACTTCATAATAAAGGTTGCTATCACAAAGGGCAATATGACGTGACGTTCCTTTGCATTAAGGGTTTGCACATCCAACATTCAAAAGCGCATGACAACCTCTGCTTCACTCTGCGAAGGGCCTATCTTTTACTTTCATGTATTTACTTTTATGAAAGATTCATTAGTATCTCTTCCTATTTCAACCTCATTTATTCTATACTTGGTAAGCATCATGTGATGGGGAAAGATCCAAGCATACACTACTAGGGAAAACCTTATACACGGAATCTTAGCAGCAGCGCGACACAAAAAGAAGCTCTACTTCTAATTAGCAGTAGCGCGCTTAAGAAAAACATGCAACTGATGCAAATTTAGCATTAGCGTGTGAGGGCTAAACCGTGCTGCTACAAAAATCGACCGACAGTAACCAAAAACCTAAGTTTAGCAGTAGCGCGGTGTCACGATGCGCGCTACTGCTAATGCAATAGTAGTAGCGCGCTTTTTACTCACGTTGCTACTGCTAATTTTGAAATTGTCCACACGGTTGGCCTCGTTTAGCAGTAGCGCGTGTGAGAAAAGCGCGCTGCTACTTTGCTCTTATTAGTAGCACGTTTTTCCTCCTGCGCTACTGCTAAGACGCAGCACCCGACCCCATTTTCCATGTCCTTCCCCCCCATCTCCTCTCGTCCCTTTCCCCTACCTCCCACATCTTCCCTCTCTCACTCTTCTTCTTCCTCAATACTTATCCCCCCATTACTCTCCCTCTTCTACCTACCTTTCTCTCTCTCTTCATTACTCCTAGCTAACTACACCACCTCCATTAATGCATCTCCTTTCTCTTTTTCCTTCCCCCTCCACTAGTTGAAGTTGTCTCCTCCCAAATTAGCTAGCTAGGTAGATGTAGAATTTAGTTAAGTGACCTGTTTGCCCCCTAACTAGATCTATCTTTGTCAAGAAGAGCTTTGTGCACTTTTGATCTCCCTACATCATCAACTCCACCGTGTGCTCGATCTCGAGATAGAGGTGATTGAAATTTCATGATTTTGCAACATGGAAATATGTGTATGTGTGTGTGATATGATAATTGGGAAATATGATGGCTATTATGTGTGTGGCATGAGTTGATGCCAAATTGTGCTTTTGAGTTGCCTATGTTTTGCCAAAATGTCGATTTATTTCCATTTCGGCGAATTTCGGGCAAACTCTAGATCTATATGTCCTATCTTTAGGGAAGGTGATGCCAAATTTTTGTATGACTTTGATGCATGCACGCATTTTTATAATCAATTTGTTTATTATTACTGTGCAAACGTTCATGATGGTGAGTGGAACGATGGTGGATAGGTGGTTGCGGTCGGCGGTGCTGGACATGAAAGAAAATAACCGGACAGAGGTTTTTTGTCCGTGTCGAAAATGCAAAGGAATAGTTTGGCTCGACCCCTATGGCGATGGTCGTGTCGAAGCTCACCTGTTCATGACTGGTTTCATGGATGGCTATACTCGGTGGCTAATTGAAGATGAGGATGGCGATGTTGAGGACGCCGATGTGGTAGGCAATAACGACACGGGGCAAGATGAAGAGATGATCGATAATGGCGGCGGGGAAGAGGCCGGACATGGCGGCGGAGAAGGGGCCGGACATGGCGGTGCAGAGAACGTGGACTCCACGCAGCAGAGTTCGTCGGTACTAAGTTCAATCATGCGAGACCCTCATGTTCAAGCACTGCTTTGCAAGGATACGAGTACTGAGAGAGCTGCTTCTAGAGAGGAGGCTAAGCTGGAGCAACTGGTGGTAGACTCAAACACTCCATTGTATGATGGTTGCAATCCTAAGGTGACCCGCTTGAGTTTCACGCTCCAACTCCTGAAGACAAAGGTTAAAAACAAATGGACTGACACTAGCCTCGATGAGCATCTCAAGTACCTAAAGGATGTCCTTCCCGCGGGGAATCTATGTCCTACTAGTGTTGATGAGGCCAAGAAGATCGTGTTCCCTCTTGATCTGCCGCACATTAGGTACCATGCATGCATCAATGATTGCATAATTTATCGGAAGGAGCATGCGGAAAAAAAAGCTGTCCGGTGTGCAATTCTTCTCGATACAAGAAGGCCGGGAAGAAATGTCCCTAGAAAGTTGTATGGTACTTACCGATCACTCCTCGTCTCCAGCGGTATTTCGTAGATCCCAAGGGAGCAAAGCTAATGTGCTGGCGCGCGGAAAGGAAGAAGCCCGACGATGGAGATGATCCAAAGCTGAGACACGTCAAGGATGGAAGCTAGTGGAGAGCGTTGAACAACTTATATCGGTATTTCGAATGTGATGCAAGGAACATCGTGCTCGGCGCGTGTACCGATGGCATGAATCCGTTTGGCAACTAGAACACCAACCATAGCACATGACCCGTGTTTGTATGGATGTACAACCTCCCTCTAGTTGTGCATGAAGTCGAAGTACATTCACATGAGCATGCTTATTCAAGGTCGAAACAACCAGGCAATAATATTAATTTGTATCCGGGACTACTTCAAGAGGAGTTAGACACGTTATGTAAAATACCGGCCAAGACATGGGACGCCAGCAAAGGCAAGTATTTCTACATGAGAGTCACGCTAATCACGATGGTGCACGGCTATCTCGGTTACGGATATGTCACAGGCCAGGTGTGCCATGGATATTGCGGATGCACGTGGTGCATGGATGATACGACGTCTCAGTAGCTAACGTCAAGGAAAGATGGCAGGTCTGGGAAAATCATGTACATGGGGCATAGAAGATGGCTCGAACAGGACGACTCGTGGAGAAACCGTGGAGATCTATTCAATGGTCACGCTGAGCATCGAGGACCTCCACGTAAATGGAGCGGCAGCGAAATCGATGAGCTGTTGAAAAACTGGAAGGAGTGCCCCGCGCCGGGAAAGATGATGAAAAAGGCGGCGGAGCCGCTGCTGAAGGTATGGAAGACGAGGTTTGTGTTCTAGGACTTGGAGTACATGCACAAACTTGATACACCTCATTGCCTTGATCAAATGCATATCTGTAAGAATGTCCTTGAGAGCTTGCTCGCGACACTGATGAACATGCCGGATAAGACCAAGGATGGGCTGAAGGCAAGAAAAGACTTGCAAGATTTGAATACCAGGGAAGATCTGCACATGCCGGCCCGTAAAAAGTCAGACGAGACAGAGACGGAGACAGAGGCGCGGGAGAAGAAGGGCAAGAAAATAAAGAAAGAGGATTATTGCCCCCCTTCTTGCTTCACCTTAAGTCAGGCTGAGATCGATCAATTCTTTAAGTGCCTTACCGGAGTCAAAGTTAGTTCTGGTTACTGTGGCAAGATAAGCAGATATCTAGACACAGACAAGAAAAGGTTCAGCGGGATGAAGTCCCATGACTGTCATGTGATGATGACGCAGATACTACCTGTTGCCCTTAGAGGGATAATGGACAAGCACGTCCATGACACGCTTATTGGTGTCTGCAACTTTTTCGACGTCATCTCTCGAAAGTTGATCAGTGTGAAGCAGCTCCGAAGGCTACATGGAGAGATCATTGTGATACTGAATGAGCTTGAGATATACTTCCCGCCCGCGTTCTTTGACGTGATGGTGCATCGGTGTGTCCATATTGTGGATGACATAATAGACTTGGGGTCGTCATTTCTGCACAACATGATGCCGTTTGAGAGGATGAATGGGATCATCAAAGGAGCCATGGGTACACGCTAAGCACGTGACACAATGCTTCTTCATAACCGACCCGCGCAATCCCAGCCGTGTTGTCGTGAGGAGAGGCAAAAGGAACATCATTGGAATGGATGGAGTAGCCAACGAGGAAGGCTACGATCAGTACGGCAACCCAATGAGGGAAGATGACGATGATGATGAAGTATACGTCAAAGAAGATTCAATACTACATTACGTAAGAAAAATCCTACTCCATGGAAAAGGCAAAGTCACAATGAGGGGCTCAATTATTCTTCAACGAACAAGAAGGGAAAAAAGCTGACTCAAAAATGAGAACGTCAACGTTGAGGAACCGTATGTTATCGGTCAAATGATGTAATATATATGTTCCTATTTTGTATACACACTTAGCCATTATTATGCATGGGTTCAATGATGTAATATATATGTTCCTATTTTGTATACATATTTAACCGTCAAATGATGCAATATATATCGCCTTCCCTTCATTCACTGCTCTCGGAAAAAAAGAAAAGAAAAGTGAGAGAAAATAAAGGAAAAGAAAATAGAAGGAAACAAACAGGAAAACTGTTATATAGGTACTGGTTATAGCAGCAGCGCTTTTGTGAGAAAAGAGCTACAGCTAGTCAAGATAGCAGTAGCGGTTTCTACATGAAACCACTATAGCTACCTGGAGTAGCTATAGCACATTTTGCCTAAACGCGCTACTGCTATGCCCACTTAACCCCTGAAATCCTCACTCCTCCCTTCATCCCGCCTCTTTTCCCCCAAATCCCCACACTCTCTCTTCCCCCATCACACCGTCGGAGCCCTACCCACGCCGCGCCTCCGCGCTCGCCCCCGACCCCGACCAACCCCGGCACCGGCTGCGGCCTCGGCCCCCGACCCCGACCGACCCCGGCCCCGGCTCCGGCCCCGGCACTCGCCCATGGCCCCGGCCCTGACCCCGACCCCGGCTCCGTCCCCGGCGCTCGACCCCGACCCCGACCCCTCCCAACCTCGGCCGTCGTCGGGCCTGCACCCTCTATAAGCCCCCCACCGCTCCTCCTCTCTCTTGGTTAATTTACTTAGGTTTTAGTTAGGGAAGATGGTTAATTAGGTTATATATTTAGTTATGAATTTAGCTAGGTTTTTCTTCAAGTTCTATATTTTTCTTCCTTTTATATGCAAATTTGAAGTGGACATGTGATATGTGGACATGTGATGTTTTGGACATGTCATATTTGGAATTTAGACATGTCATTTGGACATGATGATTATGTGCAGGGTAAATGATCCGACTGGCCTATGTTACGCCGGAATGTTGATTCATTTCCGTTCCGGTGAATTTCAGGTGCTCGATATGTCCATTTTTTAGCAAAGGTCATGCCGAAATTTTCCATGAATTTTGGCATGACTTGTGCTAGATAGTAGGCATATCGAGTGCCGAGAGTTGCTGGGAAACGACATTCCGGCAAACATAGATCTTTTTTTATGTCATTTCTCAATTTTTTTCATAGTTTTAGAATTAAACGAGGAGACTTAATCATAGGAGAAAATGTCGAACAACGAAGAAACCGGGCCTTCTTACCAAGATGCAGACGAGATGGATTATGAGGGTGAACAAGAGTACCTTGATTTTTTGACTGCTAAGCAGCGTCAAGGTTTGCAGGTCGGCCTTGATGATGGTACTGACGCCGACATCGACACCGACGGCGCCGGCACCGATGGCGGCGCCGAGACCGGCGGGGAAGGTACCCGCGGGGAAGATACCGGCTGGGAAGGTACCGGCACCGATGCCGCTACCAAAAATAAGAAGCAGAAGAAGTAGAGGATACGAAAACCTAACAAACTAGAGATTGGACGACTGGTGATCAAAAAGATGGCACCTGGCAAGTATGAGCGATTAGAGCCGGAAGAACCTCGCAAGTGCTATGGGAACCAAGTAGGATGCATCCTACGGGAATGCGCGAGCATCAACGATGATGACTTAAGGAGTAAAGAATATTTGACACAGTTGCTCCTGACGAAGTTGCACAACAGATTCAAGTTCCCCAACCGGGATGATAACATAGACCAATCGTGGGATGATCCGAAGATGAAAAATATTAACAATCATGCCATGGGCATGTTCAACAATGATTTGGACTCCTGGAAAGGGAGGGTGAAACGAGCTATTGAGGCTGAGGAACCCCTCTCCAAGATTCTGTGGGAAAATCCGACACTTACGGAAGAGGAGTTCGAAAAGTTCAAGGACACTTGCGCTACTGAGGCAGCCAAGGCTAAGGCTGCGAAATTCAAGAGCCTTCAGCAAAGGAACACGAGGAAGCATCACCTCGGAAGTCGTGGCTACCTCGGTAAAAGGCCCATATGGGATAAGGAGGACGCGGAACGTGAAGCCGCGGGTATCCCAGACCCCTTTGCGAAGTTCACCAACCCCTTGGAGCGTGACTTCATCAGGGCCCACTACAAGTGGGACAAGGAAAAGAAGGTTTTTTACACGGACCAGATCACGAGGAAATTGATTAGACTACTGGTAATTATTCTTTTACCACCTTACATTTAGCTCTAGATCTACTAGACTACACATTCCTAAACGGTTCACGCTCCTTCTGCAGGAGAAGCAACACCAGCTTGCAGCCGAAAGCCCTACTTCTCTGATGAGGCCCAAGTGGGACACCCCTCTCAACCGGGCCTTGAACGAACTTAAGGGACTCCCTTTGGGCCAGCGGCCGCAATATGGTCGTGTACATGGCGCTTGAGACGGCGCCACGTGGAAGGTGTTTTACAACGAGGGCCCGGAGGCCAAGAAGCAGAAAAAGAAGTTTAGTCAGGCGGACATCGACGAGAAGGTGAACCTTGCGGTCGAGAAAAAAGTAGCTGAGGACACGAAAAAACAGCCGAGGAGAAAAATGAGTTGCTACAGCAGGCAGTCAATGCAGCTGTAAGTGCCTGCAGAAATGATTTTGCTACTAACTTGGTTCCAGCTATCATCAACTGGACGAAAGAAAATCCAGACACGATGGTACATGATTTCCCGTTGCCCAGTTTCTTCGGGAGCAACTCCGTGAACAACAACAACACCGCCATCACTTGCTCACGCAACCGGGCCTCCTATCGCAGTCGCTCCCGCTCATAGCAGCCCGTCCTTAGTCTTTGGCGCGCTAGGTGGGCCTTCGTCTTTGGCTGAGCTCAACGCTCTCATGGTAATTACATGTTACACCAACATATATATATATATATATATATATATATATATATATATATATTATTCCATTTTCGTTGCCTTTCGGATGTTTTACGCCATAGACATGTGTTTGCAGGCCGAAGAAACCCCGTGCACCATACTCTACTTGATTAAAGGCCAGAAGGTGGACATGCGAAAGGGGATGATAATGAACCCCTTGCAACCCACGTTCCACAACCAGCCGATCCCCGCTGGGCACCTCAGGGTTAACTTGTCCAGTGTGAAATCAGGGCACGAGGATTTGCCTCCTCCAGTACAGCATGTGGGAGAGGACGACGAGACCCCGCCGCGGATTGGAAGCTGCAAGGGTTGGGTGCTGCTATGGCCGAAGAATCTTATTCGTCTGGAGCCGGCTGAGAGCACACCAATAACCACACATCAACAAGCATGTGCGGACACCACCACCCCCCTACGCAATTACCAGCTCATGTAGTGCCTGGTGAGAGCGGCGGACGACGTGATGAAGGGGGTGCAATAGTACTGGCTGATGTAATCGGTCATGTAGAACAGAGAATGGATGATGAGACGGAGGTCGACCCGATGGCTTTCCTCAATACAAACGCGTATGAGTGTGACTTAGATATGATGAGTCAACCATATAACGAATTGGGCTATCAGCATGCTAATGAGGATATGGATGATCTGCCCGGGCAGGAAGGTCGTAGTAGGGATTGCAAAAAGTCTCTCTTCATGAAATCCTCACAGGACATGCCTGAAGATTCCGCCTCAACACAGGCTCAACTAGTCGGGGGTCATACAGTCCTTAGCCCAGGAACAATGGGGCAGGGGTTAAGGAAGGTTCTGGAAGGTGTGGCCAAGAAAAAGGAGAGGAATAGATCGGGGAAGATAGCTACCTCCAAACAAGCCAGAGCACATAGCAGCCAGACGATGGATTCTGAAGAGCATGTACCCGTGAAAGGTGCGACCATGTTCCATCTCACGGGCGAGCCGATGCTACCGCCGAAACCACTGGAGGCACTATCAGGGGATCTTAGGAGACTTCACAACCATGTGTTGTCGACTGAGAAAAGCCTACTAGCCTCGAAGGATCCAGGATATCCGACATACATGGCTCGTGTGCCTAAGGGGAAGTGCTACATCAACACACGGCCGGCGGAGGTGTTCTTCCTGCGGTTTGACCATATCTTTGAGATGTTTCTGACAAGGCGGGTCGATTTTACAATCGTCCGCCTTTTTGCGCTACATATGAGCTCCGTCATGAAGAGAGAAGAAGTCTCGCAAATCTGTGTGGCAGATCCGTACTACATGCATGAGTCTTTATTGAGTCTCGGCGACTTTGAGCGTGAAACTGCTAGGGACTACCTCCAAAACTTCATGGTACAGTATAAGGACCAGGAAATTGTCCTCCTGTCTTATCATCCCAAGTAAGTCAGTTCCGGACAAGCGTTTCGTACATTTCAATCATTCCTTCTCGCTCATGTGGAGAATAATTTGAGGTGTCTTTTCCCGCAGCAACGGGTGCGCCGTCCTTATCGTTCTTTACCCGCGAGTCTCCCACGACGTGTATTTCAACCCTTCCAAAGACTACGAGAAGAAGGACTACACCCACATAATGAATATTCTAGATGATGCTCTCCAAGGCTTCAGCATTAGAGGTGGCCACATGAAGATCAGTAAACAAAGGAACAAGAAGATGGGTTTCACGCATAAAACTAACTTCTGCTGCATCCATGTCCCAAAACCAAGCAGGAAAGATGGATTCTACATCCTTCATCTCATGATTGAGTTCAGCACGGATCACCAAAAGCTTCGCATGACAAGCAGAAATGATGATCATATCCACAAGTGGGTAGAATCTCATGGAGAAGCGGATTATGAACTTAGAGATGACTTCTTTTGCATCCAAAGGGACATTGCGACGATCATCATGAAAGAAGTCGTCCATGACAAGGGGATGTTCCACCATGGCCCTATATCGCGAGCTGACATCCGAACTCGCATAGGCATGCAACGTCATGACCTCACGTTGTTTAAGAAGCTAGGGTCCATCCTTGATGATATGGAAGGATGGAACTTCTAGTGATTTACGATGCCGATGATGATGATATGTGTCAGTTGAACTTGAATACTTTCTATAGCGATGAAACTTTGTGATGTCCACAGTCCCTGCCGAACTTGCGTAATGCTACTTTGTTAGTTTGGGTACGATGACTTGCATACCTCTAGTTAATTAGTTTGCGTAATGTATGTTGCATCTAGTTGCTAACCCTTTCTTTTTCGGGTTGCTCTAGTATATTTTGTTGCATATGATTGTACATCCTCTTGATGAAGATGCATCTCTAACAGGTACCTAGTTTCTTGATGGTGAGATGGCAGTGCTATGTCGTGTGGAAAGGGAAGGTTCCTGGGGTGTACAACGAGCATGAGTGTCAGGCACAAGTGAATGGGGTCTCGGGCGCCATCCATAAAGGCTTCAAAAGAAGACAAGAAGGAGAAGCTAGTTACTTGAGGTTCAGGCTAGGGCGAGAGAGGACTCGTAACCGCCGCCTCATGTACTGCATAGTTCTGCTCTCACTCATAGTGATAGCTCTTCTCGCGTATACCATTGTTTAGATGGATGATGTTGTAGTTGCAAGTATTAGAGACTTGCATGTATCGCTATTTTCGAGATGATGAGGAGATACCACTTTGTGTTGGATGATGATTATGATGAGACTATTTGTATGTATATGCTATGATTACATGTGTGGTCTCGCAGCCATTTGTATGTGTATCATGATGAAATTTGTATCTGCTAAAGATTCTTGTATAAAGCCTGCTCAAATACAAAACAAATATGCAGAAAAAATCAAAAACTAGTAAAATTAGTAGTAGCGAGTGGAGAAAAGTTAGCAGCAGTGTGACAGTAGCAGTAGCGCGTCGAGCCAAAGCGCGCTAGAGCTATTAGCAGTAGTGAGCTTCCACGCAGCATGCTGCTGCTACACTTGTATAGCAGTAGCGCGGGCATGCACGCGCTGGTACTACGGGTTAGCTGTAGCGCCTTATTAGTAGCGCCGGTCCCCGCACTACTGATATACCTAGAACCCGCGCTGCTGCTAGGCTTTTCCCTAGTAGTGATATATGGCCATTCAAATATATTTGATCATGAATTATTATTGTTAACAATTTTCTATATGATAAATAAGTTGGGAGGCGAAACATTAAGCCCATATCTTTCTCTGTGTTCGATGGATGCTATTTGTTCTAAAAATATGCTTTGAGCGTTAGCAATCATGGAAGACTATATGATAGTTGAGTATGTGGGATTTGCTAAATCAAAGCTCTTACATAGACCCTTCTTGAAAATAAAATGAATTGCTTTGATGACTAAGAACATGGTTTGTAGTTTTCAAGAAACTTTATGGTCTATACTTTAACTTGTGAATAGCTTGCTACTTGATCATGAGAAGTTTTATGAGATGAGCTACTGTTTATGATATATAATGATGCTAGAAAAAGTGTTTGGAACTATCATTGATCAAACTTTTACACTATGCTAGCATTCACACTTCATAAACTATTTCTTTTACCATTTACCTACTCGAGGACAAGCAGTAATTAAGCTTGGGGATGCTGATACGTCTCCGACGTATCTATAGTTTACGAAGTATTCATGACATGCTTACATCAGCTCTATATGATTTTTGTATGATTTGATTAGAACTAACCCGGACTGACGCTGTTTTCAGCAGAACTACCGCAGTGTTGTTTTTTGTTTTTGTGCATAAATAAAAGTTCTCAGAATGGGCTGAAAATTTACTGAGAATATTTTTTGAAAATATAAAACATACTGGAGAAAAAAGATACCAGAGGGGAGTCCCGAGGCCACCACAAGGGTGGGGCGCCCCCCCCCTAGGGCACGCCCTCCTGTCTTGTAACTACCTCATGGACCCTCTTGACTTGCCCCTAACGCCAAAAGCTCCTACATATTGAGGAAACTCTAGAACAAAACCTAGATCAGGAGTTCCGTTGCCACAAGCCTCTGTAGACATGAAAAATCAATCTATAGGCCCTCTTAGGCACCCTGCCGGAGGGGGCCATCATTATCGAAGGCCATGGAGGAGGATCCTGGAGGGGGCCATCATCGCCATGGAGGCCAAGGACCAGAGGGAGAACCTCTCCCCATCTAGGGGGGAGGCCATGGAGGAGGAATCACAAGGGGAGAACCTCTCTCCCTTTCTCTCGTTGGCGTCGGAGTGCCATCGGGGGAACCATCGCCATGGTGATCTTCTTCATCAACATCACCATCTTCATCACCATCCTCATCTCTTTTACGTGGTCCACTCTCCTGCACCCCGTTGTATTCCCCTACTTGAACATGGTGCTTTATGCCACATATTATGATCCAATGATGTGTTTCCATCCTATGATGTTTTGAGTAGATTTCTTTTGTCCTTTGGGTTGATTGATGATCTAGATTGATTTGAGTTGTATGTTTTATTTTTGTGTTGTCCTATGGTGCCTCCCGTGTCGCGCACACCTGAAGAATTCCCGCTGTAGGGTGTTGCAATATGTTCATGATTCGCTTATAGTGTGTTGCTTGAGTGACAGAAGCATAAACCCGAGTAAGGGGGTTGTTGCGTATGGGATAAAGGGGACTTGATGCTTTAATGCTATGGTTGGGTTTAACCTTAATGATCTTTAGTAGTTGTAGATGCTTGCTAGAGTTCCAATCATAAGTGCATATGATCCAAGAAGAGAATGTATGTTAGCTTATGCCTCTCCCTCATATGAAATTGCAATGACGACTACCGATCTTGTTAACAACTGCCTAGGACAATTTCGCACACCGATCCATCATTATTCCACACTCGCTATTTATAATATATAGTAATATATTCTAACTTTATGATAAAAACACCTACTTTTATGTTTTAGTTCTCCAATATCATGCAAATTTATCCTCTTCATACACACAATGGAGTTTTAGTTCTCGTTTCTAGTTGGAAACAAACGTTCGGTGTACGTAGAGTCGTATTAGTGGCAGATAGGACTTGAGAGAATATTGATCTTACCTTTATCTCCTTGTGGGTTCGACACTCCATACTTATCACTTCCACGTTTGGAAATTGCTACGATGATTCCTTGCACTTGGGGATTATCAGTGCGTCATTAAGGGGGATGGCAGTTCATGAACTTGGCGACATGCAGCGTGGGCGCGAGGCGGAGTACCGACGTTGGCAGCGAGCGCGTATGCCCATCATTAAAAGTGAGCTCCTCGAGCTGATCTAGGGCGGGGGATCGGAACCACTCATCAAGCTTGGCTTGGTCCTCGTTGTTGGAATGGAACTTGCCCATGCGAAGGCCTCTGGTTGGGCCATGGTAACTGTCGAGGATCTGGGAGGACAAATCCAAGCTTTTGCGATAGCCATGGTAGAGCTCGTGGGTGTCGATGAGGTCGAGAGGGGTGGAGTGCCATAGGTGGTGCCGCCACTGGGAAAGGAAGGTTGTCCGCACCCCATATTTAATGGGGAGAGGAGGGAGATGATGACTATCAACATTTCATTGGGGAGGCTGCTGATGAAGTCTAGGCCTACTGGAGTCGCTTGTGGTTCTTGCTTGACCCGCCTTTGCTTGTTGGCAGCCCCTTTCTCAACCTCCAAAGTCTCCTTGTCAGCGGCGCTTTCTGATAGAAGTGGGAGTACAGGGAATATTTAGTTAAAATAGGACAAAAGAAAAGTGTATTGGTAACTACAAGTTAGTAGGTAAAAATAGAGTAAGAAAATGGAATAACAATTTGTTGCTTAAATACTACACAATTCCTTTGATATTGCTGGGTAAGTCAGCATGCAGATACTTGAAAAGAACACTTACTTTGAACAAAGTCTAGATGGATGATATCGTTGGGGAAGTTAGCATATATCTCATGACTAGGCTCTTTTATGTGTAGTGCAATTTTAGTGCCAGCTTTCAGTAAATAAAACTTAGAAATTTCTGTCCAAAGGCCCGTGCCAAAATAGGAGTGACCACATTCATCAAGGTTTATGGAAGCAACGATTGTAAATCCATGGTTTGTGTTCAGTATGACATCCCTGTTGTCCTGATTTATGTAAAGGGAAAGATTGTGTACTACAGATCATGTTGCATAGCAAGGGACGTGCTCCAGAAAATGGTAGGATTGTTAAAGAATATGGTAACATGCAAATATGGGCGAAATTGAAAGAAATGTACAACATTTGAAATCAAAGGACAAAAATCTATAATTAAACAGATAAGGTGACCATGATGTCATGAAAATATGAGAGTAATCGAAACACAATACATCATTAATTTGCCTAATATAGAAAGAAGAGGGGAAAAATCTCCTTTGACGTATATGCTGCATGTGGCACCTTTTATCCAAATGTAGCAATATATAGTATATGTTTAGGAAAGTAGGCCATACCAACCGATGTAGGGTGAGATTGAACATACCGCGCGCATCCTCAATTCATCTGGTACGGTGAGATGTAACCCCACGGATGCCTGGCCTAGGACGCAAAGTCCTGATGTGTCTGCGCAGTGTACACTCTATGAATGTAAGAAAACCCTCAAATCATCTCGAATAAAAATGAATTAACAGCGATTTTGGTTGGGTGATTAAATGAGGTAGATGAACTGGGATAAGAGATGATAGAATATCTCATTAAATTAGTTACCTTGTTGTCCATGAGAAAAAACCCTCAATACGGCGGATCCCCAATCGAGCGGAGCTAGGTCGACGGTGAGCAGCGCCGAGAAAGTCGATGGTGATAGGCTGCGGCAAGCGGAAGTGGCAAAATGCGGTGGGGTTTGCCGGCAGCCTGGCGGTGGCGACAGGCGTCGAGCTAAGTAGTTGCCGCAGCGATTGGCGGTGCCATGCAGAGTCGCGAAGAAGCTTGTGCAGGTGTGAATGGGAACCGGAGGGGGTGGCAGGCGGGGTGAGGGTTTTTGTGACATGGGGATGGTGAGGGTTTTCTTTTTTCCTTTTTGAATTGGGTCGTGAGGGTTTTATTTTTTTTCCTTTTTGAATTTGGTGGTTAGGGTTTTCTGTCCCACAAAGAGTTTCGGAGGCAACGGTTCGCTAGAGCCAACCGTGTGTGATTAACGTAACTGGGAAAATGGAAGTCATTGCACACGGTTGCAATTTGGGAAAATAACCATGTTTCAGGGGGGTTCCACTTTTCCTTCGCCAGTTGAATCTGAAAGTTTTACCCACGCTAAACATTCACCCTAATATGTATAAAATTCTATCAACCAAACTGAGTGCATCCATATCCCACATTTACACATAAGTAAACATAAATTTAATATACTCGGGCATAGATAATAAGTTGTACACAAGCATAGTTCAACCGTCATTAAGCATACTCAAGCACACATTGATAATAAAGACACTACAAAGCCATACATAGTTCAACCCCACATCTCATCTCATCTGCCAACACGATCGTGAAGCTTCTCCAAGTACTCAGGGTACGCAGCGTGTGCGACCTTGCGAGAATACTTCTACCTGAAGGAGCCAACGGCTCATCCTTTTGCATGCGCCAGAACACTTTGATACGTGTCATGAAGCTTTTGGTTGCAAAATGGGCATCGATGGCCCCCGTTCTAGGTCCTAATACGCTTGTTATGCATTCCCGCATAAAGCTCCCTGAGGATTTGCCTCTTGTACCTCCTATGGCCATCTTCATCCTCGCTGTCGATATCGTCAGATAACACCTATACATATAGTAAAAAAATGTGGCGTCAAATTTTGAATACAAACTGTCTCTAGCGAACATTTGGTAATTGCCAAAATTTGGCATCAAATCAATGTTGACATAAAGTAGGATTATGAATTTATGGCTTTTTTAGACATATCTAGATATTATGGTTTGATTTTTAAGCACAATCGTCTATGTACAGACTGATCTTGAAAAAAATGGCACAAACATATATGTAGGTCATTCAAAATTAATTGTCAAGGCCTTGCTAGGAATTATTAGCACGAACACTAACCCTAGTTAGATTATCAGCGTAAATCATTTGCACAGATGAAACATCTAATCACTTATCATTTGTACCATTCAAACAATCAATACACTGATCTAACGAAAACTTACTCAGATTTCATGGATTGAGCGAACATAACCATAGGATTTGTATTCCAAAAAGGGGGAGGCAGGAGTAACCAGAGAAATCCTAGGATGTATTTGACACATAAATGGGTATAGATGACTAACCAGTTCTCCGTCGTTGTTGCCTGAGTCGGTGTGGACCTACGGTTCCGGCTGTTGAAGCACGACGCCGTCGACGACATCACGGTGTAGCGATACCTCATCAGTGGCAACGACAACCTCTGTCTCCATCTTCACGTCGTGCTCCAGTGCTTCAGCAGCCCCGGCATCACCACTCCCTCTGATGGGGCGATTCGGCGCCATCCTCATACACTGGCGGCTTTGAGAACTGAGAGCGGTGTCGAGGATGCATGCAGAGAGAGAGGATTGTGTGTGGCGAGGATGGGGGTGCGGCTCCTTGGGCGTGCCATTAATATGGAGTACTAGGAGAGAGGTGGGTGGCAGTCAAATCGCTGGCTCACCTCCTGATGAGCATGTGCACCGGACTGCTGGCATGCCTACCATCATTTCACACAACTACTCGCACGGCTCCCGATGACACTGTGCAACAAGCACGCCTCTCGTCGATTCACACACCTACATGCATGCCTCTCGGTCTGCCTGCACGGCGGACTGCTCGCACGCATCCTATCAACTCAAGCCTGCTCACATGGCCATGGCAATGGCGCCAAAAAAATGTCTTGATAACCCACAAGTATAGGGGATCACAACTATTTTCGAGGGTAGAATATTCAACCCAAATTTATTGATTCGACACAAGGGGAGCTAAAGAATATTCACGAGTATTAGCAGTTGAGTTGTCAATTCAACCGCACCTGAAAGACTTCATATCGGCAACAAAGTATTTAGTAGCAAAGTGTCAGTGTACAAAAGTAGGGGTCCTTTTTGTACCCCTTTACTTGTGCGCGGGCAGTCGCAGCCACACGCCTGCGGCCGCACTTGGCGGGACAGAAGAGGAAGCAAAGACCCAAGACTACCAGAGCCGCGCTCCATGCCGGGGGCATGAAAAGCAGAGGGGCGAGGTGAAACTTCCCCGGCAAGGCCCTTGCCGGGGTGGCCTTCACGGCCCCGGCAAGAGCCTTGCCGGGGCAACTTGCCCAACACCAGCAGAGCCGCCGCCCTTGAGCCTAAGAGTTCCGACACCGTCAACCACATCGGAACCGAGGCTCGTGAGGCGCCTCCATGGTGGCATGCAGACCTTTGTGAAGACAAAGGGCCTGTGAGGCCGAGATAGGAACCAAGAAACAAGACAACAGCAAGGCTCCTTGCCGAGGATGCCAACGAGGCCCCGGCAAGGCTCCTGCCAAAGATACCCATGAGGCCCCGCAAGACTTGCAGAGGGCGCCCACAAGGCCCCGGCAAGACCCTTGCTGGGAAGATCAGCAAGACCGCGGCAAGGCCTTGCCACCCCATCGCCACCCCAGCTCAGCGGCCGACCCACAAACTAAACAGGTACCCACGTGGCAGTGCGTGGCTCCTAAGCCAACTAGTCAAGCACCTACGTGGTGGCATGTAGATCTTCGTGAAGACCCTGCCACCACACCAGCTCAGCAGCTTGCCAGCCTGCATGGCGCCGCCTGCCTCATTGGCCTGGACGCGTGTCAGAGCAAGGCGAAGCGGCGACGGACGTGACAGGCTTCATTGTCGTCCCCGATAAAGCAAGAGGACACCTAAGTAGCACATTTAATGCGTTTTGTCCCGTAATGTCAGAGGATAAACTCGACTACTCTACAACTTTACACCTCCTGTGTGCCACTGTGGCAGCCCCTTTGACTATAAAAGGAGGCCCGCGGCGTACTGTGAGAGGATTCGAACTTTTGGACCCTGCACGCTTTGTAGATAGTCCAAGAACACCAGATAAACACAAACCAGCAGGAGTGGGGTATTATGCATCACTTGCGGCCTGAACCTGGATAAACTCCCCCGTGTTGATCTTCTAAACACGCTCTTTCCACAGCCCCGCGCCCGCCAACCGTAGAAGGGATTCCCTATGATCACATAGGTGTCGTTCTCACTGACAAAAGTAGTATGGAAATAAAGATAATGGTGGCAAAAATAATAGTAGCAGTTTTCTAGTGATTGTAGCAGCAGTAGCAACGAAAGTAACTTAGCAAAGATCAATGTGTGAAAAGCTCATAGGCATTGGATTGGTAATGATAATTGTGTTGGATAATATTCATCACGTAGCAGTTATAACCTAGGGTGACAAAGAACTAGCTCCAATTCATCAATATAATGTAGGCATGTATTCCTTATATAGTCATACGTGCTTATGGAAAAGAACTTGCATGAAATCTTTTGTCCTACCCTCCCAAGGCAGGGGGGTCCTAATGGAAACTAATGGATATTAAGTCCTCCTTTTAATACAGAACCGGACCAAGGCATTAGCACTTAGTGAACACATGAACTCCTCAAACTACGGTAATCACCGGAAAGAATTCCAATTATTGTCACCTTGGGGTATGCAGATCATAACTCTTAATAGGTGTCTACAATTTGCAAGATACGATCAAGAACACACATATATTCATGAAAACATTATAGGTTCAGATATGAAATCATGACACTTGGGCCCTAGTGACAAGCATTAAGCATTGCAAATTCATAGCAACATCAATCTCAGAACATAGTGGATACTCGAGATCAAACCCTAACAAAACTAACTCGATTACATGATAAATCTCATCCAACCCATTGATAACTCACAAGTATAGGGGATCGTAACAGTTTTCGAGGGTAGAGTATTCAACCCAAATTTATTGATTCAACACAAGGGGAGCCAAAGAATATTCTCAAGTATTAGCAGCTGAGTTGTCAATTCAACCACACCTGGAAACTTAGTATCTATAGCAAAGTGTTTAGTAGCAAAGTAATACGATAGTAGTGATAACGGTAGCAAAAGGTAACGATAGAAAAAGTAAGGTTTTTGGTATTTTGTAGTGATGATAGCAATAGCAATGGAAAAGTAAATAAGCGAAGAACAATATATGGAAAGCTCGTAGGCAATGGATCGGTGATGAAGAATTATGCCGGATGCGGTTCATCATGTAACAATCATAACTTAGGGTGACACAAAACTAGCTCCAGTTCATCAATGTAATGTAGGCATGTATTCCGAATAGAGTCATACGTGCTTATGGAAAAGAACTTGGATGGCATCTTTTGTCCTACCCTCCCATGGCAGCGGGGTCCTAATGGAAACTAAGGGATATTAAGGCCTCCTTTTAATAGATACCGGAACAAATCATTAGCACATAGTGAATACATGAACTCCTCAAACTATGGTCATCACCGGTAAGTATCCCGATTATTGTCACTTCGGGGTTAATGGATCATAACATATAATAGGTGACTATAGACTTGCAAGATAGGATCAAGAACTCTCATATATTGATGAAAACATAATAGGTTCATATCTAAAATCATGGCACTCGGGCCCTAGTTACAAGCATTAAGCATAGCAAAGTCATAGCAACATCAATCTCAGAACATAGTGGATACTAGGGATCAAACCCTAACAAAACTAACTCGATTACATGATAGATCCCATCCAACCCATCACCGTCCAGCAAGCCTACGATGGAATTACTCATGCACGGCGGTGAGCATCATGATATTGGTGATGGAGGATGGTTGATGATGACGATGGTGATGGACCCCCCTCTCCGGAGCCCCGAACGAACTCCAGACCAGCCCTCCCGAGAGGTTTTAAGGCTTGGCAGCGGCTCTGTATCGTAAAACGCGATGAATTCTTCTCTTTGATTTTTTTCTCCCCGAAACCAAATATATAGAGTTGGAGTTGAGGTCGGAGGAGCTCCAGGGGGCCCACGAGGTAGGGGGCGCGCCCCCCACCCTCGTCGACAGGTGGTGGCCCCCCTGGCCTTCATCTTTTGCAAGGATTTTTCATTATTTCCAAAAAATTGTTTCGTGAAGTTTCCGGTCATTCCGAGAACTTTTATTTCTGCACATAAATAACACCATGGTAATTCTGCTCAAAATAGCGTCAGTCCGGGTTATTTCCATTCAAATCATGCAAGTTAGAGTCCAAAACAAGGGCAATAGTGTTTGGAAAAGTAGATACGACGGAGACGTATCAACTCCCCCAAGTTTAAACCTTTGCTTGTCCTCAAGCAATTCAGTTGATAAACTGAAAGTGATAAAAAACTTTTACAAACTCTGTTTGCTCTTGTTGTTGTAAATATGTAAAGCTAGCATTCAAGTTTTCAGCAAAGATTATGACTAACCACATTGACAATAACGCTTAGGTCTCAAGTTTACTCATATCAATGGCATAATCAACTAGCGAGCAATAATAATAAATCTTGGATGACAACACTTTATCAAAACAATCATAATATGATATAACAAGATGGTATCTCGCTAGCCCTTTCTGAGACCACAAAGCATAAATGCAGAGCACCTTTAATGATCAAGGACTGACTAGACATTGTAATTCATGGTAAAAGAGATCCAGTCAAATCATACTCAATGGAAACTAACAGTAATGAATGCAAATGATAGCGGTGCTCTCCAACTGGTGCTTTTTAATAAGAGGATGATGACTCAACATGAAAGTAAATAGATAGGCCCTTCGCAGAGGGAAGCAGGGATTTGTAGAGGTGCCAGAGCTCGGTTTTGAAATAGAGGTGAATAATATTTTGAGCGGTATACTTTCATTGTCAACATAACAACCAAGAGATGGCGATATCTTGCATGCTACACACATTGTAGGCGGTTCCCAAATAGAATGGTAAAGTTTATAGTCCCCCTTCCACCAACAAGCATCAATCCATGGCTTGCTCGAAACAACGAGTGCCTCCGACTAACAAGAGTTCTAGGGGGAGTTTTGTTTGCAACTATTTTGATTAAGTTTGCATAAAGCATGGAACTGGGCATCTCGGTGACCAGCCACTTTCTCGTGAGTGAGGAGCGGAGTCCACTCCTCTTGAGAATAACCCGCCTAACATGGAAGATACGGACAGCCCTAGTTGATACATGAGCTATTCGAGCATACAAAACAGGATATTTATTTGAAGGTTTAGAGTTTGGCACATACAAATTTTCTTGGAACGGCAGGTAGATACCGTATATAGGTACGTATGGTGGACTCATATGGAATAACTTTGGGGTTTATGGAGTTGGATGCACAAGCAGTATTCCCGCTTAGTACTGGTGAAGGCTAGCAAAAGACTGGGAAGCGACCAGCTAGAGAGCGACAGCTGTCATGAACATGCATTAAAATTAATCAACACCGAATGCAAGCATGAGTAGGATATAATCCACCATGAACATAAATATCGTGAAGGCTATGTTGATTTTGTTTCAACTACATGCGTGAACATGCGCCAAGTCAAGTCACTTAAATCATTCAGAGGAGGACACCTCCCTATCATACCACATCACAACCATTTTAATAGCATGTTGGCATGCAAGGTAAACCATTATAAGCTCCTAGCTAATCAAGCATGGCACAAGAACTATGATCTCTAGTTGTCAATGCAAACATGTTTATTCATAATAGGCTGAATCAGGAACGATGAACTAATCATATTTACAAAAACAAGAGAGGTCGAGTTCATACTAGCTTTTCTCATCTCAATAAGTTCATCATATAATCATCATTATTACCTTTCACTTGCACAACCGAACGATGTGGATAATAATAATAGTGCACGTGCATTGGACTAAGCTGGAATCTACAAGCATTAAATAAACAGGAGAAGACAAGGTAATATGGGCTCTTTTGTCAAATCAACAATAATGCATATAAGAGCCACTTCAACAATTTAATTATGGTCTTCTCCTATCGACCCCCAAAGAAAAGAAAAGAAATGAAACTATTTACACGGGAGAGCTCCCAACAAGTAAAAGAAGAACAGGAAATCTTTTTGGGTTTTCTTTTTAATTACTACTACAAGCATGGAAAGTAAGCTAATTAAAAGCTACAACTGATTTTTTGGTTTTTCTTAAGGTTTATAAAACACACCAGAAGAAAGCATAAAAAGGGAAATAAACTAGCATGGATGATACAATGAAAAAGTATGAGCACCGACATCTGGCAATGAGTGTGTGAACATAAATGTAATGTCGGTGAGAAATACATACTCCCCCAAGCTTAGGCTTTTGGCCTAAGTTGGTCTATGGCCATGGTTGGCCTGGCGGATATCCATAATAATAGTTGTGGTCATACTGCGAAGAAGAAGACTCCGATTGCCACTGGTTGGCAATCATCTCCGGATCCCACTAGTAATTAGACTGTCATGGAGGATCAACTTGTGGTTCCGGCTCTGGCTCTATGGCTGATGTAGGGTTCCAATAGGCGTGAATAGCCTCTAACGAAACAAGGTACTGGCCTGCAGATAAATCAAACAAGGAAGGAGCAGGCAGGGTAATAGTATCAGGATGATGTTTATCAAAGAACAATTTGTATTTAAGCTCTCCTTCCCTATTCTTAACAATAAAATCATGTGCCACCATACTCTTATAATCTAAATAAACATGAGGCAACACTTTTTCTTCCTTCTCATAATGCCTAATAGGTATGTTACAATGTGCAGCTAGGCGTGAAGCATAGATGCCTCCAAAGATGGGGCCCTTTGTACGGTTCAGACTTAACCGTTTAGCAATAATGCTGCCCATACTAACAGAGTTATCACTGAATAAACCATGGAGCAAAATAATAATATCAGGAACACTAAGGTTTCCACAGTTTCTACGACCAATTAAGCAATGACTAGCAAATAATGCAAAATAGCGTAAAACAGGAAAATGTATGCTAGTGATTTGTGCATCGGAAACCTTCCTCGTTTCCCCTACAGTGATGATATCAATAAACCCATCCACATCGCTGCGATGTGGTTCCTCTGTCGTGCCCTCGAAAGGGACCAAACAAACCCGACAAAAATCATAAAGTGACATCTCCTTATGCTCATCATATAAATAAAATTCCACCGTAGGTGGTGAGCTCCTAGAACGGAAATGAAAGTTTTGCACAAAGATGTTTGTGAGTAGGAGATACTGATCGCGTTGGTCATGGAGGAAAGCGGTGAGGCCTCCATTCTTAGCCAATTCGTAAAAATCTTCATAAATCCCGGCTGCTCTCAAGAAATCATCAGAAGGCCATTCACACGACCCAACCTCCGCGGTGCGAGGCATATTATATTTGGGCTTCTGTGCCTTTTCCTTCGAGCTTCAGCTCGATGAGCCCCTCAAAAGTCTCTTCATTGTTTTCTGAAAAAATCTGAAATTTTTAGTAACTTCAAAATAAAAGTAAACCAAACTCAATAATATTCATAGCAACTACTCCTATAAGTTCCTAGGGCCTATATCATGCATCAAAACTACTTTTGACCATATAAATTTGACATGCAAGCTCAAGAACATGGTCACCTAGGAAGCAAAAATTTGCAATGAATAAAGCACTAGAACAAAAACTAATTGGACTAATGGAGGAGTCACATACCAAGGAACAATCTCCCCAAGCAGTTTTGTGAGAGGTGCTTTGAGCAAGGAGATCGAAAATGGCAGCAAAACGAGCTTGGACTCGGGTTTGAGCTGGATATTCTTGTTTGGGGGAGGAAGAAGGAGTGTGTGGGTGAAAGGATAAGTGGAGGAGGGCCACCGTGGGCTCACAAGGCAGGGGGCGTGCCCAGGGGTAGGGTGCACCCTCCACCCTCGTGGCCAGGTGGATGATCCCCCTGATGTGTTCTCAGTGCCAAATATTCTCAAATATTCCAGAAAAAATCATATTTAAATTTCAGGGCATTTGGAGAACTTTTATTTTCAAGGTATTTTTATATTGCATGGATAATCAGATAACAGACAGAAAAATTCTATTTTTATTTTATTTTATATAAACAGCAGAAAGTAAAAGGAGGGTACACAAGGTTGTGCCTTCTAGTTTCATCCATCTCATGCTCATCAAAAGGAATCCACTAACAAGGTTGATCAGGTCTTGTTAACAAACTCATTTCGAATAACATGGAACCGGAGAAATTTTGAATAACACGATGTTATCTCAACGGGGATATGCACATCCCCAATAATAAGAATATCATATTTCTTCTTGACAGTAGGAAGAGGAAATTCAAAACCTCCAAATATAATCGATGGAATTTTTCCAATAGAGTTGGTACTATGAACTTGAGGTTGTTTCCTCGGAAAGTGTACTGTATGCTCATTACCATTAACATGAAAAGTGACATTGCCTTTAGTGCAATCAATAACAGCCCCTGCAGTATTCAAAAAGGGTCTTCCAAGAATAATAGACATACTATCGTCCTCGGGAATATCAAGAATAACAAAGTTCATTAAAATAGTAATGTTTGCAACTACAACAGGCACATCCTCACAAATACCGACAGGTATAGCAGTTGATTTATTAGCCATTTGCAAATATATTTCAGTAGGTGTCAACTTATTCAAATCAAGTCTACGATATAAAGAGAGAGGCATAACACTAACACCGGCTCCAAGATCACATAAAGCAGTTTCAACATAGTTTCTTTTAATGGAGCATGGTATAGTGGGTACTCCTGGATCTCCTAGTTTCTTAGGTATTCCACCCTTAAAAGTATAATTAGCAAGCATGGTGGAAATTTTAGCTTCTGGTAGGATTCATTTTGAGCATATCAATTAATCGTATACGCAAAAAGATAGGTCTAATCATTTCAGTAAAGCGCTCAAAATCCTCATCATACTTTTTCTTGGATTGTTTGGGAGGAAAATGCATAGGTTTTTGAACCAATGGTTCTCTTTCTTTACCGTGTTTCCTAGCAACAAAGTCTTTCTTATCATAGTGCTGATTCTTTGATTGTGGGTTATCAAGATCAACAGCAGGTTCAATTTCTATATCATTATCATTACTAGGTTGAGCATTATCATGAACATTGTCATTAACACTATCACTAGTTTCAGGTTCATTACCAGATTGGGTTTCAGCATCAGAAATAGAAATATCATTTGGATTCTCAGGTGTTTCAATAACAGGTTCACTAGAGGCATGCAAAGTCCTATCATTTTTCTTTTTCTTCCTTTTAGAAGGACTAGGTGCAACCACATTATTTCTCTGAGAATCTTGCTCAATTCTCTTAGGATGGCCTTCAGGATACAGAGGTTCCTGAGTCATTCTACCACCTCTAGTCATAACTCTAACAGCATTATCATTATTCTTACTATTCAATTCATTGAGCAAATCATTTTGAGCTTTAAGTACTTGTTCTACTTGAGTGGTAACCATAGAAGCATGTTTACTAATAAGTTTAAGTTCACCTTTGACATTAGCCATATAATCACCCAAGTGTTCAAGCATATTTTTGAATTGTATTTCAATTGTCTACCAAAATAAGCATTAAAATCTTCTTGCTTAACCATAAATTTATCAAACTCATCTAAGCATGGGCTAGCAAACTTAGTAAATGGGATTTCAGCTTTATCATATCTATAGACAGAATTTACCTTTACTACCTGTGTCGGGTTATCAAGACCATGACATTCTTCAATAGGTAAAGGATTAAGATCATATGTTTCTTCAACAGGCGGTAAATTAAGACCATGTATTTCTTCAATAGGAGGTAAATTCTTAACATCTTCAGCATTAATACCTTTTTCTTTCATAGATTTCTTTGCCTCTTGGATATCTTCAGGACTGAGAAATAGAATATCCCTCTTCTTCGGAGTTGGTTTAGGCATAGGCTCAGGAGCTGGCTCAGGAAGTTTCCAATTATTTTCATTTGTCAACAATCATTCAATAGAATTTCAGCTTCATCCGGTGTTCTTTCCCTGAAAACAGAACCATCACAACTATCTAGGTAATCTCTGGAGGCATTGGTTAGTCCATTATAAAAGATATCAAGTATTTCATTTTTCTTAAGAGATGATCAGGCAAAGCATTAAGTAACTTGAGAAGCCTCCGCCAAGCTTGTGGGAGACTCTCTTCTTCAATTTGCACAAAATTATATATATCCCTTAAAGCA
This sequence comes from Triticum aestivum, assembly GCF_018294505.1. NCBI lineage: Eukaryota > Viridiplantae > Streptophyta > Magnoliopsida > Poales > Poaceae > Triticum > Triticum aestivum. Next base: position 486,349,377 of record NC_057797.1, read on the forward strand.
GCTTGTTTCTTATGAGTAGGGAAATATTTAGCAGAGAAGTAATAAATCATATCCTGGGGACTACGCACACAACCAAGATCAAGAGAATTAAACCATATCTTAGCATCACCCTTTAATGAGAACGGAAATATTTTAAGGATATAAAAGTAACGAGTTCTCTCATCAGTAGTGAACAGGGTGGCTATATCATTTAATTTAGTAAGATGTGCCACAATAGTTTCAGATTCATAGCCATGAAAAGGATCAGATTCAACCAAAGTAATTATATCAGGATCAACAGAGAATTCATAATCCTTATCAGTAACAAAGGTAGGTGAAGTAGCAAAAGCAGGGTTAGGTTTCAATCTAGCATTAAGAGATTGCTGCTTCCATTTAGCTAATAACCTCTTGAGTTCGTATCTATCTTTGCAAGATAAAATAGCTAAAGAAGCTTCTTTATCAAAAACATAACCCTCGGGAATAACAGGTGAGTCTTCATCATCACTTTCATCAATATTATCAGATTCAATATTTTCATTCTCTCTAGCACTAGCAATTTGTTCATCAAGAAATTCACCAAGTGGCACAGTAGTATCAAGCATAGAAGTAGTTTCATCATAAGTATCATGTATAGCAGAAGTGACATCATAAATAACATGCAACATATCAGAACGAATAGTAGAAGCAGGTTTAGGTGTCGCAAGATTACTCAAAATAGAAGGTGAATCAAGTGTAGAGCTAGATGGCAATTCCCTATCTCCCCTCGTAGTTGAGGGATAAATCTTGGTTCTTGGATCTTTCAAGTTCTTCATAATGATAATCAGATATAAATCCCAAGTGACTCAAAGAATAGAGCTATGCTCCTCGGCAATGGCGCTAGAAAATAGTCTTGATAATCCACAAGTATAGGGGATCACAACAGTTTTCGAGGGTAGAGTATTCAACCCAAATTTATTGATTCGACACAAGGGGAGGCAAAGAATATTCTCAAGTATTAGCAGCTGAGTTGTCAATTCAACCACACCTGAAACTTAGTATCTGCAGCAAAGCGTTTAGTAGCAAAGTAATATGATAGTAGTGATAATGGTAGCAAAAGGTAACGATAGCAAAAGTAATGGTTTTGGTATTTTGTAGTGATGATAGCAAAAGCAACGGAAAAGTAAATAAGCGAAGAACAATATATGGAAAGCTCGTAGGCAATGGATCGATGATGGAGAATTATGCTAGATGTTGTTCATCATGTAACAATCATAAACTAGGGTGACACAGAACTAGCTCCAGTTCATCAATGTAATGTAGGCATGTATTCCGAATATAGTCATACTTGCTTATGGAAAAGAACTTGCATGACATATTTTGTCCTACCCTCCTGTGGCAGTGGGGTCCTAATGGAAACTAAGGGATATTAAGGCCTCCTTTTAATAGAGTACCGAAACAAATCATTAGCACATAGTGAATACATGAACTCCTCAAACTATGGTCATCACCGGTAAGTATCCTGATTATTGTCACTTCGGGGTTAACGGATCATAACACATAATAGGTGACTATGGACTTGCAAAATAGTATCAAGAACTCTCTTATATGGATGAAAACATAATAGGTTCAGATCTGAAATCATGGCACTCGGGCCCTAGTGACAAGCACTAAGCATAGCAAACTCATAGCAACATCAATCTCAGAACATAGTGGATACTAGGGATCAAACCCTAACAAAACTAACTCGATTACATGATAGATCTCATCCAACCCATCACCGTCCAGCAAGCCTATGATGGAATTACTCACGCATGGCGGTGAGCATCATGAAATTGGTGATGGAGGATGGTTGATGATGACGATGGCGACGGACCCCCCCTCTCCTGAGCCCCGAACGGACTCTAGATCATCCCTCCCGAGAGGTTTTAGGGCTTGGTGGCGGCTCCGTATCGTAAAACGCAATGAATTCTTCTCTCTGATTTTTTTCTCCCCGAAACCAAATATATAGAGTTGGAGTTGAGGTCGGAGGAACTCTAGGGGGCCCACGAGGTAGGGGGCACGCCCCCACCCTCATGGACAGGTGGTGGCCCCCCTGGCCTTCATCTTTTGCAAGGATTTTTTATTATTTCTGAAAAATTGTTCCACGAAGATTCAGGTCATTCCGAGAACTTTTGTTTCTGCACATAAATAACACCATGGTAATTCTGCTGAAAACAGCGTTAGTCCGGGTTAGTTGCATTCAAATCATGCAAGTTAGATTCCAAAACAAGGGCAAAAGTGTTTGGAAAAGTAGATATGACGGAGACGTATCACCCATCAACGTCTAGCAAGCCTACGATGGAATTACTCAGTCTCGTCGGTGAGCATCGTGGAATTGGTGATGGTGGAAGGTTGATGATGATGATGGCGACGAATCCCCCTCTTTGGAGCCCCGAACAGATTCTAGATCAACCCTCTCAATGAAGAACAGGAGGCGGCGGCGGCTCCATATCGTAAAATGCAATGAATCCTTCTCTCTGAATTTTTTTTCTCCCTGAATAGGTACTTATAGAGTTGGAGTTATGGTCGGAGGAGGTCCAGGGGGCCATAAGCCTGCAGGGCACGCCCCCAGGGCTTGTGGCCTCTAGGTGGCCCCCGTCTGGTTATTTCTTGCGCCAATATTTTTATATATTCCACAAAAATTCTCCGTAAATTTTGAAGTCAATCCGAGAACTTTGATTTCTGCACAAAAAGTAACACCATGACAATTCTGCTGAAAACAGCGTCAATTTGGGTTAGTTCCATTCAAATCATGCAATTTAGAGTCCAAAACAAGGGCAAAAGAGTTTGGAAAAGTAGATACGGTGGAGACGTATCAACTTCCCCAAGCTTAACCAATTGCTTGTCCTTAAACAATTCAGTTGACAAAATGAAAGTGACAAAGAAAAGCTTTTACAAACTTTGTTTGATCTTGTTGTTGCAAATATGTATAGCGAATATTCAGGTTTTTAGCAAATATTATGAACTAACCATACTCATAACAACATTTAGGTCTCATATTTACTCATATCAATGGCATAATCAACTTGCGAGTAATAATAATAAATCTCGGATGACAACACTTTTCTCAAAACAATCCTCGAATATGCACGAGAAGAGTGTGTATCATTCATTATAGAATAAAGGGTACGAAACCCATTGATGTTGCTTGATGCTACGCCAGTTTTTACCCCAAAGAGGAAGGGATGATGCAGCACAGCGGCGGTAGGTATTTCCCTCAGATATGAAACCAAGGTTGTCGAACTAGTAGGAGAAGCAAGCAACACAACGAAACAACCCCTGCACACAAATAACAACCACTCATAACCCGACGTGTTAAAGGGGTTGTCAATACCTTTAGGGAAACAGCGCCAGAAACAGTGCGTTGACGGGAGAGAGTTATAAATATTGATAGATCGAACGCCAAATAAAATAAATTGCAACAAGGTATTTTTGGGTTTTTTGGTTTAATAGATCTGAAAATAAAAGCAAATAAAAATAGATCGCGAAGGAAAATAATATGAGAAAGAGACCCGGGGGGCGTAGGTTTCACTAGTGGCTTCTCTCGAGAAAAATAGCAAAGTGGTGGGTGAACAAATTACTGTTGGGCAATTGATAGAACCACAAATAATTATGAAGATATCCAGGCAATGATCATTACATAGGCATCACATCCAAGATTAGTAGACCGACTCCTGCCTGCATCTACTGCTATTACTCCACACATCGATCGCTATCCAGCATGCATCTAGTGTATTAAGTTCATGAAAAACGGAGTAATGCAATAAGAACGATGACATGATGTAGACGAGATCTGTTTATCTATTGCAGTAGATATAGATCCCATCTTTTTATCCTTCGTAGCAACAATACATACGTGTTGGTTCCCTTTCTGTCACTGGGATCAAGCACTGTAAGATCGAACCCACTACCAGGCACCTCTTCCCATTGCAAGACAAATAGATCAAGTTGTCCAGACAAAACCCAAATACCGGAGAAGAAATACGAGTCTATAATAGATCATGCATAAAAGAGATCAAAGAAACTCAAATACTTTCATGGATATAAAAAGATAGATCTGATCATAAACTCAAAGTTCATTGATCCCAACAAACACACCGCAAAAGAGTTACAACATATGGATCTCCAAGAGACCATTGTATTGAGAATCAAGAGAGAGAGAGATGAAGCCATCTAGCTACTAACTACGGACCCGAAGGTCTATAAAGAACTACTCACGCATCATCGGAGAGGCGCCAATGGAAGTGATGAACCCCTCCGTTATGGTGTCTAGATTGGATCTGGTGGTTCTGGACTCTGCGGCGGCTGGATGAATATTTCGTCGACACCCCAAGGGTTCTCGGATTTTTGGGGTATTTATAGAGCAAAGAGGCGGTCCGGGGGGCACCCGAGGTGGGCACAACCCTCCAGGGCACGCATGGGCCTCCTGGGGCGCTCTGGTGGGTTGTCCCCTTCTCGGGACTCCCGCCAGGTGCAACCAGGGCCCAATATTTTCCATCTAGTCCATAAAAAATCTTTGTAAAGTTTCGTGGCATTTGGACTCCGTTTGATATTGATTTTCTGCAATGTAAAAAACATGGGAAAAAAACAGCACTGCCACTTGGCACTATGTCAATAGGTTAGTACCAAAAAATGATATAAAATGACTATAAAAGGATTATAAAACATCCAAGATTGATAATAAAACAACATGGAACTATCAAAAATTGTAGATAAGTTGGAGACGTATTAGCATCCCCAAGCTTAACTCCTACTCGTCCTTGAGCAGGTAAGTGATAAAAACAGAATTTTTGATGTGGAGTGTTGTTCGTCATGTCATATCATATTCTTTTCTTCATAGCATGGACATTTGGACTTTTATGTGATTCAAAGCAATAGTCTAGTTTTGACATAATAATTTAGATACTCAAGCATATCAATAAGCAACCATGTCTTTCAAAATGTCAACGCTAAAATAAGTTATCCCTAGCCCATCATGCTCAAACATTGATTCATTCATGAAACACATTCGAATATTAACTACACCCAATACTTAAGTACGATCATATTGCCTCCTAGTTGGTGCTTTTATAAGAGAAGATGGAGACTCAAAATAAAAATTGCATAAAGTAAAGACAGGCCCTTTGCAGAGGGAAGTAGGGATTTGTACAGGTGCCAGAGCTCAAAGCAAAAAATTTGAGATAAAAACATTTTGAGAGGTGTACCCATCCAACCAATGAAAACGACTTAAAGTTCCCAATACTTTCCATGCATAGATAGATCATAGGCGGTTCCCAAACAGAAAATAAACTTTACTCCTTTTTCCACCATACGTTCACTTTCCATGGCTAACCGTATCCACGGGTGCCCTCCATACCAAGACTTTCCAATGAATTTATTATTTGACAACATAAAGTAAATTCATTTGTTTTTGCATTTCGGGACTAGGCATCCCTAATACCTTTGCCTTACCCTCGTGCAATGAAAAGTGAATAAACACTCATCTTAAGAATAACACATCTAGCATGGAAAATATTAGCCACCCCTCACCGCTCCGCGAGCGAAACAAACACACAAAAGAGAAGTTTATTTTGAAAATTAGAGATGGCACATGCAAATTTGCTTAGAACAACAAAATAATACTGCATATAGGTAGATATAGTGGAATCATGTGGAAAATTTGGTTTAAAGGTTTTGGATGCACAAGTAGTGATCATACTTAGTGCAAAATGAAGGCTAGCAAAAGATTGAGAAGCGACCAACCAAGAAACGAATAATCTCATAAGCAAGCATTAAGCATAATTAACACCGAATAATGCACCACAAGTAGGATATAATTTCATTGCATGATTATTGACTCTCGTGCATGCATAGGGAATCACAAACCTTAACACCAATATTTTTACTAAAGCATAATTACTCATCAAGATGACTCACATATTACATCATCATATCTCAAAAGTATTACTAAGAATCAAGTTTATTTTGTCCAATGGTCTTCATGACATTTTTTTCTTTATCCTTCTTGGATATCTATCACTTTGGGACCAATTTTCATGTGTTGCTTTTCATAAGCTCAAACAAATATAAGTGAAGATCATGAGCATAACAAATTTTCTTTCTCTCAAAATAATTTAAGTGAAGCAAGAGAGAATTTCTTCAAAATTTTACTAACTCTCAAATGAATCAAAGTGAAGCAAGAGAGCAATTCTAACAAGTCAAGATATAATTTTGGCTCTCTCAAATAGGTGTGTCCAACAAGGATTGATGACTTAAAACACAAAATAAAATAAGCAAAGACACATATCATACAAGACTCTCCAAGAAAAACACATATCATGTGACGGATAAAAATATAGTCTCGAGTACAATACTGATAGTTGTTGGAAGAAAGTGGGGATGCCACTTGGGGGCATCCCCAAGCTTAGTTGGTTGCTCATTCTTGGATAATAGCTTGGGATGCCGGGGCATCCCCAAGCTTAGGCTCTTTCATCCTTCCTTCATCCATCGTAAGATAACCCAAAACTTGAAAACTTCAATCACACAAACTCAACATAGCCTTCGTGAGATCAGTTAGTATAAGAATAATAAATCACTACTATAAGTGTTGTATCAAACCAATTCATATTTTGTTTTTGTATTATATCTACTGTATTCCAACTTTTCTATGGCAAAAACTCATCAAAGAAAACCATAGAGCCATCAAAATAAGCACACAACACAAAGAAAACAGAATCTGTCAAAAACGAACAGTCTGTACCAATCTGCCTATTTTGAATATTTCTATAACTCAAAAAACTCTGAAAAATTTGAACGGCCTGAGAAATTAGTATACTGATCTACTGCAAGTGGAATGGTATTTTATCGCTCTCTGGTAAAAAATGAAAATTAAATTTGTGAGCATAAAAGTTTCAATTTTTTTAGTAAGATCAAACAACTATTGCCCAAGAAGATCCTAAAGGCTTTACTTGGCACAAACACTAATTAAAACACAAAAAACACAATCATAACAGTAGCATAATTATGCTAACACTCAAAAACATGAAGCAAAAAAGAAAAAATAATTCAAATTTGAACTACGTGCACATTCTCAAGTGCATATAAACTAGTTGAAAAATCAAATATGTGTCCTTGGTTGCATGCTTAGGTGACATGCAAGAAATGGGAATGAATTTCAAACACCCTGCCACCATCACACGGCCGCAAGCATTGAGATACCTGGTTTTTAAATTCTAGTAAATCCAAAACTCGTCTGAAATTCATGAAACTTGGCATGCTATCATGGAGCGGTATCAATGTGTCGTGGTAAAATTTTTATCCCATTTGGGGCAGGTTTGGGTATAACATTCTCACAAACCAGAGCTTATCACAACAAGTGTGATGGTTTTGGTAGGGAACGTGCCACCTTTGGGGACAAAGCGATATATGTTTCCTCTTATTGCTTTCAAAAAATTTCTAGTGTCAACATAGAACAACAGGACTGTTGTGTTTACTTTTGGAATTTTTCGGGGTTCATTTGGACATTTTTATACATTAGCTGGGGTTTCTAGGCATTTCATGTGCATAATTCAAATTTGAACTACATGCACAAGCTCCAGTGCATATAAATTGGTTGAAAAATCAAATTTGTGTCCTTCGGGGCATGCTTAGCTCCCATGCAAGAAATGGGAATGAATTTCAAACACCACGGCACTGTTGATTACCGGAAAAACATTGAGATACCTGGTTTTTAAATTCTAGTAAATCCAAAACTCGTATGAAATTCATGAAACTTGGCGTGCTATCATGGAGCGGCATCAACATGCCATGGTCAAAAAATTTGTCCCATTTGAGGCAGGTTTGGGTATAAGCTTCTCACAACAAGCATCATGCTTTCGGTAGGGAACGTGCCACCTTTGGGGACGAAACGATATCCATTGCCTCTTATTGCTTTCAAAAAATTTCTAGTGTCAACATAGAACAACAGGAGTGTTGTGTTTAATTTTGGAATTTTTCGGGGTTCATTTGGACATTGTTATACATTAACTGGGTTTTCTAGGCATTTCTTGTGCATAATTCAAATTTGAACTACATGCACAGGCTCGAGTCCATGTAAATTGGTTGAAAAATCAAATTTGGGTTCTTCGGGGCATGCTTAGGTCTCATGCAAGAAATGGGAATGAATTTCAAACACCAGGGCACTGTTGATTGCAGGAAAAACATTGACATACTTTGTTTTTAAATTATAGTAAATCCAAAACTCATCTGAAATTCCTAAAACTTGGCATGCTATAATGGAATGGCACCCGACATGATGTGGTATTTTTCGTGTCCATTTTGAGAGAAGGCGCACTCGAATAACAGCCAACAAAGGCATTTTGAAACAAATAGTTGCCACTGTAACATCTCAAATGTTTTGTATAATTTAAATTGTGTGCGTTCTGTTAACCATTCACGTGACGCCACGCCTCACTCTTTTAATGGCTAGGAGGTGTCGTGCGGACAGGTGCTTGAGTGCTTGACTAAACGGAAGGCGTGCGAGATGTACTCCAATGCGGAGGCTCACCCGGAAGCGTGCGAGCTGTACGCCGCGCAGGCTCACCGGGAAGCGAGCCCTTTGACTTCCATGGCCGCCCGCCTTGCTCGCATCCTCTATATTAATGGCACCCAAGCCACAATTTAATACGGTTTTTAAATATAAAACACTCATTGCAAACATTCTAGTTAGAACACCCGTTTACAAAACCGACAATTTCCCCAAAAGCCAAGGGAAAATGTGCCTAGCAAGATTTGTGCAGCTCTTGATCGCAAACGTTTTAGTTAGAACACATGTATGCAAACCGACAGCTTCCCTAGGAAGCCAAGAGAAAATGTGCCCTGCAGGATTTCTGCAGCTCTTGATCGCAAACCTTTTAGATAGAACACATGTATGCAAAGTGAGAGCTATGGTCTTCCCCCTTAAGTCGAGGGAAAATCCACAACGCAGGTTTGTGCATCCCTTCAACGCAAATGGTTGTTTTGGATGACCCGTGTGCAACCACGTACAAACAATTTGGTAAGATTTGCATATGCCATATTGGGTATGTTGCCATTTGTCAAACTGGAAAGATTTACATTTGTTGATCTAGTAACGTTGCCATTTTTCAATCCTTGTAACACTATGATTTGTCAAAATATGCAGCTAGAAATCACTAGCACTATCTAATTTTTGCAAATAACATTCAGTAATTAAGCATAGATTTCATTCATAGATTAAGCAGTCATTCTTAATTTATACAAACAGTTCAACTCGACAGCTGAACCGACCAAACTTTTCCCCAATTGTTGCCAACCACGTACTGAAATAGCTAGTTCAACTATATATACTAGCTAATTTTAAGTATGTTGTACAGTTCGACCACACATCTATAGTCAGATGAACTAAACAAAATAGCCCCTAAATACTACTACTACCATGGAGGGGCTTTGTGCTACTTCTAGCAGCCTCTCCTCTACCGAGCGCGCTCAGTAAGAGGCAGAGGAGGAAGAGGAGCCTACCGACGAGCTGGAGAAATGCAATACGGTGCCTGCCGCTGCTGCACATTTAGCGACGCTCGCTAGCTCGAACGCCCACTGCCGCTCCGGACGATCCCTCTCGAAGCGGCCAGACTGCTTGTAGATCTCCTAATTCTTTGCCTCTGCGTCGGCGTGTGCTGCGGCCACGGCTGCATTAAGGCTCTTTGCATGCTCGACGAGGCGCTCCTCCTCCTCCCGCAAGAACTCGATGCAGCGTGCAAGGTCGCTGACGCATGTGCGGGCCTCCACCTCCGCCTCCCTCCTTCAGGCGGCGGTGGCGGAGCGAGTGATGATCTGGCGGTCGACGGTGGGCTAGCGGTCAGGGCGGCTGGTGATGGGGTGGCGGCCACGACCACCACCTCCCGCCTTCGGGCCGCGGTGGCAGAGCGGGTGATGGCCAAGGTGGCCGGCAATGGGGTGGCAGCCACGACGACCACCTCCCGCTTTCGGGCCGCGGTGGCGGAGCGGGAGATGGCCCTGGCTTTCGACGGTGGTGTGGCGGCAACGGCGGCCGGCAACAGCTGTCGACAGGCAGCGGCGGTGGAGCATGTGGTGGGTGTTCCGCGCACACCCAATAGGGATGCCACGCGCACTACACTACGCCGGGGACTGCGCCGCCACCGTGATGTAGCCTCCCAGCTAGAGCTGTCCTCCGATGATGGCGGAGTGGCTGAGCGACGACGACAGACCAGTGCGATTGGCAATTGTGGGAGAAGCACACGACATAAGCTACAGGAAGGGAGGGGAAAATGCGACGCAGGACTCGCCGGACGTGAGGGTTTTTATAGCAGGCTGGTAAGCATTGGGATTTTGGGGGATTTCACCGAGAAGGGTGGGAAGCTTGCGCGGGAACCTGCGAGGTTGCACGGGAACGGGCTCATCGACGATTCATTGGCGCCACTGTTTGGCCAAAAGAACGCCCCCGCGCGCTGCGCAAGCTTGCGTTGTAGCTCGTCTGCGGCAGTAGGGTGACAAGACATGCAAGAGGAGAATGAAAGGACACGTACACATACGGTTAACAAAAAAAAATGTTTGCGATTTAATTACCTACTATACCCCCGTCCTGGTTTATAAGTAGGATTTAACTAATAAAATACGAATGCATGTCGCCAAAGATTATATCGTTGGAGTCATATTTGAACATAGTTTCCAGCTATACAATTTTTGTAACATGCATTAACACTTTTTTGCTTAAATTTAAGGTTATATATCGACAAGCGTTTGCCCGCAACACACACACAGCTTATTCCATCACAAACAGCTCGGATGGATCAACTGTATGCCACGTATCACACACGCAACTTCAATCCGATTCGTGCTTGACGTCTTCGACATCGCTCGCACAGTTCGTCTTATTTGCCATGGATCACTGTGCCGGCCTCTGCTCGCGTCCCTCAGCAAGCTCTGCTCGCCGTTAGTCGCCGCAGCACGTTGTGCTCGCCATTAGGCGCCACGGCGTGCTGTGCTCGCGTCTGTTGGTGCGCTCGGCATGAGGACAACTTTTCCTTGCACGTTCAATTGCTATATTATCTATATATATATATATATATATAGTGTTAATATTCATCACCCAGGGTGCAGAATAAGTTATTCTTCACCCGAGGTAATCTTACGATCATTTCATAGTTAAATTACGTTTGGAATTCAAATAGTTACATTTCTATTGATTCACTACGTAAAATTTGACATAAGAAAATTAAAATATAGGTCATAAGACAAGAAAATTTGCAGTTTATGTGCATTTTAGACTATGTTTTTACGTTTGTAATTTTACATAACATAAAATATTTTTACGGCGATTATATATTTTCTTACGGTCTCTTTTTGCGTCGGAAATAAGACAAAACTTACGGAACGCAAAATTACGGTGCATTGATGGTAAAATAGAGGGGGTGAAGAATAATTATTCCTCACCCAGGGTGACGAATAGCACGACCATATATATATATATATATATATATATATATATATATATATATTGCTCGCCATTGAGGCGACCGCGGAGCGCTCTGCTCGCATCCCTCCGCGCGCGCTCTGCCAGCGGTTGGGCGAGCGCACGATCACGTCGGGGGCCCCATATGCATGCGGTTGCGACGCGCGCATTGCCACGCGATGCAGTTATATGCGGCACGATGGAATTACGAGCTGCAAATTAGAACTGGAATCAGGGCCTGCCGATATTCCTGGCCGTCCGGCTTCCCCTTTAATTCTCGCGGCCATTATAACCTTAGTCTCTTCAACCTTTCGATCGCGCCCCACAACACAACAAGCATACCCACGACGACACATAGAGAGGGGATGTCCAGCTGCGCTCCAATGGAGTTCGGCAATCATAGAGTGGAGACCCACACGAGGAAGATGGATCTCTCGGTGGTGTACACCATCGTCCCGGCCGTGGTGGATGACTACGTCAACAACGTTGAGCAGTTGCTTGCTGGAGACAAGTACAAGGTGGTCGGCATCAACCTCCGGTACACCGTTGGTCATCCCGGCATAGATCAGAAGGTTGTCGTCGCCCAGTTGTGCGTGCATCATCATGTCCTCATCTACCACTACTACATGTCCATAGAGCCTTGCGACCGTTTCAACAGATTTGTCAACATCACCGACTACAAGTTCGCCATGGTGGAAACCACCAACGATGTAAAAAGCGCTCAGTGTTACGGGCTTGGCCTGCAAGAACCTTGTCAAAATCCGTGACCACTACAGGGTCTGGGGCAGCACGAAGGACTCCCTGGTCGAACTCGCCTCGTCCGTCATCGATCCCTACTATGAAAAGATGAAGCAGTATGCCTAGAGAACAAGTCCCCTATCATGGCACAGGGCCTGGATGTGGCAACTGGATGAACCTCACCTCAGGTTCGTAGCCAAGAGCGTGTACACATGCTACGAGATGCACAGGCAGATCGTTGACATGAGGAAGTGCCTCGTTACCCAAATCGACGAGCCCAGATCGAGCCACAAGCAGAGCAAGCGTCACAAGAAGTAGATGATGATCAGGTGATCGTTTATGCTAGTTAATCATGCATGTAATATATAGTTTACTTTATTGGTGTGTGGAAATGTCATGTGTGTAGTAGCCACCTATGTAATTATGCATGTAATATTTTACTTTGGTGTGTGCAAATGCCATGGTTGTACAAGCCACCTATGTAAGTGGATGTTTAATTTGGTTATGCAAGCATGTCCTTATAAGTGTGTGTCTATATAGGGTGGGTCTATTCTAATAACACCCCTTAAGACCTTATTCTAATAACACTTCCGCCTTATTCTGATAACACCTCTCCTTCGCTAAAAAAGCACACCCATTAACCCGGGCAGTCCACTACTCCCGACCCCCACCTTCTCCTTCTCCCCACACCTCCCACCCCGGCGCCCCACCACCACCCTGTTGGGTAACGTAGTAATTTCAAAATTTTCCTACGCACACGCAAGATCATGGTGATGCATAGCAACGAGAGGGGACAGTGTGATCTACGTACCCTTGTAGATCGACAACGGAAGCGTTAGCACAACGTGGTTGATGTAGTCGTACATCTTCACGGCCCGACCGATCAAGCACCGAAACTACGGCACCTCCGAGTTCTAGCACACGTTCAGCTCGATGACGATCCCCGAACTCCGATCTAGCAAAGTGTCGGGGAAGAGTTCCATCAGCACGACGGCATGGTGACGATCTTGATGCACTACTGTCGCAGGGCTTCGCCTGAGCACCGCTACAATATTATCGAGGACTATGGTGGAAGGGGGCACCGCACACGGCTAAGAATATGATCACGTGGATCAACTTGTGTCTCTAGGGGTGCTCCCTGCCTCCGTATATAAAGGATCAAAAGGGGGGTGCGGCCGGCTAGGATACGGCGCACCAGGAGGAGTCCTCCTCCCTTCGGGAGTAGGATTCCCCCCCTTTCCTATTTGGAATAGGATTCGAGGGGGGAAAGAGGAGAAAGAGAAGGAAGGGGGCGCCGGCCCCCTCTCCTTGTCCTATTCGGACTAGGGGGGAGGGGCGCACGGCCCAGCCCTGGCCACCTCTCCTCTCTTCCACTAAGGCCCACTAAGGCCCATATACCTCCCGGGGGGTTCCGGTAACCTCCCGATACTCCGGTAAAATCCCGATACTCTGGTAAAATCCCGATTTCACCCGAAACACTTCCGATATCCAAATATAGGCTTCCAATATATCACTCTTTATGTCTCGACCATTTCGAGACTCCTCGTCATGTCCGTGATCACATCCGGGACTCCGAACAAACTTCGGTACATCAAAATGCATAAACTCATAATATAACTGTCATCAAAACATTAAGCGTGCGGACCCTACGGGTTTGAGAACAATGTAGACATGACCGAGACACGTCTCCGGTCAATAACCAATAGCGGAACCTGGATGCTCGTATTGGCTCCTACATGTTCTACGAAGATCTTTTATCGGTCAGACCGCATAACAACATACGTTGTTCCTTTTGTCATCGGTATGTTACTTGCCCGAGATTCGATCGTCGGTATCTCAATACCTAGTTCAATCTCGTTACCGGCAAGTCTCTTTACTCGTTCTGTAATACATCATCTCACAACTAACTCATTAGTTTCAATGCTTGCAAGGCTTATGTGATGTGCATTACCGAGAGGGCCCAGAGATACCTCTCCGACAATCGGAGTGACAAATCCTAATCTCAAAATACGCCAACCCAACATGTACCTTTGGAGACACCTGTAGAGCACCTTTATAATCACCCAGTTACGTTGTGACGTTTGGTAGCACACAAAGTGTACCTCCGGTAAACGGGAGTTGCATAATCTCATAGTCATAGGAACATGTATAAGTCATGAAGAAAGCAATAGCAACATACTAAACGATCGGGTGCTAAGCTAATGGAATGGGTCATGGCAATCAAATCATTCACCTAATGATGTGATCCCATTAATCAAATAACAACTCTTTGTTCATGGTTAGGAAACATAACCATCTTTGATTAACGAGCTAGTCCAGTAGAGGCATACTAGTGACACTTTGTTTGTCTATGTATTCACACATGTATTATGTTTCCGGTTAATACAATTCTAGCATGAATAATAAACATTTATCATTATATAAGGAAGTAAATAATAACTTTATTATTACCTCTAGGGCATATTTCCTTCAGTCTCCCACTTGCACTAGAGTTAATAATCTAGATTATATAGTAATGATTCTAACACCCATGGAGCCTTGGTGCTGATCATGTTTTGCTCGTGGAAGAGGCTTAGTCAATGGATCTGCTACATTCAGATCCGTATGTATCTTACAAATCTCTATGTCTCCCACCTGGACTAGATCCCAGATGGAATTGAAGCGTCTCTTTATGTGCTTGGTTCTCTTGTGAAATCTGGATTCCTTTGCCAAGGCAATTGCACCAGTATTGTCACAAAAGATTTTCATTGGACCCGATGCACTAGGTATGACACCTAGATCGGATATGAACTCCTTCACCTAGACTCCTTCATTTGCTGCTTCCGAAGCAGCTATGTATTCTGCTTCACACGTAGATCCCACCACGACTCTTTGTTTAGAACTGCACCAACTGACAGCTCCACCATTTAATGTAAATACGTATCTGGTTTGCAATTTAGAATCGTCCGGATCAGTGTCAAAGCTCGCATCGACGTAACCACTTACGATTAGCTCTTTGTCACCTCCATAAACGAGAAACATATCCTTAGTCCTTTTCAAGTATTTCAGGATGTTCTTGACCGTTGTCCAGTGATCCACTCCTAGATTACTTTGGTACCTCCCTGCTAGACTTATAGCAAGGCACACATCAGGTCTGGTACATAGCATTGCATACATGATAGAGCCTATGGCTGAAGCATAGGGAACATCTTTCATTTTCTCTCTATCTTCTGCAGTGGTCGGGCATTGAGTCTGACTCAACTTCACACCTTGTAACACAGGCAATAACCCTTTGTTTGCTTGATCCATTTTGAACTTCTTCAAAACTTTGTCAAGGTATGTGCTTTGTGAAAGTCCAATTAAGCGTCTTGATCTATCTCTATAGATCTTAATGCCTAATATGTAAGCAGCTTCACCGAGGTCTTTCATTGAAAAACTCTTATTCAAGTATCCCTTTATGCTATCCAGAAATTCTATATCATTTCCAATTAGTAATATGTCATCCACATATAATATCAGAAATGCTATAGATCTCCCACTCACTTTCTTGTAAATACAGGCTTCTCCAAAAGTCTGTACAAAACCAAATGCTTTGATCACACTATCAAAGCATTTATTCCAACTCCGAGAGGCTTGCACCAGTCCATAAATGGATCGCTGGAGCTTGCATACTTTGTTAGCTCCCTTTGGATCGACAAAACCTTCTGGTTGCATCATATACAACTCTTCTCCCAGAAATCCATTCAGGAATGCAGTTTTGACATCCATCTGCCAAATTTCATAATCATAAAATGCGGCAATTGCTAACATGATTCGGACAGACTTAAGCATTGCTACGGGTGAGAAAGTCTCATCATAGTCAATACCTTGAACTTGTCGAAAACCTTTTGCGACAAGTCGAGCTTTGTAGACAGTAATATTACCGTCAGCGTCCGTCTTCTTCTTGAAGATCCATTTATTCTCATTTGCTTGCCGATCATTGGGCAAGTCAACCAAAGTCCATACTTTGTTCTCATACATGGATCCCATCTCAGATTTCATGGCTTCAAGCCATTTTGCGGAATCTGGGCTCACCATCGCTTCTTCATAGTTCGTAGGTTCATCATGATCTAGTAGCATGACTTCCAGAACAGGGTTACCGTACCACTCTGGTGCGGATCTTACTCTGGTTGATCTATGAGGTTCAGTAGTATCTTGTTCTGAAGTTTCATGATCATCATCATTAGCTTCCTCACTAATTGGTGTAGGTGTCACAGAAACAGGTTTCTGTGATGTACTACTTTCCAATAAGGGAGTAGGTACAGTTACCTCGTCAAGTTCTACTTTCCTCCCACTCACTTCTTTCGAGAGAAACTCCTTCTCCAGAAAGTTTCCGAATTTAGCAACAAAAGTCTTGCCTTCGGATCGGTGATAGAACGTGTATCCAATAGTTTCCTTTGGATATCCTATGAAGACACATTTTTCCGATTTAGGTTCGAGCTTATCAGGTTGAAGCTTTTTCACATAAGCATCGCAGCCCCAAACTTTCAGAAACGACAACTTTGGTTTCTTGCCAAACCACAGTTCATAAGGCGTCGTCTCAACGGATTTTGATGGTGCCCTATTTAACGTGAATGCGGCCGTCTCTAGAGCGTATCCCCAAAACGATAGCGGTAAATCAGTAAGAGACATCATAGATCGTACCATATCTAGTAAAGTACGATTACGACGTTCGGACACACCATTACGTTGTGGTGTTCCGGGTGGCGTGAGTTGCGAAACTATTCCACATTGTTTCAAATGTACACCAAACTTGTAACTTAAATATTCTCCTCCACGATCAGATCGTAGGAATTTTATTTTCTTGTTACGATGATTTTCAACTTCACTCTGAAATTCTTTAAACTTTTCAAACGTTTCAGACTTGTGTTTCATTAAGTAGATATACCCATATCTGCTTAAGTCATCTGTGACGGTGAGAAAATAATGATATCCGCCACGAGCCTCAATATTCATCGGACCACATACATCTGTATGTATGATTTCTAACAAATCTGTTGCTCTCTCCATAGTACCGGAGAACGGTGTTTTTGTCATCTTACCCATAAGGCACGGTTCACAAGTACCAAGTGATTCATAATCAAGTGGTTCCAAAAGCCCATCAGTATGGAGTTTCTTCATGCGCTTTATACCGATATGACCTAAACAGCAGTGCCACAAATAAGTTGCACTATCATTATCAACTCTGCATCTTTTGGTTTCAACACTATGAATATGTGTGTCACTACTATCGAGATTTAATAAGAATAGACCACTCTTTAAGGGTGCATGACCATAAAAGATATTACTCATGTAAATAGAACAACCATTATTCTCTGATTTAAATGAATAACCGTCTCGCATCAAACAAGATCCAGATATAATGTTCATGCTTAACGCTGGCACCAAATAACAGTTATTTAGGTCTAATACTAATCCCGAAGGTAGATGTAGAGGTAGCGTGCCGACTGCGATCACATCGACTTTGGAACCATTTCCCACGCGCATCGTCACCTCGTCCTTAGCCAATCTTCGCTTAATCTGTAGTCCCTGTTTCGAGTTGCAAATATTAGCAATATAACCAGTATCAAATACCCAGGTGCTACTGCGAGCATTAGTAAGGTACACATCAATAACATGTATATCACATATACCTTTGTTCACCTTGCCATCCTTCTTATTCGCCAAATACTTGAGGCAGTTCCGCTTCCAGTGACCAGTCTGCTTGCAGTAGAAGCACTTAGTTTTAGGCTTAGGTCCAGGTTTGGGTTTCTTCTCTTGAGCAGCAACTTGCTTGTTGTTCTTTTTGAAGTTCCCCTTCTTCTTCCCTTTGCCCTTTTTCTTGAAACTAGTGGTCTTGTTGACCATCAACACTTGATGCTCCTTCTTGATTTCTACCTCCGCAGCTTTCAGCATTGCGAAGAGCTCAGGAATAGTCTTATTCATCCCTTGCATATTATAGTTCATCACGAAGCTCTTGTAGCTTGGTGGCAGTGATTGGAGAATTCTGTCAATGACGCAATCATCTGGAAGATTAACTCCCAATTGAATCAAGTGATTATTATACCCAGACATTTTGAGTATATGCTCACTGACAGAACTGTTCTCCTCCATCTTGCAGCTATAGAATTTATTGGAGACTTCATATCCCTCAATCCGGGCATTTGCTTGAAATATTAACTTCAACTCCTGGAACATCTCATATGCTCCATGACGTTCAAAACATCGTTGAAGTCCCGATTCTAAGCCGTAAAGCATGGCACACTGAACTATCGAGTAGTCGTCAGCTTTGCTCTGCCAGACGTTCATAACATCTGGTGTTGCTCCAGCAGTAGGCCTGGCACCCAGCGGTGCTTCCAGGACGTAATTATTCTATGCAGCAATGAGGATAATCCTCAAGTTATGGACCCAGTCCGTGTAATTGCTACCATCATCTTTCAACTTTGCTTTCTTAAGGAACGCATTAAAATTCAACGGAACAACAGCACGGGCCATCTATCTACAATCAAACATGAATAAGCAAGATACTATCAGGTACTAAGTTCATGATAAATTTAGGTTCAATTAATCATATTACTTAAAGAACTCCCACTTAGATAGACATCCCTCCAATCCTCTAAGTGATTACGTGATCGAAATCAACTAAACCATGTCCGATCATCACGTGAGATGGAGTAGCTTCATTGGTGAACATCACTATGTTGATCATATCTACTATATGATTCACGCTCGACCTTTCGGTCTCCGTGTTCTGAGGCCATATCTGTATATGCTTGGCTTGTCAAGTATAACCTGAGTATTCCGCGTGTGCAACTGTTTTGCACCCATTGTATTTGAACGTAGAGCCTATCACACCCGATCATCACGTGGTGTCTCAGCACGAAGAACTTCCGCAACGGTGCATACTCAGGGAGAACACTTCTTGATAATTAGTGAGAGATTATCTTATAATGCTACCATCAATTAAAGCAAGATAAGATGCATAAAAGATAAACATCACATGCAATCAATATAAGTGATATGATATGTCCATCATCATCTTGTGCTTGTGATCTCCATCTTCGAAGCACCGTTATGATCACCATCATCACCGGCACGACGCCTTGATCTCCATCGTAGCATCGTTGTTGTCTCGCCAATCTTATGCTTCCACGACTATCGCTACCGCTTAGTGATAAAGTAAAGCATTACAGTGCAATTGCATTGCATACAATAAAGCGACAACCATATGGCTCCTGCCAGTTGCCGATAACTCGGTTACAAAACATGATCATCTCATACAATAAAATTTAGCATCATGTCTTGACCATATCACATCACAACATGCCCTGCAAAAACAAGTTAGACGTCCTCTACTTTGTTGTTGCAAGTTTTACGTGGCTTCTACGGGCTTAAGCAAGAACCAATCTTACCTACGCATCAAAACCACAACGATAGTTTGTCAAGTTGGTGCTGTTTTAACCTTCGCAAGGACCGAGCGTAGCCACACTCGGTTCAACTAAAGTTGGAGAAACTGTCACCTGCTAGCCACCTTTGTGCAAAGCACGTCGGGAGAACCGGTCTCGTGTAAGCGTACGCATAATGTCGGTCCGGGCCGCTTCGTCCAATAATACCGCCGAACAAAAGTATGACATGCTGGTAAGCAGTATGACTTATATCGCCCACAACTCACTTGTGTTCTACTCGTGCAAATAACATCAACACATAAAACCTAGGCTCTCATACCACTGTTGGGTAACGTAGTAATTTCAAAATTTTCCTACGCACACGCAAGATCATGGTGATGCATAGCAACGAGAGGGGAGAGTGTGATCTACGTACCCTTGTAGATCGACAATGTAAGCGTTAGCACAACGTGGTTGATGTAGTCGTACGTCTTCACGGCCCGACCGATCAAGCACCGAAACTACGGCACCTCCGAGTTCTAGCACATGTTCAGCTCGATGACGATCCCCGGACTCCGATCCAGCAAAGTGTCGGGGAAGAGTTCCGTTAGCACAACGGCGTGGTGACGATCTTGATGTACTACCGTCGCAGGGCTTCGCCTAAGCACCGCTACAATATTATAGAGGACTATGGTGGAAGGGGGCACCGCACACGGCTAAGAATATGATCACGTGGATCAACTTGTGTCTCTAGGGGTGCTCCCTGCCTCCGTATATAAAGGATCAAATGGGGGGGGGGGTGCGGCCGGCCAGGATAGGGTGCGCCAGGAGGAGTCCAACTCCCTCCGGGAGTAGGATTCCCCCCCTTTCCTATTTGGAATAGGATTCGGGAGGGGGAAAAGAGGAGAGAGAGAGAGAGAAGGAAGGGGGCGCCGGCCCCCTCTCCTTGTCCTATTCGGACTAGGGGGGGAGGGGTGCACGGCCCAGCCCTGGCCACCTCTCCTCTCTTCCACTAAGACCCACTAAGGCCCATATACCTCCCGGGGGGTTCCGGTAACCTCCCGGTACTCCGGTAAAATCCCGATTTCACCCGGAACAGTTCCTATATCCAAATATAGGCTTCCAATATATCAATCTTTATGTGTCGACCATTTCGAGAGTCCTCGTCATGTCCGTGATCACATCCGGGACTCCGAACAAACTTCGGTACATCAAAATGCATAAACTCATAATATAACTATCATCAAAACCTTAAGCGTGTGGACCCTACGGGTTCGAGAACAATGGAGACATGACCGAGACATGTCTCCAGTCAATAACCAATAGCGGAACCTGGATGCTCATATTGGCTCCTACATATTCTACGAAGATCTTTTATCGGTCAGACCGCATAACAACATACGTTGTTCCCTTTGTCATCGGTATGTTACTTGCCCGAGATTCGATCGTCGGTATCTCAATACCTAGTTCAATCTCGTTACCGGCAAGTCTCTTTACTCATTTCGTAATACATCATCTCACAACTAACTCATTAGTTGCAATGCTTGCAAGGCTTATGTGATGTGCATTACCGAGAGGGCCCAGAGATACCTCTCCGACAATCGGAGTGACAAATCCTAATCTCGAAATACGCCAACCCAACATGTACCTTTGGAGACACCTGTAGAGCACCTTTATAATCACCCAGTTACGTTGTGACGTTTGGTAGCACACAAAGTGTTCCTCCGGTAAATGGGAGTTGCATAATCTCATAGTCATAGGAACATGTATAAGTCATGAAGAAAGCAATAGCAACATACTAAACGATCGGGTGCTAAGCTAATGGAATGGGTCATATCAATCAGATCATTCACCTAATGATGTGATTCCGTTAATCAAATAACAACTCTTTGTTCATGGTTAGGAAACATAACCATCTTTGATTAACGAGCTAGTCCAGTAGAGGCATACTAGTGACACTTTGTTTGTCTATGTATTCACACATGTATTATGTTTCCGGTTAATACAATTCTAGCATGAATAATAAACATTTATCATGATATAAGGAAATAAATAATAACTTTATTATTGCCTCTAGGGCATATTTCCTTCACACCCCACCCCGGCGCCCCACAACCACCCCAACCCCGCCGACCGGCCTCCTCTCTCCCCCAACGCCCCACCACCACCCCACCCCCGCGCCCCACCACCACCCCACCCCCGGCACCCCACAACCACCCACCCCCGCCGACCGGCCTCGTCTCTCCCCCGGTCGGAGCCCCATCCCACCACCAGGCACCGACGCCGCCCATGTACAGCGCTGCCACACGCTGTATTCGGTGGGATCCCTTGATCCCCGCCTTCAGTGCCCACATCCAGGGCCGCCCGATGGCCGGATTCGGCGAGCCCCGCCTCCACCACCCCGGGCTGGATCCCAATTCACCATCCTGCGACCGGTGCGCCGTGCCAACCCGGCGCCGTCCCATGCTCGCGCCGCCCCGCCGCCTCCTACCTCCCACGTCATCCCTTCTGCCATCGATCGACCCCGTCGCCAGCCCGGGCTCGCATCGCCCCTATGAGGAGTCGTCCATCCCCCACGCTCGGGTCCGCCCTCGTCCCCGATCTGGATCGAGCCGCCGCCGGGAAGTTCAGCGTCACGGCGAAACATCGGGCGCCCTCCCTCGTCGTCAGTCACAACACCGCAGCCGCCGGCCTCGAGTGTCCGCTCCTCCCCCTCGAGTGTCCGCTCAGCCACGGGGCCCGCTCTCATGTCCATCGGTCGCTGTGGACTTTCTCTCTGGAGTGAACTGCATGCGCAGCAAGCCGTGCCGCCGGTGGAGACGCCAGCAACCTCAAAGCTCTGCTCTCTAGGGGAGTGAGCTCCTCCGCATCGTGGTTGCCTGTTAGGCCTCTACAACCAGCTCGTCTTCCACAGCGACTGGAGAGGAAGTCCACTTCTTGGAGGAGCACAAAAAAAGTTCTGCTGGTCAGAATCAAAGGCTTGAATGTGCAGTGCAGTCCGATCCCATGAGCAGCACGCCGCGCGCCCTCCGATGGCCGCGCTCTCCGCCATTTGTAAGATGTTCTACTGGTGGTGTTGCATTCTCCTACTGTTGCAGTCCATCCTACAGTACACATTGCCCCCACCTGTGTTAAGCTCCGGCTCCCCTGGATGGACCTGCCATAAGCTCCGCCTCCCCTGGATGGTGCTGCCACTGACGAGGTTTTTTTTCAAGATGCAGTGCGGCAATGTGGCCGCGTGCAGCTAGATGGCATCATTTCTGCAGTCAACGCGGACGCGTGCGGTTCCATGGCGTCCTCTTTCAATCCCACCACCACCGGGCTTCGCGGGTCCCTGGCCGTGCGACATGCGGATGGGTGCGGTATGCAGTTTACTTGGTGTCGGCAGGAGGTTCTCTAGCTGGCCGCTGGGAGACCTTTGCGGCTGAAAACAATTTGGAGTTCAGTTTTGCGGTGAAGTGCATATGTAAAAGTACAGAATGGGCATGTGTTTTGGAGCAGCTCATTTTTGTTTGCATTTAAAGAAAGGTTATGCATTGTGAAGTGCCCTTAACTTTTAGGGTGCATGCAGTATAGCAGGGCGGCCTATGCAGTGCGGCACTCACGGCCGTGTGTGTTACAGAAGCGCATGTCTTTTTCTCTCATTTTTTATACTCATGAGTACACAGTGCTATTTGGTGCATTTTAATGCTTTGATCACGGAACAAAAAATGTGCCTATAACAAATTGTTGTGTGCAGCACACTTCTTTTGGGATGAGACAAAACATAAGTGCAAATGTGATCCACTAATTATTGTTCTTACGGTTCAGTTAACTATATTTTGCATTAATGGTTCATTTTCAAGCTTGGGTTGATTCCAACAAGCATTAATGGTTCGTTTTCAAGAGAAAAATGGATTGATGCAGCCCACTTCGAGGAGTCTTGTGGTTCACCGCATTCAATAAGGAAGAAACAGAGTGTCTTTATTAGATAGTTGTGGCTTTGAAGCTCACTTTGTTGTCTCATGCAGGTTGTTATAATTCTCCTCCGTAGTTTGCTTGTTAAATAGGAAAATTATATCTCAAAGAAACTCACTTTTCATTATATGTAGTTCACTCATTCAGTCCCTGCGGTCTACTCACTCGGTTTACGCACGTAAAAAAATTTGAGTTTGGAAAAAACTCAAGCCGTTCATTTTCGGTAGTGTCGCGGCCCGTTGATAGTCTTGAGGTTCACCAACGCTCGACATGAAGTGCACTCCACCTCGTTTGGGAAAAGTTACATCCACAAAAAAGAAATCATGCAGTGCACTTGCCAGTCCGATGAAGTGCAGGTTTTAGTCTAAAGAAGTGCACTCCACCTCGTTTGGGAAAAATTACGTCCCACAAAAAAGAAATCATGCGGTGCACTTGTCTATCCAATGAAGTGCGGTTTTTAGTCTAAATAAATGCGGTTTTCTGTCTGATGCAGTACGGCCCATTTACGGTAGTCTCGAGGTTCACTTTTCATAGTCTTGCATTTCACCAACACTCGACATGAAGTGCACTCCACCTCGCTTAGGAAGATTTGCATACCACAAAAAAGTAATGCGGTTCACTTCTTGATAGTGTTGTGGTTCATTTACACCCGATGTGAAGTGCACTCTACATTCTCGTCCTTGAAAAAAATTATGTTTGAATAAAATAAACCATGCAGTTCTCTATCACGTCTGATGCAGTGCGGTTTTTCGTCCGATGCAGTGCTGTTTTCAGTCGGATGAAGTACCCACGTCGATTTGGGTGTCGCGAAATACAGAGTGTCCGCACTTCGATAAATTCGAAATTCCTCTTAAACTGTAAAGAATTAGAGAGAGTGTTCTACATGAAAAAGTTGCGCCTCGTCGGTATCTTTCCAATGGCATATCGTTTGAATCATTCTGACTAATGGTTTGTAATTTTTTTGCAAAAACGGCCGTTGCCACTCGTCGTCCGCCGCACGATTTTGAAAATTAACTTAAAATCGTAAGGAATCTCAAAAACATTTCAACACAAGAAAGTTGCACCTCGACCATAGCTTTTCAACGGTATATTACACGCCTTGTTTCGACAAACGGTTAAAAAACTGGAGCGAAAACAATACCGAAAATTTGAAAAAAAATTGAAAAACAGAATTCCACGATTTAGTTAATTTGAAACTGCCCTTAAACCATAACAAATTAGAGAAAACAATAGTTATGAAAAATATGCGCCTCGACGATATCTATCTAATGGTGTATCATTTGCCTCATTCCGATGAGCGGTTTAGAAAAAACGCGAAAAAACGCTGGCTGCCACTCTTTGTGGGCTGCACCATTTTTGAAACTGCTCTTAAACCGCGGGGAATCATGAAAAGTGTTCAACATGGAGAAGTTGCATCTAATCCATAGCTTTCCAACGGTATATTACACGCCTCGTTCCGATAAGAGGTTAAAAAATTAAAGCGAAAACAATACCGAAAAAACACTACGCGCAGGTTTTTCCGACACGAAGTTCACTAGTCTGTGTAATGCAGTGCTCTTGCTAAAGAAAGTGCAGTGCCCCCGCGTTGAGCATGCAGTGCAGAAGTGTTATCAGAATAACTATTCTGATAATATTATCAGAATAGACGGGCTATATATACATCTAGGTTATTCTGTTACGCGTAACAGAATATTATTATGTTACCCTACTTGAACTGATGAAATTCGAGTGGTTGAACTCATGCTTTCTGTTTCTGTTAAAAATTGTCTTTCTTAGTTCAATTTTTTTGCAAATTTTTCTTGTCGAAACGGGGCATGTAATATATCGTTGGAAAGCTCTTGAAATCTACATTACAATCATATAATTTGCTTTTGCAAAAAAAATTATGGTTTAAGAGCAGTTTTGAAACAACCGTTTTTTTAAACCGAAAATGCAAATCGTATTTTGGACTTAATTTTAAAACACTTTGTCGGAATTGAGCAAATGAGATGGCATTGGAAAGCTTGTGAAAATCCGCATATTTGATATATCTACTATTTTTTCAAATTCTACATGGTTTAAAAGTAATTTCAAAAATCGTAAAATTCTGGGCGAAACGTATTTTTGCTGCTTTTTGCAAACGGTTTGTCGGATTGAAGCAAACGATATGGTGTTGGAAAGCTGTGGAAAATGCACAACTTTTGCGTATAGAAAGTTTTTTCTAATTCCTTACGGTTTAAATACGAATTCAAATACAGTTAAAGTTGGTTTTGAATATGATTTTGTTAAAAAGTTTATTGAAATGGGGCAAATAATATACCATTGGAAAGCTACCGAAAATGCGAACTTAGTCATGTTGAATATTTTCTCAAATTCGCAATCGTTTGAGGATAATTTTGAATACGGCAAGACGGATCCTGCTACTTTCCTGTCTGAAAAACAGAGTACTCGTACTAATATATGTGTGTGTTTGTACTGAGCTATTCTTCGTAGAGTAATTTTGAATTGTTTTGAAAAGAGAGTTCTTGTACTGATGTTTGCATGAGTTTGTACTAAGCGTGTTTTCACTAACTAGACTTTGCTTTGTTTTTGGGTAATTACTTTGCTCATAAGTTTTCAACAGTTTACTATATCGTCGCCCCTGTACTTGCATGGTTTGTATCATCGAACTGAATGATTTTTTTTAAATAAAATATTTTTTATTCTTGCTTTTAAATAAACATTTTTTTACAACGATGTTCTAGACTTCTCTTATTTTACGACTTGTACTTTTACCATTTGAATTGCAAGGTGTTTCTTTTTGCTTGAACTTTTACAATTTGAATTTCTGTCATTTCTTTTATTCCGAAAGGACCACCGTTTTTAGCTTGTACTAATCAATATTTTCAATTAAACCATTTTTCCTTTGTAGAACGGACCACTGTTTTTGTTTGTACGGATTAGTTGTAGAACTTGAATGTCAATGTCACGGAATTACACTTTGGACGGATCACCCTCTCCCATCTGGACTGACCACAAAACTTGCATCAGGAAACTCACAAAAACAAGGACGATTACAACGAGATTGACTCCCATCTGGACTGACCACAAAACTTGCATCAGGAAACTCACAAAAACAAGGTCGATTACAACGAGATCGACGAGAATGTATGAACCATACCATTTTTAGCTCAATAGATACTATACACAAAACAAGCAGAACTTATTAAACAAGATGTTTTTGAAGTTTCTCACATTAACACTTTCTATAATACAAAACTGAATGGTTCACTTTTACCCTCCTCCTTTTAAAGTATTACAAACTGATGAACTAAAATAAAATGGTGAGCACAATGCATTTTTGTACCACAGTTGGTAATAGGGGCACAATCCATGTGAATTGTATAAAAGGTAAGTACCAATAAAAATGGATTGCTGGTGTTTTTATAGAGTTTGTAGTACCATCACAATCAAAGTTCGTACTGACATAAGCTCTGGTCGTGCTCCGGCCAAAAAAAGATACATAAGTACACTGCGGCCAAAGTATTACAAACTGACAGACATAATCAGCCACCTCTGCAGAACAGAGCATCTCAGACGCCTCTACTCCTGTTGCTTTTCCTTGTGCAGGAGGCTGTTGACGGAGCATGCAGTGACACAGGGGGGCATGGTAGCGACACGCGCAGTGATGCAGGCCTCCGAACTGATGGTCACGACAAACTCGGCCACCCTGAAGCCACGGGGTTGGACTGAGCATGGTGCTGAAGTTGAGTAGGACATTTAGGAATTAGGATAATTAGGAAACAACAAATAGGCGAAGAAATCGTGAAGTGAAATGAGTTATAGAAGATAATATGTATTACACCTTGTTGATTTCTCAATTGAAACTGTTTACTACACAGCTGCCATATTTGACTGAGCTACCCTGAAGTTGCTGGAATGGACAAAAGTCTTAATCAGAATCTCACCAACATTTGACACTAGAATGAACTTATGAAAACTTACCCAGTTTGGTTAGCTGCTGACTTGAGAAGAGCCATCCTTTTTGCATCGAAGAGTTGATGTGATGTACTGAGCAATTGCTTTTTCTGACCTTACAAAATTATGTCCGATGAATCTCTCTAATATGGATGTGTGAACCTTCCAAAATTAAATATGGATGTGTAAACATGGCATCTTGTTTTTTCCAAAAAAACAACAGGAGCACATCCGCATAGTTATTAATCTCCATATCAATAATATTTGGCCATCAAAAACCCGACAAATGTTTTTTCCTGAAAACACAAAACACATTTTTGGAATGCATCAGTACAAGCTGACATTTTACAGTTTTCAGAAGCAACCAAACATGCTAATTAATACTCATGTACTTACTGGGACCACATACATATCCTAATATTAGTAATCATGTACTTACTGCGGCCTGCACTCAGCTCCTTGAGCGACCGGCCACAAAACAAGAAGTTGTACTATTGAGTAGGAGGTCCTCGACCCCGTGACTCCTCCAGCCTCCACTGTTTGCTCAGCGCTCAAGCAAAAAAATTTAGTGTGCTCGGTGCTATATTATTTCAACATGACAAAATTTAACTTTCAACATTAGATGGGAACTTCGACGGGGTGCGGTGCTCTACTCGGACGGCACCCAATGCTCAACTTGGACGGAGGAGTGCTCCCCGAAGCTCCAGTGGTAGTTGGGGTACATTAGTAGCAGATCGGGGAGGAAGGGGGTTAGGAGAGAAGATTAAGCAGTGGCAGGGGACGACCGGAACTATCGGCTGTGGCCCAACCCCTGCACGCCGGCCCTCCGGCGATGGGGATAAGCGCGGTGAGGGCAGCCCTTTTCCAATAGAACTAAATCTAATAGGAAACTTGAACTTTTCCTTATGCATTACAGCAGCGACATACTACCCTGTGATTGGGTCCTCGACGAGCAAGACCAGAATCTCATCATCTTTGATATTGTAGAAGTAGCAACACATTTTGCCCGGCTTGTCGACTCCCAACCCAATTTTCCTAGGAATCAAGATAGACAAGAGAGAAAAATTTCTATCTTACAGCTAAAAAATTAAACACATAAAAAAATCAGTTTTTTGGCTCTCAACCTCCTGCATATATATTTGAACTGATATTTTTCTGTCATTGAACATTACTGCCTCTCAAGTATGTACTATGCAAACTTTATTTTGGCCGAACTGTTAGAAATTTTCTATGAAGTGAAAAATATCATACAATATAAAACTGAATTATTTTTTAACACGCACACTGCACTGTTTTAGCTTTTCTTTATGAACTGATGATAAAATACATACAGGGCTGCTACACCAGTAGCAAATTCATGAATACATAACTTTTTTTGGGAGAGCAATCTAACAAGTGTTATAGGAAATCACGGAACAAGTACATGTTTTGAACTACTCAAGAACACGCACCAAGAAAAAAAGTACAAACCACTTCTGATTCACTAAAACATGAGCTAATTTTCAATAGAGATTCACTAAAATAACTTCTGATTTTTTTAAACATCTAGCTTCTCATTATTTTCAATTTGAACTTGCTTTTTTTTGCCTTTTTCTGAAGCAGCTTTTTTTTTGCTTTTAGCAACGCGAAATGAAGCAGTAAGCAAGAGATGGGACGGGGTGAGTACCTGTCGGTGCTGCCAGAGAAGCGCGGTGGTCTTGCCAGCGAACATGGGGCCAACGATGACGTGAATCATGCCGATTTGGACTGCCGAGTTGGACGTCCTCGACCCCCCCCCCACCCCCACCCCCCACACACACAGAGAGTTCCTCCTGCAGGTTGCACTGTTTCACCACGGAAGCACAAGCGAGGGAGTTGGAGTGGGGCACACCCATGGCGGCGAGATTGAACGGACGGGGGTTGCGGCGTTGAACTCTCTGTACGCGGCGGCAGAGCGATAGCGGTGCGTCGATCCAGTGCGGGGCAACAGCCGCGGCGCCAAGAACTGCGGAGGCGTAAGGGAGGGCGGCGGTGGAGGGAGATGGAAGCAGGGGTGCATAGGTGAGGCAGAGCGCCTCCAATGACATGTGGTTTGCTGGGGCAGATCCTGCTGTGTATTCTTCACCTATAGGAATGAAAGTTTAGATGGAAAGATGCTTAACAATGATGTAAGTACATGTGAAATATATGACCAAGTACCATGTATACTAACTGGAAAAGTTCGACAAGAAACTTCATCTTCAGCATACTGACTACACCACACTATACATATTGCAAGGGAAAGATAGATGCACTCAGCAGTTAATTGCCAAAGCATGCACTTCCAAAATGCTAATTAATCGAGATGGTTTCTTTTGTGAGCTTTCTGCACCAAATAAACATTACTGTTGCAAGGCACGCACAGTTACTTGATTCAACATCATGGCAAAGAACGATTGAAGTACGACAAAGGGAGAGAGACGAGCCTAAGTTCAAACTACAAACAGAAGCTGTGAGCTCTATGTTTCAGCTTGTGTATGATTTCATTTTAATGCCAAATTCCTGAGTCCAACATTAAAGCAACACACAGGACCAACCATCACAGAAGTTCATAGTACCAATTCTGCTGATTTTTGTCGATGAGCGCACATTGATTAAAGGGAGTACTGATCATTCATGCTGCCCTGGAAGATCAAAGCCAGCAAGTTACCAAGGATGGGGATTCGTTTTGGTGCTGTTTATGGGACTGTTACACAAACATTTCTTTGTTTCAGAACTGGCAATAGAATTATGATTGTTTGATTTGAGAATCGGATTCAAAACTGAATCTATATATCTGGAAGAAAGGCAGCACATCGAGAATGCTTGATTATGTAAAATTTGTGAAAGAGAAGCTACTATCAGAACTCATATACCCAGTACAAGTTCGGATTTGAAAATAAAATTAATAGTGCAAGAGATAAGTAATGAGCTAATGCAGGTCTTGAAAATGTTGTTCTAATTCAACGCAAGGGAAGCAAGAAAATATAACATTACACGCCATCGATGACTAATGGTAGTACAAAATGTTTCTTTTTCGCACATTTTTTTGGGTTAAGTTCATATGGCTAGTAGTAATTAGCAAGTGATCTCTCAGTAAAAGTAATTTTGTACTCCCCATGTAGTAATACCCGGACTTGCTGTCACGTGTGTTCTTTGTCATCCACAACACAACAATGTTTCTCTGTGCTACTCTCACAAAGGTACTGAATTTCAACACGACATTTGTTTTGTAACACATTCATCAAAATATTACTGCCTACAAGATGAGAGATGAGAAAGCAATATTACTGCCTATGAGATGAGAGATGAGAGAGCAATATTAGTACGTACGAGAGAGAGGTTCCGCCTTCTTCCATCAGGTCTGAATCAAAGTAGCACTAGTTCAATTCAAAATAAAATGTCAGTTCAAGCATGAGGCACGGAGATCTTCACCGCCGGGAGATGGAGAAGAGAGATTTCGAGCAGGGTGTACCTCTCGATGACCGGGAAGGAGGCGCAGGTGAAAGTAGGCATTGCGACAGTGAACGGTCTCCGACGGCGGTGTTGGACTGCTGGACGCAGCGATGTCGGACCACCCACCTAAATACTTTTAAGCACCTACGAAGCATCAAAGTCACAAGTAAAACTTGCAGTCAGGGGATTATGTGGAATTTCAATTTGTACAACTAAATACTTTTAGCCCTTATACAAACACAAGATTCTGAAGAAGAAAATGATGGCCCTCACTTGCATATACCAGCAGGCACCTATGAAGCACCAACTATGAAGCACCAAATTCATAACTCCAAAATACCAATATTTGTGCAGTTTCCCAAACTTCTCTCCATCAGTAGAGCATCACAGTTCACTACAAGAAATCAATTAGCAGCACTTTAACAGTGATGATGTAGCTAAGGGAGAGAGAGGGAGGCACGAACTGGGGTCCAGCCTGGCTGTTGCATCCTCGTGCTGGTGCCGTCAGGTACGGAACTTCAGCAATGTAGAAGAGCTCATCATTGCAGCAGGAGATCAAGCGTGGGAGGGCACGAGCAACGTCAGGGAGAGGAAGGAGTGCGCCAGGGGTCACGGTGCACATGAGGCCGGTGACGGAGCACGCAGTGACGCAAATGGCCGTGGTAGCAACGCACACAGTGACGAAGGTGTCCGAACTGACGGCCGCGACAAAACTCGGCCACCCTGAAGCCATGGGGTGTTGACACACGAACACGTCACGTGTACCCACGACGCCGGGGGTGATGCACCGCAGCTCACGTCGAAGGAGACCCGACCGACAGCGTGATACGCAGGACAGTCGGCGGGCGCTTTTGCAGACCCGAAACTCCGCGCACCCGGGAGGGATCCCGTCAGGGATTGCAGCGGCTATGGGCTGCCCTAGGTCGATTCGCTCGCCCCTAGAGCCTTGAGGATCGCTGCCCTCCAATGCGAAGAACAAACAAAGAACGAGAAAGAAAGATACAAGGGTAAGGGATAAAAGTAGATGAACACAAAAAAGTAGTAGATTGATTTGATCGATTGGGTGTTGTTCAATCGGCCGTCACCCCTTGGGTATATAAGAGGCGTATGGACTTTCCGTGCAAGGAAAGGTTAGAATTCACGTCCAAAACCCTAGTTTGGGTCCAACTCGGAATCCGGACTTTCCAAAATTGTTCGGTTTACAACCTGGCAGCACCTTGCGGGTCACTTTTGAGGAAGTAAACGATCTCGGATGAAAACGTGCCCAAAAGCAATCTTGACCGTTTCGACGAGACGAACAACTTTCATGTTGAACGTTTTTTGATTAGAGGCCATCTTGAGAGAGTTTTTGGCTGTTTTCCGAAGTCTGCAGCAGAAAAATCCAAACCCCGGACGGACATGCCCGGAGTGTCCGGCCTACAGCAGAAAAATATGGAATCCGGAGGGTTGCCTCCGGAGTGTCCGGCCATCTACTATAGCAACATCTTGTAGCGGCCGTAAATTTTGCATACGAATTCGGATTGGGATGATCTTTATATCAAAATCGATCGTTTCGACGAGACGAACAACTTTCATGTTGAACGTTTTTCCATCGAGATCATCTGAATAACCTTTTGAGCCCATCTTCAACTTCTCGTCCGATTGACTATCACAGCCTCCAACCCGACAAGTTTTCCATCCGAGTAAGCTTTCCATGCCGATAATGTTTCTATCCGGCAAGCTTTCACACCGGCAAGGTTTCACTCCGGCAAGGGTTTCACTCCGGCAAGGTTTGTACTCCGACAACGTTTGTACTCCGGCCAGGGTTCCTCTCTGACAAGGTTTCACTCTGGCAAGGTTTGTACTCCGGCAAGGGTTTTACTCCGGCAAGGTTTGTACTCCGGCCAGGGTTCCTCTCTGACAAGGTTTCCACCCCGGCAAGAGTTTTCTTTCCCACTCAGGGCCGGCCCGTGAAGTGTTGCCTCTAACTTTTGCATATGAACCCGGATTCTTAACCATGCCAAAATCTGGTGTCAACACATGCCCCCCTGTTTTTCGGCAAAGCTTGTGTGCCGAAAAATAACTTGTACTGTGTTTGTTCTAAGGACGATGTCAACACCCCATCGGCCATTTATTTTTCTTAGGGCGATAATTATGTATCGGCCATGTCTTGTGTGAACTTTCTGACGCAAACTTGGGTGAAACCTTCTCAGCTTCATTAACAATCCGGTGATAAAGTTCCATAGATATGTATCTCAATGTCATCCTCCGAACCATATTGTTCACCCTTTTGCTAGGATTTTGTAGACAATCAACAATAAACTTTCTCCAATCCTTACTTTCGCCTGCATAAAAATTTCATTAGTGGCCGAAGTTATGGAATTCGGTTTGGCCTTACCTATGTTGACGAGACTAAGCATCGGCTATTGAGAGAAATGCAATACAACATGATGGACATGGTAGCCGGATGCTTGCTATGCCAACTCTCTCCAATTGTCATGTCTAAATATATGAACAATTTTAATGCAACCCAAGGTAAATTCTTCATCTAGACATAACACAAGATAAACTATAAGTGATTCGTCAAAACACATTGATAACCCTTAGATATTTGTTGCACTACTCATAACGAATCACCAAAAGCCTCAATATGTATAGCACCTATAGCATGTAAAAGAGTCAATCCGAATAACAATGCATATTCGGCCTTGATTAATCATGCATAAAAATATTCTAAGCGGCACGAGGCTTCAAAAAATAGTACCATAAAGAAATATATAAACAACACCAACACTTTGGCCATTGCTATGAATTGAACCATCAAAACATAATCTCCATAGTACTAGAGAGACAAGGCTAATATTAATATTATGCATGACACTAATCTGATGTTCAGTAACAAAATCAACTATGATTTGGCCTCTTATAGATCTCAAAGATGCATAAGCCAAATCATATCCAAACAAAGTATAAGCCCACCAACCAATTCTGCAGCTATGAATTGGTCTATGTAGCATATATTCAATGACATCGTTCATGATGTCTCAAATCCATTCAATCATAATATATGCATACATATAAATTTTCATGGGCATGTATCTTGTCTCGCTCTCCAATCAAACTAAGGACGATGTTAGAATACTACACCGACCATGCATTGACATACTCTTAGGACGATAGATAAATATCAGCCATTACCATGTAAACTTCATTCAAAGGACATATAGCCGAAATAAACAAATGAAATGACAAATCAAGTATTTCGGCCCTTTGGATCAGCAACAAACTTGTAGCTAATCAAATGTATAGTGACTTGGTAATACCCTCTCATGACGTAAGAAATTATATTGCATCCATGGATTAAAATAAGCCCATTGAGGGTTACCAATCATACCTGATGACGAATTCCATGGCATAGGCGTTAATGGCATAGTTGGATAATGTGTAGACCAAAGATGTTGAAACCTTCGGCTTGGTCCTTCATAGTTTTTACTCTTTTCCTTCTTCACTTTTGCCGCACTTCTTGTAATGGAGGCGTGCACATAATTCTTATTTTGAGCACTTCCTTTGGGACCCCATGCCATGTTCCTTTCTTCAAGTTCTTGTGCACTAAGTTTGTGTAATTCCCTCTTTTGCCAATACGATAAGCCGAGTGGGCATCTCGGCTTTGATTCTGTTTTGACCAATGGCAATTCCTTTTTGGACTTATGCACTCTCAACTTCTTTTCTTCAGATTTGGCACTTTGACTCTCAATAATTGGTCGCTTCGTCTCATTGCCTTCTATAGCCAATGTCAACACTTTAATTGGCTCTTTATTATTTGAGATCAAATCTGAAGTAGCACACTTACGACCATCTCTTTTCACGCGGTAGACTTGCTTGACCACCTCTTTTTTCATCCATGGTGTCCGGACCAATTCCTTATAATTGAAACGGTCTTTAACATGTGACTGTTCAAATGTTGATCTTCTCGGAGCTGCATAATATTGGTGAGATGGTCTAAAATAAGATGGAGAATGTGCCCTTGTATCATACCTGTCCCATGATGAACATGGATCTACATGAGCATAGGGAGGCATCCACGGCATTGCCATTGGCGGCCCAAAATAAGGATATGAATATGTTGCATTCAAACTCTCACTTAGCCAATACCAATCCTCATATTTGCGCCTTGGGGTGATCTTGGTTTCTTTGCATGATTGAGCCGATAAGCATTCTTCTCTTCACTCTTCTTTTGATATTTCTCCAATAGTTCAGCGAAGGTGATTTTTGTTCTTTTACACTTGCGCTTATTTCGGCCTTTGTTTTCTTTTGGTTTGCTTTCATCGATCGTTGGATTTGCTTGCTCCCCCCAGTCCTTGGCATCTCCATTGTAGCTTCGATGGAATTCTCACCCTCAAGATTATGTTCATTATGCTCTTCAACAACTTCTTTACTTGAAAGCTTGATCCAATCACCTGCAGTTTTTACCTTCTCTTTAAATAGATCTTCTTGAAGCAGCCGACGCAAAAACTTTTTGTCATCGGGACCAATCGGAATAGAATGGTCTTCTCTTGGTGTTTCAACAAACTTCAATCGTCCCTTTTCAATGGCTGATTTAACTATTTGACGAAACATGTTGCAATCCTCAAAATTATGCTTGGACGAATCATGCAACTGACAATACATTCGTCCTTGGATTGATGGCTTAACATGGTGATCAAGAATTGTAATGTAATTATTTTTCAGCAACAAGTCAAATATTTGATCACACATGCTTGAATTGAAGGTATACTTCTTGTTTTCTAGCCGATCTTGCTGTGAGAACGGCTTTGAAATTAAGCAAACAAATGGTTCAGATTTTGCATCACACCATTCGGCTATGCATTGTGTTTTGCACTCTATCTCCGATGTCTTTGGGTAAGATATTATACTAGCATCGGTTTTCTCAACAGAATTTAATCTTGGCTTTAAATTTCTAAAACGAAAATAGTTAGAACACACATGTCTCAATTGAGACCAAGTGCAAGCCAAGTATGAAATAAGCAAAGCTACCCAAATAGATATGAACTTTAGATAAAGCAATGGGGAAAGCTTTGGCTGTAATAATAAGTCGCTATCGGTCTTTATAAATGGCGTAATGGGTTGACCGATATGCTCAATAACAACTTTATTGCTAGCAAGTAAATTACCCTTCTTCATTGGTCTTTCAAAATTACTTATGAGGATTTTTCTAATAGATGCATCAATAATAAAGTCCTGACCAAATCTGAAAATAGGTAAATTACTTGCTAAACATACCTCTTCAAATATGTTGGGAGAGCACGATGGTGGTGTGACTTGAACAATATCTTGCTCCACCTTTGGATGGCTCCCCAACGCCTCTTCATCATGTTTTTCTTGATTCCGTGCATCATTACATTGAAAAATTTTGTCGGCCGAACTTTGTTCGGCTACTTGTTCTTGTCCTTGAAGTTCATCAATTTCTCTGGCACGAAACTCATAGGGCAGGAAGTAGGTTCCATTAACTTTGGAAAAATCAAGTATGGTCGCTTTGCTATGCTTGCCATGCCCTTTCTCAATAATGCTTGCCTCTTTGCATTTGATGGATTCAGAATATATACTTCTTGATTCGGCTCTTTTAACCGGAGCACTTTCATGTTCTGAATCATCTTTCTTTACATTGCTTCTACCAATTGGCAATGCTTCTTTCACTTGAGCCAATTCTGTTTCTTTTTATTTCTGGCGGCGAGCGGCAAAATTGGCTTTAATCTTTTTCTCAATTTCAGCCCACTTCAGATACGATTGCCCCCCAATGCTTTTAGATTCTTTCGGCAATGGCACATGGGTGTTGCCGAAACTTTGCAATTGTGTAGGGGTTGTATAATATGATGTAGTACTAGGTGAAGGCATATGCATTGTTGTAAAACCATATTTTTGCTCGCCAATCTTATCAATTGGCAAAGATTCATCTTCTTTCAAAACTCTAGCTTTTATTGCGGCATAATCAGGAAATAGCCCCTTTTCATGTTGTTCAAGGCAAAGAGCACTAATCCTCTTATTTTGGGCTAAACTCTTCAATGCAGCCACCACTACCTCATCTTCTACAATATTTGGCACAACCGCTCCCGTAAAATTTACATTTATTCGGCTATGATCAGAAAGGTGTGAAGCCGAATTATGAGCATCTACAGTTGTGTATGGTGCCGAAAAATTACTAACATGAGGTGTAGCATATGATGGTTGAGAGTAACTGGCCGAATAGCCAGTAGTAGCATGGCCAATTCTCCCATCCATCGGCAATGTTGGATTCACATATTGCAAATTAGTTACCGATGAATAAAAAGGTGAAACACTTTCTTGTATGCTATTGGAAATTTTAACATGCGGTGTTTCAAATTGATTAGCCAAACCCATCATGTTGTTCATCGGCATATGGATTTGTGGGGTTGCCGATGCATGGGAGTTTGGATACATATGTTGTACGTTGCTAAAATTGTAAGAATTTGAAGCATGAAGATTGTTTTGCATCGACCCTTGCGCATAATTACATGCATGATTGATAAAACTAGGGCTAGCCGATACGTTATGCTCATTAGGTGATCTAGCAACAACATATGGATTATTTGCATCTACAAAGGGGAATTGGGTATTCATATTACCTTTGTAGATTGCAGCAACTTGATGCCGATCTCTTCGTAGCAAGAACGGGCTCGCGACCGTTCAAAGCTTCGTCCCCAACGGAGTTGTCAAAAAGTGTGTTGACACACGAACACGTCACGTGTACCCTCGACGCCGGGGGTGATGCACCGCAGCTCATGTCGAAGGAGACCCGACCGACAGCGCGATACGCAGGACAGTCGGCGGGCGCTTTTGCAGACCCGAAACCCCGCGCACCCGGGAAGGACCCCGTCAGGGATTGCAGCGGCTATGGGCTGCCCTAGGTCGATTCGCTTGCCCCTAGAGCCTCGAGGATCGCTGCCCTCCAATGCGAAGAACGAACGAAGAACGAGAAAGACATATACAAGGGTAAGGGATAAAAGTAGATGAACACAAAATAGTAGTAGATTGATTTGATCGATTGGGTGTTGTTCAATCGGCCGTCACCCCTTGGGTATATAAGAGGCGGATGGACTTTCCGTGCAAGGAAAGGTTGGAATTCACGTCCAAAACCCTAGTTTGGGTCCAACTCGGAATCCAGACTTTCCAAAACTGTTCGGTTTACAACCTGGCAGCACCTTGCGGGTCACTTTTGAGGAAGTAAACCATCTCGGATGAAAACGTGCCCAAAAGCAATCTTGACCGTTTCGACGAGACGAACAACTTTCATGTTGAACGTTTTTTGATTAGAGGCCATCTTGAGAGAGTTTTTGGCTGTTTTCCGAAGTCTGCAGCAGAAAAATTCAAACCCCGGATGGACATGCCCGGAGTGTCCGGCCTACAGCAGAAAAATATGGAATCCGGAGGGTTGCCTCCGGAGTGTCCGGCCATCTACTGTAGCAGCATCTTGTAGCGGCCGTAACTTTTGCATACGAATTCGGATTGGGACTATCTTTATATCAAAATTGATCGTTTCGACGAGACGAACAACTTTCATGTTGAACGTTTTTCCATCCGAGATCATCTGAATAACCTTCTGAGCCCATCTTCAACTTCTCGTCCGATTGACTATCACAGCCTCCAACCCGGCAAGTTTTCCATCCGAGTAAGCTTTCCATACCGACAATGTTTCTATCCGGCAAGCTTTCACACCGGCAAGGTTTCACTCCGGCAAGGTTTGTACTCCAGCAAGGGTTTCACTCCGGCAAGGTTTGTACTCCGGCAAGGTTTGTACTCCGGCCAGGGTTCCTCTCTGACAAGGTTTCACTCCGGCAAGGTTTGTACTCCGGCAAGGGTTTTACTCCGGCAAGGTTTGTACTCTGGCCAGGGTTCCTCTCTGACAAGGTTTCCACCCCGGCAAGAGTTTTCTTTCCCACTCAGGGCCGGCCCGCAAAGTGTTGCCTCTAACTTTTGCATACGAACCCGGATTCTTAACCATGCCAAAATCTGGTGTCAACAAAACTCGGCCACCCTGAAGCCATGTGGTTGGATAGATGGACACAACAAACTCCGCCACCATAGGCTGCCATGTGCCGTGGTGGCTCTTGTAGAGGAGCTAGGCATCCATGGAGGAGCCGCAGGCCGGCGAGGCATTGAATGGCCTAGGGCTGAGGCGTTGAACCGCGTGTACACTGCAGTAGAGCGATAGCGGTGGGTCGATCCAGTGCGGGACAACAACAGCGATGCCGTTTAGGTTTTGGGGCTGCGGCGGGATCTACGCGATGGATGTAGGTGGCCGGTGCATGAGAAGGAGGAGGGAGACACGTGGTGGAGGCAGGCGGCCGGCGCCGAGGAAGGAGGAGGGCGGCGCGTGGTGGAGGGAGGCATTCGGCATCGGGGGAGGAGGAGTGGCGCGTAGTGGAGGGAAGCGGCCGGTGCCGGGGTGTAACGCCCTCGATGCGGCTATAGCTCCCACGTGTCGAGGCACGACTTAGAGGCATAACCGCATTGAAAGCAATGTCGCAAGTCAGGCAATCATTACAACATCCCAAGTAATATATAATAAAAGGGGGAGATAACATAGTTGGCTTACACTCGCCACGTCACATCAGAGTACATAAATAACATCCATCAAACAAATCACTCATGGCCCGACTACGGTGCCAAAATAGAAAAAGACCCCCAACATGCGACAAGGTCCTGAGTCGATAACCCCAACTAGGCACCACTACTGATCATCTGGAAAGGACTCGTAGTATCGCTGAGAGTCCTCGTCGAACTCCCACCTGAGCTCGTACTCGTCAACTGGAGTAGAATCACCTGGACCTGCATCTGGAGTTGTAGTATCTGTGAGCCACAGGGACTCAGCAATCTCACACCCACGCGATCAAGACTATTTAAGCTCATAGGAATGGATAAGGCAGATATAAGTGGAGCTGCAGCAAGCGACTAGCATATGTGGTGGCTAACTTATACGCAAAGGAGAGCGAGAAGAGAAGGCGAAGCACGAGCGAGAAGCTAAAGGAACATCCTGCGCAAGCATAACTCCAACACCGTGTCCACTTCCCGGACTCCGCCGAGAAGGGGCCATCACGGTAACACACACGGTTGATTCATTTTAATTAAGTTTAGTTTAAGTCATCTACAACCGGACATTAACAAATTCCCATCTGTCCATAACCGCGGGCACGGCTTTCGAAAGATCAA
Source organism: Triticum aestivum (assembly GCF_018294505.1). Classification (NCBI taxonomy): domain Eukaryota; kingdom Viridiplantae; phylum Streptophyta; class Magnoliopsida; order Poales; family Poaceae; genus Triticum; species Triticum aestivum. Next base: position 486,389,490 of record NC_057797.1, read on the forward strand.
ACCCTGCAGGGGGGTCCCAACTTAGCCCATAACAAGCTCTCACGGTCAACGAAGGAATAGACCTCCACCCAAGACACACCGATCAGACTCGGTATCTCGGTACAACAAGATGATTCGACAGGTTAAAACAAGTCCAGCGACACCGCCCGAATGTGCCGACAAATCCCGATAGGAGCTGCACATATCTCTTTCTCAGGGCACACTCAGATGAGCAATCCGTACAACTAAAACCAAACCTTGAGTTTCCCCGAGGTGGCGCTGCACAGGGCTCTAGTTCGGACCAACACTCAGAGGAGCACTGGCCCGTGGGGGGCTAAAATAAGATGACCCTCGGGCTCCGGAAACCCAAGGGAAAAGGGGCTAGGTGGCAAATGGTAAAACCAATGTTGGGCATTGCTGGAAAAGCTTTAATCAAGGCGAACTATCAAGGGGTTCCCATTATAGCCCAACCGCGTAAGGGACGCACAATCCGGGAACATAACACCGGTATGACGGAAACTAGGGCGGCAAGAGTGGAACAAAACACTAGGCGAGAGGCCGAGCCTTCCACCCTTTACCAAGTATATAGATGCATTAAGATAACATAGCAATATAATGATATCCCAACAAGAATATAAATGTTCCAACAAGGAACGGCTCCAATCTTCACCTGCAACTAACAACGCTATAAGAAGGGCTGAGCAAAGCGGTAACATAGCCAATCAATGGTTTGCTAGGACAAAGGTGGGTTAGAAGGTCAACATGGCAATTGGGAGGCTGACAAGCAAAAGGTAGGCATCGTAGCAGTGGCAAAGCAAAAGAGCGAGCAAACTAGCATAACAAAGATAGTAGTGATTTCGAGGGTATGATCATCTTGCCTGCACAGTTGTCAGAGTTGACTGGATCCTCACAAGCAAACTCAACGGGCTCCTCGGTAGCGAACTCGTCTCCCGGCTCTACCCAAAGACAAACAAGCAACAAGGACACAATCAACCACGGCAAGACCAAGCAATATGATGAAATGACGATATGCTATGCGGGATGCGATGCGGGATGCAAAATGCAAGAATGACAGGAAATGCATGAACCTGGCCTCAACTTGGAAAACCAAGTGTGCCACTGGATAGAGGGGATGAAATCGCTTGAAAACGATATAAAGATCATAGGAATCGGAGCTACGGTTTGGAAATGGCAAGCGTTTTAAGATATGACACCGGTCTGCGATTTACAGCAAGTAGGCATCTAAATGCAACTAAATGAACATGCTACAGCCACCAAACATGAAAACAAAATACATGGCAGCGAAGTACACAAGATGGTTGACAAAACACTAGCACTGAGCCATAGGCAAATTCATCCACTAAGAGGTTCAAACAAGCATGGCTAAAACGCAAATGCAAAACAGATTTCAGACTTAGTGAAATTAACACTAGTCTGAAATTTCAGATCACGAAGCTCTCTTCAGAGCAGCAAAACAACATGATAGAACATCTGAACATGACAAGTAAGAACATGGCATGGAGCTACTCAACAAGCTTAACAAAACACCCAAAGTGACCTGGGGCCAAAAGGGTTCACAAAATACTCTACCGAGCTCACGAACATCGCTCGAACACAATCAGTTTTCAGACTTAGTGAAAACTGAGACATGCTGAAATTTAACTCACGAAGGCATGTAAACGAGCTCGATGCACTCACTACGGTGCAAGTCATGGCAAGTAAAGCATATAACCAGCAAGAAGGCACAAAGTTCTAGCTACACATGGCAAGAACGAAGGCATAGCATGCATGGAACACTAACGGTAGCATCGGCGAAATCGCAAACAAGTTAACGATCTGCCCAGATTAACAACGAAGCAAAAGTTGAGCTCGATTGAGTCAACCTAGAGCACTCCACAAATGCCAACAAAGACATGGATGGATAGAGCATAACTTAAATATCAAAACTCCCTTACTGATCATCCTCGAAAGAGGCACGGATCACTAGGAAACAAGCTGGACATATAGCATCATGAACTAAAATATCCCAGACTTAGTGAGAATCACTAAGTCCCTGAAATCTGCAATCTCAGGTACCCTACTTCGCAAGCTTGCACAAGACAACACACACATCCTAAAAATGCATGGGTGGCACCTCTGGAAAGAAGACAAAATGCTTCACAAATCATCCCAAAGGGGCACAGGCATATCATGCACGAATTAATTATAGCAAAAATGACAAAAGTGCATGATGAACTAACGGATCTGCAGTTTAACTCACGAAGCCTCCTTCTACCAGCATTTTGGGTATCAAGATGACGTCAAATGCAAATGATGCAATGGAATGAAATGATGTACATGTCGAGACGAAGATTTTGATATATCATACGCCTAAAACGGATCTACGGTTGCGGAGATACGAGCAGACAAAGAATGCATAAAAAAATTAACGGAGAGAGGCAAAAGTCAACCCTAGGGTTTCGGATCTGAGATCCAGATCGGGATCTCGCGGGCACGGACTTCGAGGTTGACCGCGGGGCACTGTTCACCGGAGTTGGAGCTCGCCGGAGGAGGACCGCAGGGGCGTGGGGAGGCTCGCCGGAGCCCGACCCGGCCGCCGGAGGAGACGGACGAGGGCGGCGGGGCCCGGTGGTGGCCACGGCGAGGTTCGGCGGCGGCGGGCGCGCCGGCGGACGGCGGGGCCGCGGCTCGAGGAGCGGGCCGGCGACGATGGCGAGCGGCGGCGCCGGTGCCCCGGGTGGCCGGCCGCGAGGAGGATGGCGGCGGCTGCGGGCGTGAGGCGGCGGGGCGATGACGCGGGCTGGGGAGGGCCCCGCGTGGGCCTGCGGGCCGGCGGGCGCGGCGATGTGGGCGCGCCCACGTGGCGGCACGGCGATGGCTGCGGCGGGCGGCGGGGTGGAGCGGACGCTGTCCGGCGCGGGCCGGACACGTCCGTCGGCGGCGGAGGAAGGAGATTCTCTTTTTTTTAGGGTTTCGGGGAGAGGGAGAGATCCGAAAACGGAGGGGTGTATATATAGGCATAGAGGGAGCTAGGAGAGTCCAAATGAGGTGCGGTTTTCGCCCACACGATCGTGATCGAACGCTCTAGGACATGGAGCAGAGTTTGGTGGGTTTTGGGCCAAATTTGGGGGGTGTTGGGCTGCAACACACACGAGGCCTTTTCGGTCCCTCGGTTAACCGTTGGGGTATCAAACGAAGTCCAAATGACCCGAAACTTGACAGGCGGTCTACCGGTAGTAAACCAAGGCCGCTTGGCAAGACTCGGTCCAATCCGGAAATGTTTAAACCCCACACAAGAAAGAAAGGTAGAAATGACCACCGGAGGAGAACGAAGCGCCGGAATGCAAAACGGACAACGGGGAAAATGATCGAATGCATGAGATGAACATGTATGCAAATGCAATGCACGTGATGACATGATAAGAGATGCACGAAAAAGAAAAACAACACACGGAGACAAAGACCCAAACCCGAGAAATAAATATAACTTGGCGCCGGAGACGGCAAGAGTTGGATACAAATATGGAAAGTTACATCTGGGGCGTTACAACACTCCACCACTACGAAAAGATCTCGTCCCGAGATCTAGGACTGAAAGAACTCCGGGTACTCAGAACGGAGGTGATCCTCGCGTTCCCAGGTAGCTTCACGGTCGGAATGGTGTGACCACTTGACTTTGAGAAATTTGATTGACTTGTTGCGAGTCTTGCGTTCAGTCTCTTCGAGAATAGCAACTGGGTGCTCACGATAGGAGAGATCTTCTTGGAGCTCAATGTCCTCGAAGTTGACGGTGCGGTCAGGAGTCTTGAAGCACTTTCGAAGCTGAGAGACATGGAACACGTCATGAACATATGCAAAGTTTGAAGGAAGCTCGAGTTGGTAGGCGAGGTCGCCTCTCTTGCTGACAATCTTGAAAGGTCCCACGTATCTAGGGGCAAGCTTCCCTTTGATACCGAAGCGACGAGTACCTTTCATGGGAGAGACGCGGAGGTAAACATGATCTCCAATCTCGAAAACCAGATCACGATGCTTACTATCATAGTAGCTCTTCTGGCGGGACTGGGCTGCTTTGAGGTTATCACGAATGACTTTGCACATTTCTTCTGCTTCTGTGATTAAGTCATTACCCAGCAGCTGACGTTCACCGGTTTCAGACCAGTTGAGAGGGGTACGGCACTTCCTGCCATATAGAATTTCGAAGGGGGCCTTGCCCGAACTTGCTTGAAAGCTGTTGTTGTATGAGAATTCAGCATAAGGAAGACAATCCTCCCACTTCATGCCGAAGGAGATCACACAAGCCCTGAGCATATCTTCAAGAATTTGGTTGACACGCTCGACTTGACCGCTCGTTTGAGGATGGAAAGCTGTGCTGAAGCGGATGTTGGTGCCCATAGCCTTCTGAAAAGAATCCCAAAACTTGGAGGTAAAGATGCTGCCACGGTCTGAAGATATCACTTGAGGAATACCGTGCAGAGAGACAATGCGAGAGGTATAGAGTTCCGCCAATTGAGCTGCAGTGATTGACTCTTTGATAGGCAGAAAATGAGCCACTTTGGTGAGCTTGTCGATGACGACGAATATAGCATCATTGCCACGCTTGGACTTTGGAAACCCAGTCACGAAGTCCATTTCAATGTGGTCAAACTTCCATTCTGGAATGGCAAGAGGTTGGAGGAGACCAGCTGGCCTTTGGTGTTCTGCCTTCACTCTTCTGCAGACATCACATTCGTTCACGAATTGAGCGATCTCGCGCTTCATTCGAGTCCACCAATAAGCTTGCTTGAGGTCCTGATACATCTTCGTACTACCAGGGTGGATGGAGAGGAGAGAGTTGTGAGCCTCGTTCATGATCACCTTACGAAGTTCACCTTTGGGCACAACAATTCGATCCTCGAAGAAGAGAGTGTCCTTGTCATCAAGTCGGTAGCACTTGTACTTGGACTGACTCTTTGCAATGCCAATCTTCACCTTCTTCACCATAGCATCAAGAAGTTGGGCTTGGCGAATCTGGTCTTCTAAGGTAGGAGAGACTTGAAGGTTGGCGAGGAAACCTTGAGGAACAACTTGCAGATTAAGTTTGCGGAAAGCTTCACAAAGCTCGGGTTGATAAGGTTTGAGAATCAGACTGTTGCAATATGCTTTTCTGCTCAAAGCGTCAGCAATCACATTAGCCTTGCCTGGAGTATACTCGATACTCGGATTATACTCTTGAATCATTTCGACCCATCGAGTCTGCCTGAGGTTGAGATTAGGCTGAGTGAAGATGTACTTGAGACTCTTGTGATCAGTGAAAATATCCACTTTCCTTCCCAATAGAAGATGTCTCCAAGTCAACAAAGCGTGTACAACTGCCGCCAACTCGAGATCATGAGTGGGGTAGTTCTTCTCATTAGGTTTCAACTGGCGAGAAGTATAAGCAACAACTTTCTTCTCTTGCATCAGTACAGCACCGAGACCTTGGAGAGAGGCATCACAAAAGACCTCGTACGGCTTGGTTTCATCAGGCGGAGTCAGAACTGGAGCAGTGACCAATTTCTCTTTCAAAGAGTTGAAAGCAATATCACACTCCGGAGACCAAACGTACTTGACGTGCTTCTGAAGAAGATTTGAGAGAGGCTTGGCGATCTTAGAAAAGTTTTCAACGAATCTTCTGCAATAGCTTGCGAGACCGAGGAAACTGCGGAGTTGCTTCACGTTCTGAGGAGGTTCCCAATTCACAATTGCGGACACCTTCTCAGGATTCACGGAAATGCCCTTGGCGGAGATGATATGACCAAGATAAAGAACTTCATCTAGCCAAAATTCACACTTGGAGAACTTGGCGTAGAACTGATGTTCTCTGAGCTTGTCAAGAACCAAACGCAAGTGCTTGGCATGATCTTCCTTGTTCTTCGAGAAAACCAGAATGTCGTCGAGATAGACCAGAACGAATTCATTGGTGTAGGGGTTGAAGATGAAGTTCATCATGCGAGAGAACGTCGGAGGAGCGTTGGCGAGGCCAAAAGACATGACGGTGTATTCATATGAACCAAAGCTTGTTCTGAACGCCGTCTTGGGAATATCTTGCTCACGAATACGAATCTGATGATAACCCATACGGAGATCAAGCTTGGAGAATACTTGAGCACCCTTGAGTTGTTCGAACAGCTCATTTATGTTGGGAAGTGGGTATTTGTTCTTGATGGTCTTCTTGTTTACTGGACGGTAATCAACACAAAGTCGACTCGATCCATCCTTCTTCTTCACAAAAAGAACACCACAACCCCACGGAGAAGTACTAGGCCGAATGAGACCCAATCTTTCTTGCTCATCGAGTTGTTTCTTCAACTCCTTCAACTCTTCGGGGCCGAGCTTGTAAGGACGTTTGCACACAGGTTCCGTACCGGGCTCAAGTTCAATAACAAATTCAACCGGCCGGTTTGGAGGCATCCCTGGAAGTTCTTCTGGAAAGACGTCTTGATATTCGCAAACGACAGGAATTTGAGAGATAGCATCCAATTCACCCTTCTCATTGAGAGAAAACAACCGGATGGAATTATCCCGAGCGGCAAAAACAATTACATCCTCAGACGAATGAGTCAGTTGAATCTGCCTGGCTGCACAATCAAGCTGAGCTTTATGCTTAGAGAGCCAGTCCATTCCGAGAATAAGATCGATATCGGAATTGCCAAGAACCACCGGAGAAGAGAGAAACTTGCAGTCGCCCAAAGTGATTGTAACATCCGGAACACACACTCGAGATGTCAAGAGGCTGGCCGGAGAGTCAATAGACAACGGTCTCGGCAACATTTGAGTAACAAAATCATGCTTGGAAGCAAAAGGTCTCGAGATGAAACAATGCGATGCACCAGTGTCAAAAAGAACTTTTGCAGGAATATCATTAACAAGAAGGTTACCCATGATCACATCTGAAGAATCCTCTGCCTGAGCTGCATTCACCATATTGACCTTGGCGTGCTTGGGATTGTGCTTGACCACAGCTGTACTTGCCGATCTGACAGGAGGAGGAGGAGGAAGACGCCTCTGGTTGGTACACTTGTTGGCATAGTGACCCTTCTGTTGGCACTTGTTGCACGTGACCTCTGAAAGCGGACGGTGATACGGAGCACTCGATCTTGGAGCTTGAGACGAAGCCTTGTTCTGAAAGTCTGGGTTGGGTGGGTGGGAGAAACCACTGCCACCTTTGCTCTTCTGCTGATACGGCTGACGGAACGGAGGAGGAGGAAGCCAATACTTCTGCTGCTTGACCACTTGAGTAGAGGAAGAAGGAGTAACATCTCTGGCACGCTTCCTGGAAGCATCACATCTCATCTGAGCAGCCTCTTGCTTCAGTGCCATGTTGTAGAACTCATCGTATCTCAACGGCTCAAAGAGGACAAGAGCGAGCTGAATTTCCTCACGAAGACCACCCCTGAACTGATAGATCATGCTTTTCTCATCAGGAACATCCTGCTTGGCAAAACGGGCGAGCTTCTGGAACAACTTGTTGTAGTCATAGACAGACATAGAGCCTTGCTTGAGATTGCGGAATTCCTGACGCTTACTCTCAACCACACTTTGAGGGATGTGATGAGCGCGGAAATCTTGACGGAAATCGTCCCAAGTGATAACACGTCCACCTCTGGAATCCTTGTACTGCTGGAACCACTCTGCAGCCTGATCTTTGAGCTGGAAAGAAGCGAACTTGACGAAATCTTCAGGCCTGACGTTGCTGCATTCAAAATGCTTGCCCAGATCCACTAGCCAATCGTCAGCATCGGTAGCCTCAACACAACCGCTGAACGTCTTTGGGCCATTAGCAAGGAACTGGTTCAGAGTAGCAAAGTGGTGCTGATTGTGGCCTTGATTCCCTTGATTGCCTTGATTGCGCTCTTGGAGAATTTGCATGATCAACTGTGTGTTTGCATTAGTAGCGGCCATCACAGCTTGCCATGCTTCCGGAGGAGGCGGAGGCGGAGGCGGATTAGGATTCGGAGTCGTGCGCGTTGGAGGAGCCATCCTGAAGAGGTTGACCACCATTAGCACATAGATAGCCAACAATATAGAAGCTGAATCCAACGGAATGGAAATTGCAACATATAGTCTTCACATCCGAACAAAATGAACGAATGCATTCCTCTTGAAATGATCACATATCCATAAATTGAGAAGCCACGAAGAATTAAGGTAGAGCAATAAATCAACAAGGTACGGATCAAGAACGAATAATCGGTAAGAAATCCCAATCTCAAACCAATATCCGTGGAAGAAGAACTAGAGCTACTAGAATTCCCACCTATGATACTCCCGAACCTTTCCGGTTATGCAATCAGGTGTTGGGGATACAGGGGAAGCACAATATCTCACCCAAACTAGCAAATCCTACATCCAGCTGTATCCATCCTTCAACACATAACCAGGAAAACTTCGGAAACCATCTACCTCAACCTTCGAAAAACATCCGTTATACAAGTTATGGCGATACTCCCGAACTCCCGCCCCAGTACTGGGTGGCGTCGAGGTTATCTCACCAACGAACTGCATAAAAGAGATTTTCGATGTCGGCGAACATATCTCAAGTATACCAGAATTGCAATGATGAAATTGTGACGACAACACCTCGGAGCTCAACTCCCCGGGACACTGCCACAACCCCTAAAGACAGGAGGCACCAAGAACAATGTTCTCGTCACAAAACCATCGGAACAAAACCAAGATACTCGCGTGAACCTAAAAAAAAATTTTTGTGAAATTTTAGAAGAGAAGAGTCAAAACTCTACGCCAGGATGCCTTACCAGAGCGATGAGGAGACTGGGAAGTAAAAAGAATTCCTAAGCTCTCCGATATATAATTCCTAAGGACTCAAAACATTTTTCTAGACACAACTCGGCTGCTAAAAACGATCAAGCAATGGGGCTCCTAAGGTCGGGGATGGCTCTGATTACCAACTTGTAACGCCCTCGATGCGGCTATAGCTCCCACGTGTCGAGGCACGACTTAGAGGCATAACCGCATTGAAAGCAATGTCGCAAGTCAGGCAATCATTACAACATCCCATGTAATACATAATAAAAGGGGGAGATAACATAGTTGGCTTACACTCGCCACGTCACATCAGAGTACATAAATAACATCCATCAAACAAGCACTCATGGCCCGACTACGGCGCCAAAATAGAAAAGACCCCCAACATGCGACAAGGTCCTGAATCGATAACCCCAACTAGGCACCACTACTGATCATCTGGAAAGGACACGTAGTAACGCTGAGAGTCCTCGTCGAACTCCCACCTGAGCTCGTAATCGTCAACTGGAGCGGAAACACCTGGACCTGCATCTGGAGTTGTAGTATCTGTGAGCCACAGGGACTCAGCAATCTCACACCCACGCGATCAAGACTATTTAAGCTCATAGGAATGGATAAGGCAAATATATGTGGAGCTGCAGCAAGCGACTAGCATATGAGGTGGCTAACTTATACGCAAAAGGAGAGCGAGAAGAGAAGGCGAAGCACGAGCGAGAAGCTAAAGGAACATCCTGCGCAAGCATAACTCCAACACCGTGTCCACTTCCCGGACTCCGCCGAGAAGGGGCCATCACGGTAACACACACGGTTGATTCATTTTAATTAAGTTTAGTTCAAGTCATCTACAACCGGACATTAACAAATTCCCATCTGCCCTTAACCGCGGGCACGGCTTTCGAAAGATCAATCCCTGCAGGGGGTCCCAACTTAGCCCATAACAAGCTCTCACGGTCAACGAAGGAATAGACCTCCACCCAAGACACACCGATCAGACTCGGTATCTCGGTACAACAAGATGATTCGACAGGTTAAAACAAGTCCAGCAACACCGCCCGAATGTGCCGACAAATCCCGATAGGAGCTGCACATATCTCTTTCTCAGGGCACACTCAGATGAGCAATCCGTACAACTAAAACCAAACCTTGAGTTTCCCCGAGGTGGCGCTGCACAGGGCTCTAGTTCGGACCAACACTCAGAGGAGCACTGGCCCGTGGGGGGCTAAAATAAGATGACCCTCGGGCTCCGGAAACCCAAGGGAAAAGGGGCTAGGTGGCAAATGGTAAGACCAATGTTGGGCATTGCTGGAAAAGCTTTAATCAAGGCGAACTATCAAGGGGTTCCCATTATAGCCCAACCGCGTAAGGGACGCACAATCCGGGAACATAACACCGGTATGACGGAAACTAGGGCGGCAAGAGTGGAACAAAACACTAGGCGAGAGGCCCAGCCTTCCACCCTTTACCAAGTATATAGATGCATTAAGATAACATAGCAATATAATGATATCCCAACAAGAATATAAATGTTCCAACAAGGAACGGCTCCAATCTTCACCTGCAACTAACAACGCTATAAGAAGGGCTGAGCAAAGCGGTAACATAGCCAATCAACGGTTTGCTAGGACAATGGTGGGTTAGAGGTTTAACATGGCAATTGGGAGGCTGACAAGCAAAAGGTAGGCATCGTAGCATTGGCAAAGCAAAAGAGCGAGCAAACTAGCATAGCAAAGATAGTAGTGATTTCGAGGGTATGATCATCTTGCCTGCACAGTTGTCAGAGTTGACTGGATCCTCACAAGCAAACTCAACGGGCTCCTCGGTAGCGAACTCGTCTCCCGGCTCTACCCAACAAGACAAACAAGCAACAAGGATACAATCAACCACGGGCAAGACCAAGCAATATGATGAAATGACGATATGCTATGCGGGATGCAATGCGGGATGCAAAATGCAAGATATGACAGGAAAAGCATGAACCTGGCATCAACTTGGAAAACCAAGTGTGCCACTGGATAGAGGGGATGAAATCGCTCGAAAACGATATAAAGATCATAGGAATCGGAGCTACGGTTTGGAAATGGCAAGCGTTTTAAGATACGACACCGGTCTGCGATTAACAGCAAGTAGGCATCTAAATGCAACGAAATGAGCATGCTACAGCCACCAAACATGAAAACAAAATACATGGCAGCGAAGTACACAAGATGGTCGACAAAACACTAGCACTGAGCCACAGGCAAATTCATCCATTAAGAGGTTCAAACAAGCATGGCTAAAACGCAAATGCAAAACAGATCTCAGACTTAGTGAAATTAACACTAGTCTGAAATTTCAGATCACGAAGCTCTCTTCGGAGCAGCAAAACAACATGATAGGAAACCTGAACATGACAAGTAAGAACATGGCATGGACCTACTCAACAAGCTTAATAAAACACCCAAAGTGACCTGGGGCCAAAAGGGTTCACAAAATACTCTACCGAGCTCACGAACATCGCTCGAACACAATCAGTTTTCAGACTTAGTGAAAACTGAGACATGCTGAAATCTAACTCACGAAGGCATGTAAACGAGCTCGATGCACTCACTACGGTGCAAGTCATGGCAAGTAAAGCATATAACCAGCAAGAAGACACAAAGTGCTAGCTACACATGGCAAGAACGAAGGCATAGCATGCATGGAACACTAACGGTAGCATCGACGAAATCGCAAACAAGTTAACGATCTGCCCAGATTAACAACGAAGCAAAAGTTGAGCTCGATTGAGTCAACCTAGAGCACTCCACAAATGCCAACAAAGACATGGATGGATAGAGCATAACTTAAATATCAAAACTCCCTTACTGATCATCCTCAAAAGAGGCACGGATCACTAGGAAACAAGCTGGACATATAGCATCATGAACTAAAATATCCCAGACTTAGTGAAAATCACTAAGTCCCTGAAATCTGCATTCTCAGGTACCCTACTTCGCAAGCTTGCACAAGACAACACACACATCCTAAAAATGCATGGGTAGCACCTCTGGAAAGAAGACAAAATGCTTCACAAATCATCCCAAAGGGGCACAGGCATATCATGCACGAATTAATTATAGCAAAAATGACAAAAGTGCATGATGAACTAACGGATCTGCAGTTTAACTCACGGAGCCTCCTTCTACCAGCATTTTGGGTATCAAGATGACCTCAAATGCAAATGATGCAATGGAATGAAATGATGTACATGTCGAGACGAAGATTTTGACATATCATACGCCTAAAACGGATCTACGGTTGCGGAGATACGCGCAGACAAAGAATGCATAAAAATTAACGGAGAGAGGCAAAAGTCAACCCTAGGGTTTCGGATCTGAGATCCAGATCGGGATCTCGCGGGCACGGACTTCGAGGTTGACCGCGGGGCACTGTTCACCGGAGTTGGAGCTCGCCGGAGGAGGACCGCAGGGGCGTGGGGAGGCTCGCCGGAGCCCGACCCGGCCGCCGGAGGAGACGGACGAGGGCGGCGGGGCCCGGTGGTGGCCACGGCGAGGTTCGGCGGCGGCGGGCGCGCCGGCGGATGGCGGGGCCGCGGCTCGAGGAGCGGGCCGGCGACGATGGCGAGCGGCGGCGCCGGTGCCCCGGGTGGCCGGCCGCGAGGAGGATGGCGGCGGCTGCGGGCGTGAGGCGGCGGGGCGATGACGCGGGCTGGGGAGGGCCCCGCGTGGGCCTGCGGGCCGGCGGGCGCGGCGATGTGGGCGCGCCCACGTGGCGGCACGGCGATGGCTGCGGCGGGCGGCGGGGTGGAGCGGACGCTGTCCGGCGCGGGCCGGACACGTCCGTCGGCGGCGGAGGAAGGAGATTCCTTTTTTTTTAGGGTTTCGGGGAGAGGGAGAGATCCGAAAACGGAGGGGTGTATATATAGGCATAGAGGGAGCTAGGAGAGTCCAAATGAGGTGCGGTTTTCGCCCACACGATCGTGATCGAACGCTCTAGGACATGGAGCAGAGTTTGGTGGGTTTTGGGCCAAATTTGGGGGGTGTTGGGCTGCAACACACACGAGGCCTTTTCGGTCCCTCGGTTAACCGTTGGGGTATCAAACGAAGTCCAAATGACCCGAAACTTGACAGGCGGTCTACCGGTAGTAAACCAAGGCCGCTTGGCAAGACTCGGTCCAATCCGGAAATGTTTAAACCCCACACAAGAAAGAAAGGTAGAAATGACCACCGGAGGAGAACGAAGCGCCGGAATGCAAAACGGACAACGGGGAAAAAGATCGAATGCATGAGATGAACATGTATGCAAATGCAATGCACGTGATGACATGATAAGAGATGCACGAAAAAGAAAAACAACACACGGAGACAAAGACCCAACCCGAGAAATAAATATAACTTAGCGCCAGGGACGGCAAGAGTTGGATACAAATATGGAAAGTTACATCTGGGGCGTTACACGGGGAAGGAGGAGGGCGGCGCGTGCTAGAGGGCGGCGGCCGGCGTCGGGGAAGGAGGACGGCGGCACGTGGTGGAGGGAGGCGGCCGACGTCGGGGAAGGAGGAGGGCGGCGCGCGGTGGAGAGAGACCCCCGACGTGGGGAAGGAAGCGGCGGCGGTGGTTACAGTGAGAGGGGTCGGGGTGGGTTGTTTTTCTTTTTCTGTTTTTCAACCACACCGGTGAGGCTTTTTGGCTAGACTTGTGAAATTGTGTGGCGCGCCTCTATATAGGGCGGAGGGTAACAGAATATTATTCTGTTACTAGTAATAGAATAGTCCAGCCCTATATGTGTGTGTTGTTGTTGTTGTTCTGTATGCAATCCCATCACACAACACACACGTCTTATTAGCAGCAACCGTCTATGTTATTATCGGTCTTCACACACATTTTTGATTACATACCTGTTTGTTGCGTATCACACACATCTTGTTAAGTTGAATCGTTTCTGTTCTCATGTCTCAACGCAAACAATTCATCCGAGTGAACCGCATGCCGTATATTGCACACACCTTCATCTGGCTGACCGTTTATTTTGTGTTGCCTAATCACAAATAGTTCATCCGAGTGAACCATATGATGTATATCACACACACCTCCATCTGGCTACCCGTTTCTTTTGTTCCTCCTCATCGCAAACAGTTAATTTAACTGAATTGTATGCCCTACATCGCACACGCAACTAAAATCTGAACCGTGTTTGATGGCTCCGCCAAATGTTTTGCACCTTTTTTGACGGGTTTTTTACACCATCGTTTGTGATTATGGCATCACACGCAGTTTCATCGAAGGGTCTCTGATCGTAGTGTCGCGTTAGCAGCATCCTGCAGTAGTGCTAGGAAGCCCTGACTATGCCTCATATTTGAGCATCTTTGGGTTTCATAACCCGCCCTGATAGCGGACTGTAAGCTGCCAGGATATTTGCCTTGGGCAATCAACATCATGATATTTCATGTCTACAGCTTATTATTATCAAGGGAATTACCATGATATCAATCTGCAGGTATGTTTTTCCATGATGATATGAATATTTAGGGTTTAGTAAACTACCCTGGTTTTCGACTTTAAGTCGACAGAATATTTCCAGCTTATATGGCCTTTATCCTAGTCTTTATATACAATGTTTCAAAGACTAATATATCAGGATTTCTTACCCGCCTTGGCTTAAATGGCCAGGGCGTATAATGTTTACCTTGTGTGCAGAAAATATGAAAGCATTAATCTGTCCCACATGGAGGATGATACTATGAAAAGGAGCAACGGTGGATCATAAAATGATTATACTGCCGGTTCAACAGTTAAACGGCTAAAATATGCGTGATGGGATGACAGATCGCCGTTTGCAAACCTAGCCTATTAGAAGGCCACAGTGGACCTGCCAAATGGGAATAAAGTGTTTTCTGCACATTGTGCTTCTGCCCTGGTTTAAAGAGCCGCCTGGGATCAATTGCCTTCGTCGCGGTGGGTCGATGACTCCGGGTCATCCTGCTCCGGCTCTTCCTCTTCGCCCATGTGGAGGTCAGGTGACATCCAGTCGGTTAAGGCTTTGAATACAGCTTCATCATTCATAATGGGGGACGGATCAACATCAGGAGCAAAAATATGCTTACGCATTGGAGGGGTGAGATCCACGACGTCATAAGCCGGCGCTTTCACTTTTGCATTTTACATGGTGTAAGATGCCTAATACCTAGATAAATCGCTTTCCTCGGCCAGCTTGCACGCCAAGGGAGGTGTTTCCTTTAAGCACTTGGAAAAATGTTCGTCTGATCAAAAGGAGACCCGTCTTCTTTGAGACTTGGATAGCCAATAGCCATCTCCTCCAGGTCTAGTTCTGCTTGCCACGCTTTGGCTCGGCTAAGAGCTGTAATGGCGCCAGCTCGGGCGGATGATCACTTTATCTCTTCTAGTTTTGGGGGCATGATAGACAGTTTGGCCAGTACCTCTGTCGGTGTCAAAACCGGCGGATCTCGGTTAGGGGGGCCCGAACTGTGCATCTAAGGCGGATGGTAATAGGAGGCAGGGAACACGGTGTTTTACCTAGGTTCGGGCCCTCTTGATGGAGGTAAAACCCTACATCCTGCTTGATTTATTCTTGATGATATGAGTATTACAAGAGTTGATCTACCACGAGATCGGAGAGGCTAAACCCTAGAAGCTAGCCTATGGTATGATTGTCTGTTGTCCTACGGACTAAAACCCTCCGGTTTACATAGACACCGGAGAGGGTTAGTGTTACACGAGGTTGGTTACAAAGAAGGAGATCTACATATCCGTATTGCGAAGCTTGCCTTCCACGCCAAGGAGAGTCCCATCCGGACACGGGACGAAGCCTTCAATCTTGTATCTTCATAGTCCAACAGTCTGGCCAGAGGTTATAGTTCGGCTGTCCGGATACCCCCCAGTCCAGGACTCCCTCAGTAGCCCCTGAACCAGGCTTCAATGACGATGAGTTCGGTGCGCAGTGTTATCTTCGGCATTGCAAGGCGGGTTCCTCCTCCGAACAGATCACAGAAGAGTTTGAATACTAGGATAGTGTCCAACCCTGCAAAATAAATTCCACATACCACCGTAGAGAGAATAATATTTCCACAAATCTTAATCTGCTGACACGCTTTGGCAACATGACATTAAGCCATGGCCCGGTGATTATTTGAACCGTTTCCTTTAACTAGCCCCGTACATAACGCGATGCGGTTTTTTGACACGTCTTGTCAAAGCAGAGATCGTGCCCCCCCCCCTTATTACGGGATTCTCATCAATATGGGCGTGGGCAACCCAACCGCGCCATCGATTACGGCGCTTGGGGGATAAGCGAGTTTTACCAGGCTAGTGGGGGCGCATAGTTTCGGCCGCCCTTATAAAGGGACAAGGTTTAACCTTTTTCTACCCATGCCTTCTTCCTCCTTGCTCATCCACTCTTGCGCACTCGAGCTCCAACGCCCAAGCCCACATCCTTCCCCTCAACCTTCTCCAATCATGTCTGGAGCGGGAGGCAAATGGATGGCTTCCTCCGTTACGGAGGGACACATCAAGAAGCTGCATGGAGCCGGATACTTGGCCGCGAATATAGCGCATCGGCTGCCCGCTGCGGGGCAGATCGTTCCTACCCCTGAACCTCACGAGAGGGTTGTTTTCCTCCACCACTTCCTCCGTGGACTGGGGTTTCCCCTCCATCCATTTGTCCGTGGTCTCATGTTCTACTACGGGCTGGACTTCCATGATCTGGCCCTGAACTTCGTCCTCAACATTTCGGCGTTCATCGTCGTGTGTGAGGCTTTCCTCCACATCCGGCCCCACTTTGGCCTGTGGTTAAAGACCTTCAATATCAAGCCGATGGTGGTGGGCGGCCAACAAGCAGAATGCGGCGGAGCCATGGTGGGCAAGATGCCCAACGTTATATGGCTTGAAGGCTCCTTCGTGGAGACCATAAAGGGGTGGCAATCGGCGTGGTTCTACATCACCGAGCCACGCGACGCTAAATGGGTGGCGGCCCCCAAGTTTCGATCCGGAATCCCCACGCAGCTCACCTCTTGGAAAGAGAAGGGCCTGTCCTGGGGTTCATCGATAGAGCTGGATGGACTCCAGAAATGTATCCGGAATATGGCCGGCAAGAAGCTCAAGCTTGTTAATATAGTTTAGTCATGCTCATCCGCCGGATCCTCCCGTGCCAACAATGGGACTTCAACTTGTGGGAGTTCGACCCGGCCCAGCACCAGACTCTGAGCGAGCTCTTCGACACGACGCACAAGGACGTCTGGAAGGTGCTGTTCAAGGGCGCCGAGGTCCCTCCCTCCCTCACCGAGGACCGTGGGCTAAGCGCCGAGTGCCGAGCGCAATCAGTGAGTTCTATACATCCGGTAGGATATTTTATTTCCCCTAGTTTAATCATGTGCGGGGTCTGATCTCCATGCCTTTGACAAGACTGGGTGGAGACGTCGGGGCAAATTAACTATCCGGCCCCTCTGCCCGAAGACACTGTGGACGCTCTCCTTACGGAGATGCTGACTCCGGCCCCTTATAAGGTGCCGGAGAAGACCAAGAAGTCCAAGGGAACCCGAAAGAGTTCCCGACGCCAGGTGTTATCGGACTCAACGTTCGAGGACTCCTCGGCGCACTCCTCCCACGAAGACGAGGAGGAAGATGAAGGCGCTCCCCCTCCAGTCGGGGGAGACAAGAAAAGGAAGGTCGGCCCAACTCGGGGCCGAAGGGTCCAAGAAGGGAAGGACTCTCCTTCCGGACTGTTCCACCACCGCCGCCGAAGGCGAAGACGAGTGGCTGCCCAGGGCCAAGCCCCTGGGGAAGTCGTAAGTATTCAGATACTAGAGTAACTCATAGCATTCCTTTGTCGCACTACTTCTCCTAACGCTGAATCGTGATTATGCAGACCGTCCCGAGCCCGTATCGACGTATCCTCGTCGGACGGCTCCCTGGACTCGTCGGATATGGATAGTGATCCACTTCCGACCGCCACCTCCCCTTGCCCTACGGACAACGTCGAGGTGTTGTCTCAAGAGGCACCGAGTCGAGGGGAGACAGTCCTGGAGGCACCTCAAGGCGACCTTCTGACTCCGGGAGCAGAGGGAACAAGGCCCCCGAGGGCTCCGAGTTTGGCCCTCAGCCAAACACCGCGCCGGAACCTCCAGTGGTTCCGGACTCGGGTAGGCGGCCTCCTTCCAAGAGGGGCAAGACGCCTGTGCCAGTGACCTCTGTCCATCCAAAGGCACCGGACATTCTGCTGGGAGCGCTTCGCAGCGCTTCCATCAACGAGGAGCACCGCACTATTATGAGTGCGGTGGTCCAGAAGGTTCAGTCCGCCAAGAGCGGACTGACTGAAGCCTGTGCTAGCCTTCTAACAGGCTTTGAGGTAAGTTTTTGAAATATGGGGAAAAATATTACCGCATAGACAGTAGCCCCTGATGCTCTGTTCGATGTTCACAAAGAAAAGCCGAACAGAGGATCAAACAATATCGCAGGAGTCTAATATAAGTATGTCAATATGCGTATGTAGGCTTCACTGCTGGCATCTGCCGCACTGACTGCGGAGGTCGCCGCACTAAAGCAGGACCTTAAAGGGTCCAAGGACGAGCTCGGCCTTGCCAAGAGGCAGCTCGAGGAGAACAAAGGTAAGTAGTACCTACTCTATGGATATTTATAAAAAGAATGCGATTGCAAAATGACAGGATCATCGTAAATTTGCCAGGGGCCACGACCGAGGTGGCGACCCTGAAGCAAGTGCTATCCGAGGCTGAAAACAAAGCGGCCAAGGAGCGCACCGAGCGGGAAAGGCATGAGGCACGGGTGGGCGAGGTGCAGCAAGAGCTCCACACTCTTGTGACAAAGCACGAGGCGTAGCTTGACTTGAAGACGCGAGAGTCTGAGCTTATCGCGGCCCTCGAGAGCGCAAAGAGTGCCAGGGCCGAAGCCCAAAAGGCCCTCCAGGAGATTGATGCGATGAAGAAGATAGCGGCGGGTAAGGCATTCTATATGCAAAGCAAGCATGTGAAAGTAAATTACTTGTTACTTACCCGAATCCGAAGCTCTCCAGGAGCATTCGCAGATTTGCCCCGCAGCTTGTCGGATGCCGCAACGTTTTACCAGGCCGAGGAGGGAAGCTCAACGGAGAAGTTGTTCTGGGCCCAATATACTAGGACCGAACATCCGGTGCCTATGAGCGACCAGCTAAAGCAGCTGGTCGAGCTACACAAGGCGGCCGAACAGGCCATGAAGGGCTTTATAGTCCGACTGTGTCCTAGCGACGCCCTTCCGAATAGCTACTTAGGCCTGGTGAGGCGGCTTGTGGATGCCTGCCCACGGCTGGAAGTCGTCAAGCGGTCCGTCTGCATCGAAGGTGCACGCCGGGCTTTCGCCCATGTGGAGGTGCAATGGGCCAAGCTAGACGCCATGAAGCTGATCAAGCTAGGTGCAATGGGCCAAACTTGTTCATATGCGCTATGCAACGCTTGTTTGAATTTAAAATATTACCTTATGTTTGGCTGTTTATCAAATCTGAGAGATGGCTAGTCGTCGGCTTCTTCCCCCATGCCACGAGTGCTGGGGTGTTCAGGATAAACCTGAGCACTCTTGTTCCCACTGTTGGGTCCTTCGAGGGAGGTGCTCAGCACAACGAACAAGGCAATCGGACTATAATGCATTATCACTCTCACTTAGCCATAGAATTCTATAATTTTAAATTTCGGTGAAGCCCCTAGTATTTGGAAGGCTGAATTCGGGGCGCGATACATGCCTTAAGCCGAACAGGGCCGACTCCTCGCTCTAAGCGGCATAAGTCTTTAGGGACTCGAAAACCTCTCGAACAGCGACCAGTCTCTCGCCTTATCATGACAGTCAGTTTTAGCTTTCTCTACTGAGGTGCTTAGCCCAGCTTAACCGGGGCACAATCGCAGTAGTTCTCCCAATGCTACCTTAGCCGATATAGCGGAACGTAAGGTACCAAAACATGGGAGCCGGGCAAACCCAACTATTGACCAAAGACATGATTCGGAGCTGATGCATATAATGCTATAAGTTCGGGGTGCCGCACTTGTGAAAGTGTTCGGGCTTCTCACACCATATTGTGGGGTACTTAAGCCCCTTTTGTATTGGCCATACCAAAGTGTACGGTTGCAAGGTGTCATTAATGAACACATATATATAAAAAAGAAGAATGCAATAATAGTCTTAATGCTATGCATTGTTTATTAAAAAATGTGCGTTAGAGCAGAATGATACAGGTAGTGCGATAAGCAAAAAGTAGTACTATGTCCCCTCCAAGGGCAAGCTGAGGAATAATATTAAAGCAAGTATTTCACTCGTTATCGTAATCCACCTGGGAGTTCCATGGTGTGATGTAGCTTTCTGCCTCCTTGGTTGCTGCATCATGTGTTCGGTATTATGCTGTCGGACAGGGTTTCCAGAGATTAATGTCCTGAAAGAGAGAGAAATAACAAAGCGGGAAGCCCCTAGTGCGGTTTAAGCCGCGTCTTGGGGCGTGCCGTAGTCATGCCCCCTCCCTACCTGTGCCCATGGTATTTTTAATGTGTAATTATGTATGTGTGGCACGAGTTTCGACGTTTGGCTTGGGCCGGGGTGGGGGCCGCATTGCTATGCGAGCTCGGAACGTGCCAGGCGGTCCTGTTGCCGATTACTCTGGGCGCACTTGAAGGTGTTCGGGTCCTTAAACGCCGAACTAGTGGATTGCTTTAAGAGGCTACTTTGCGCTTCCACTGCGAGGGCCGCAGTGTGCTCCTCCGTTCGGAGAGAGCGCTTTGTGTTTCCATTAACTGTAATGACCCCCTGAGGTCCTGGCATCTTGAGCTTGAGGTATGCATAATGCGGTACCGCATTGAATCTCGCAAATGCGGTTCGCCCGAGCAGTGCATGATAACCACCGCGGAACGGGACTATATCGAAGATTAACTCTTCGCTTCGGAAGTTATCCGGGGATCCGAAGACCACTTCCAGTGTGACTGGGCCTGTGCAATGGGCCTCTACACCTGGTATGACGCCTTTAAAGGTCGTTTTTGTGGGTTTGATTCTTGAGGGGTCTATACCCATTTTGCACACCGTTTCCTGGTAAAGCAGGTTCAGGCTGCTGCCGCCATCCATAAGGACTCGAGTGAGGTGAAATCCGTCAATATTGGGTCTAAGACCAGTGCGGCGAATCCTCCATGACAGATACTAGTGGGGTGGTCCCTGCGATCAAAGGTGATCGGACAGGAGGACCATGGGTTGAACTTTGGGGCGACTGGCTCCAACGCATATACGTCCCTGAGCGCACGATTCCGCTCCCTCTTGGGGATGTGGGTTGCGTATATCATGTTCACCGTCCGCACTTGTGGGGGGAACCTCTTCTGTCCTCCGGTATTCGGCTGTCGGGGCTCGTCCTCGTCATTGCTATGTGGCCCCTTATCTTTGTTTTCGGAAATTACCTTGCCAGCCTGCTTGAACACCCAACAATCCCTATTGGTGTGGTTGGTTGGCTTGTCGGTGGTGCCGTGTATTTGACATGAGCGATAGAGTATACGGTCCAAACTGGACGGGCCCGGAGTGCTTCTTTTGAATGGCTTTTTTCCGCTGACCGGGTTTAGAGCCTTTGAATCCGGCATTGACTGCCGTATCCTCGGTATTGTCGCTGTTAATGCGACGCTTATGTTTGTTATGACGTGACCTGCTACTGCCGTCCTTGGTATCCGAAGTACCATTGTTCTTTGATATGTTGTTACTGCGAGCCAGCCAGCTGTCTTCTCCCGCACAAAAGCGGGTCATGAGTGTCGTTAGGGCTGCCATAGATTTCGGCTTTTCCTGACCAAGGTGCCGGGCTAGCCACCCGTCGCGGATGTTGTGCTTGAAAGCTCCTAGAGCCTCTGCATCTGGACAGTCGACAATTTGATTTTTCTTTGTTAGGAACCGTGTCTAGAATTGCCTGGCCGATTCCTCTGTCTGCTAAATTATGTGGCTCAAGTCATCGGCATCTGGTGGTCGCACTTAAGTGCCCTGAAAGTTGTCGAGGAATGCGGCTTCCAGATCCTTCCAACAGCCAATGGACTCTGCTGGCAAGCTATTGATCCAATGCTGAGCTGGTCCTTCGAGTTTGAGTGGGAGGTATTTAATGGCGTGTAGATCATCACCGCGTGCCATGTGGATATGCAGGAGGAAATCCTCGATCCATACCACAGGATCTGTTGTGTCGTCGTATGATTCTATATTTACGTGTTTGAAACCCTCTGGGATTTGATGATCCATTACTTCGTCTGTGAAGCATAAGGGGTGTGTGGCACCTCTATACTTGGCTATATCGCGACGCAACTCTAATGAGTCTTACCCGTTGTGTTCGGCCCGGCCGGATTTACTTTTACTATATCCGGCGTGACGTTTATCATCTCGCATAGTGGCGTGCCCTCGTGATTCGTAGATCGATCTTGCATGTTTTGCTTTGTCCTCCAATACGTCTCGCAGGTCTGGCGTATTTCCCCATGCCTTTTATTTGAATGGCGTTGGGGTGCAGGCTAAGCTTTTGGCTGGAATGCCTCTCTATCGCGGCCACGAGGTGGCCGATCAGCCGCGTCATACGCTTCTTCCTCCAGTCAGGGTAGCAACCTGCATTTTGGGTAACTCTTGGAGGGGCGTTCGAGTTTATATTCCTCGGCCGCGAGGACTTCAGTCCATCTGTTAGCTAGCAGATCTTGATCAGCTTGAAGCTACTGCTGCTTTTTCTTAAGGCTATTTGCCGTGGCTATAAGCCGGCGCTTGAAGCGCTCTTGTTCGACGGGATTCTCTGGCACGATGAATTCGTCATCGTCGAGGCTTGCCTCGTCTTCGTAGGGGGCATGTAATTATCATCCTCTGCCTCTCTATCTGTTGCTCTCTCTGGAGGGCTGGCCTCTCCATCCTCCTGTCCTAGATCGTGCTGGAGGGGATTGTTGCCATCTTCGGCACTATCCGGAGTGTTATTATCTCCTATGCTGGTGTCACCACTTTTGCTTTGGCAGGACTTAGAGCGGCGCCGCTGACGTCGGCGCTTGGGTTGCTTCTTGGAGGGGTCATCCTCCGATGTCTCGTCGCCATTGCCTTCTTTGGGTGTGTCCACCATGTATATATCGTATGATGAGGTGGCTGTCTAGTGCCCTGTGGGCAGTGGTTCCTCTTCGTCTCCCGCATCGTTGTCCATACCGTCGATGTCTTCGGAGTCGAAGTCGAGCATGTCAGTTAAGTCGTCGACAGTGGCTACTAAGTGGGTGGTGGGTGGGCAGCGAATTTCTTCGTCATCCGCATCCCAATCCTGCCGGACATAGTTCGGCCAGGATCCTCCTGACAAGGAGAGAGAGCTTAATGAGTTCAGTATGTCGCCAAAGGGCGAGTGCTGAAAAATATCCGTGGAGGTAAACTCCATGATCGGCGCCAAATTGGATTCGCTAGGAACGGGCGCAGGCGGTTCGGAGTCCGTGGCCGGAGAAGGATCTGACAGTCTGACAACACGGCTCTTGTGCAGGGTAAGGTCGATGTTCGGCTCAATCGCCGCTGAGGGTAAGGCCTCCGTGGCAGGGTCCATCCACCCGTCCATGGACGGCGTAACTGGCTCCGAGTTGGGGGTCGGAGCGGCTACCGGTGCGATCTCCTGAACACTGTCTGATGGTAGAGCTAAATCGTACTCATCGTGACCGCATGACGCACAAGGCAGAGGCTCGAATCCATAGAAGATCAAGTCTCCGCGGATATCGACCGTGTAGTTTAAGCTTCCAAACCTGACCTGGTGGCCAGGGGCGTAACTTTCGATCTACTCCAGATGGCCAAGCGAGTTGGCCTGCAGTGCGAAGCCGCCGAACACAAAGATTTGTCCCAGGAGAAAAGTCTCACCCTGGACTGCATTGCTATCGATCATCGTAGGAGCCATCAAGCCTAACGGCGACGACACAGAGGAACTCTCAATGAAAGCAGCAATGTCGGTGTCAAAACCGGCGGATCTCGGGTAGGGGGTCCCGAACTGTGCGTCTAAGGCGGATGGTAATAGGAGGCAGGGAACACGATGTTTTACCCAGGTTTGGGCCCTCTTGATGGAGGTAAAACCCTATGTCCTGCTTGATTTATTCTTGATTATATGAGTATTACAAGAGTTGATCTACCACGAGATAGGAGAGGCTAAACCCGAGAAGCTAGCCTATGGTATGATTGTCTGTTGTCCTACGGACTAAAACCCTCCGGTTTATATAGACACCGGAGAGGGTTAGGGTTACACAAGGTCGGTTACAAAGAAGGAGATCTACATATCCGTATTGCCAAGCTTGCCTTCCA
The DNA here is from genome assembly GCF_018294505.1 of Triticum aestivum. Lineage (NCBI taxonomy): Eukaryota > Viridiplantae > Streptophyta > Magnoliopsida > Poales > Poaceae > Triticum > Triticum aestivum. Next base: position 486,413,516 of record NC_057797.1, read on the forward strand.
CACCAAGGAGACTCCCATCCGGACACGGGACGAAGTTTTCAATCTTGTATCTTCATAGTCCAACAGTCCGGCGAAAGGTTATAGTCCGGCTATCCGGATACCCCCTAATCTAGGACTCCCTCACAGACCATCCAGCTCGGCCAACCCGCCATCACCGTCTATGCAAGACGTTCTGATCACCGGGAGCCACTTTATTGAGCCGGGAAATCCCACCGTGTTGGCTCGTCACACGGCGAAACAAGAGGCGTTGGATAAACAGAAAGTGTGTTTTGATATTTCACACTATGACCATCTGAATGCCAACGACATATTATCCGGTTATCTCAGCCATGTGCACTCCAGCCGTGACTCAGAGATAGAAATGGTCAAGCAATTGCAGCTGAAATACGAGGTATGTTCTTCTGGCTTACTTATATTCCGCCAGCCCCCAAGTCTTCAGATTATGAGAGAACCAGAATGATCTGTAGACTTTATGATATATGCTAAGACTTTTTCTTTTTAGATTTTCCTGGAGTTCAATAAAATAGAACAAAGCTTCATTTGTAGTCCCCAAGGGCCGGTTCATTTGACCATAAATGAGCCGGTACTTTGAATTTTCATAATTGTCTTGTACCGTATCCAAAAATAACATTGTAATCCGGCTTATCCTTGAGAAACTTGCTGAATAGCATGCATTAGCCCCCAAGTGCCAAGTGTTGTTACTTTGTAAAGTACTTGGGACTTAAAGAATGTGTTAGAGTCATAAGAAATTATTTTGGCATACATTAGCCCCCAAGTGTCAAGTGGTTTTGCAACGCAAAGTACTTGAGACTTGAATCTTGACTTTTGAATTTTAACTGAAATCTGGGTATGTTTTGCATAATGCCTTATCTGAACTGAGCTCACAATTAACTGATGTGAAGACCCGGCTGGCAGATCAGGAGACAGAGATCAAGTCTGCTAACTCCAAGCTGCAAGTAAGTCTCTTTAAGATGGAAAAATTAAAAACCAGCTTTTCTGCCAAGAAGAAAACCTGGGATGAAGAAAAAACGCTTCTGACACAACGTGCTAAGAAGGCTGAAGCCGCCCTTGAAGAGGTTACGACAGAGCTGACCGGTTTAAAGAACCGGGTGTCACAAATCGTTTCCACCATCTTTCGTAAGCCATATGTACTGACCTTTTGACCTTCTTTTGATCCAGACTGCAAGCCGCTAGCTGTCTCTTCGCGTTCAAAACATATGCAGGCCCTCGAAGCAAGAATCTGAGTCAAGACCACGTGATTAAGATGAAGGCGGTCTACACCTTAGTAGAGCAGTTGTACATTGGCGCACAACGAGCACTCACCGCTATCTCTCCTGCCAATCAAGGACCCAACCGGCTCAGCGATGTTTTAAAGAAGCTGTCAATCTTGCCCGCCAGGTTCCAAGAAGTCAAGCGCTCATGTGCCAGAGCCGGAGCTTTGACTGCCCTGAGCCGCTCCAAGGCTTGGGTGCCAGATCTAGACCCGGCGGATGTAGCCACAGGGTATCCTACCGTGAAGGAAGACGGATCTCCCTTTGAACAAGACGACTTCATGGCTTGCGTGCGCGGAGTTCGACCTCAGGCAACTATTCTTGGAGATGAAACCAATATCGACAAATATCAGCCGGGTTTTGATGTGGAAAATAAGAAGATGGCCACTCCCTCGTACAAGGTGACAGATTTGATCCCGCCTATTTGTGAACATACATTTTCTCCGGAAGTTGACCCGACTGGCCTGATTGACGAAGAAGCTGAATTTATTGCTGTTAACGGCTTTGATTGGTCAAAACCCAGCTTCCAATCAGCAGAGGGCGGTGAACCGGCGAGGGAGGAGTGATGCCCATCTTCATGGGCTTGTAAAAGCCTTGTAATAGATTAGTTTTGAAAACACCATATATTCTGCACATGCCATCGCGCATAAGACACCGTGTGTTATTCTGTGCTTGTTGATGTTAATATATGCATCATATTTATGCTTGTCCCTGCAATACTTCAACTCTATTCCTGCAGATAAAAAGGAAAAAACTGGCTTGGCGGCTTAGTACCAAACGGGTTAGAACACCCGGTTTATAGCCAATAATTTTACCATAGTAAAAAGCAGCACCAGATGTAAGAAGAAGACAAGATTGAAATAACCTTTGATTAATACAGAAAGCAATTGTTTATAAACAATAGCCACACATGTACCTTTGATCTCCGGACCACCGGTTTAAATGACCCGGGTGATGAAGTTGATAATCCAGTCTTTTTTTAAGAAGTCAATGCTTCTGAATACTTAATGAGTATTATGCCCTGGCGGCTTGTTGTCAAATAATCGACCCTAGTGAGTTTGGCTTTGAGCCGATCAAAAGGGTTACGACAGCTATGTTCTCCTTGGTTCGAATACGACCTATGTTTGAATAGGAAGCCCCTAAGTGACCATGATAGTTGCATCTAGATTCAAATATGATCATAAGCCGGACAAAAAAGGTTAAACCTGATTCAAGTATGATCAGCTCCTTAATAGTCATTTGAAAATAGTAAAAAATAACAAAGATGCGTAATCTTTGAAAAGAAAAGAGACCGATGGTCCTGCTTTATTACTTATCATAGTATATACAACGTTAAAGTATGTACATGATGAGAGCCGGTGGCTCAGGTGTAGTATGGCCGAAGTTGAGCAATGTTCCATGGTCGGCGGGTCTCCTCTTCCGACTTACGTGAGTCTTTGTGCTCTCGAACGTCAATGAGGTAATATGACCCGTTGTTTAAGTTCTTGCTAACCACAAAGGGTCATTCTCAAGGTGGGGATAACTTGTGTGCATCTGACAGATCCTGGATGAGCCGGAGCACCAGGTCGCCTTCTTGAAAAGTCCTGGACTTAACCCGCGGCTGTGATAACGGCGCAGGTCCTGTTGATAAATTGCTGATCGAGCCACTACTATGTCTCTTTCCTCATCTAACAAGTCTAGTGCATCTTGTCTGGATTGTTCATTATTAGCTTCAACATAAGCCGCCATACGGGGTGAGTCATGACGGATGTCACTATGCAACACTGCTTCTGCTCCATACACCATGAAGAAAGGTGTGTAACCTATAGACCTGTTAGGTGTGGTGTTGATACTCCATAGCACCGAGGGTAATTCCTCTACCCAACAACCCGACGTTCGCTGCAAGGGAACCATAAGCCGGGGCTTGAGACCTTTTAAGATTTCCTGATTTGCTCTCTCAGCTTGACCATTGGATTGAGGATGAGCTACAGAAGAGACATCAAGCCGAATATGCTCACATTGACAAAACTCCTCCATAGCCCCTTGGGATAGATTAGTGTCGTTGTCAGTGATAATGCTGTGTGGAAAGCCAAAACGGAAGATCACCTTTTTCATGAACTGAACCACCGTGGCTGCATCACAATTACTCACCGGCTCTACCTCAACCCACTTTGTGAATTTGACAGCTGCCACTAAAAGATGTGTCTTTTTGTCCTTAGACCTTTTGAAAGGTTCAACCATGTCAAGCCCCCAGACCGCAAACGGCCAAGTGATTGGAATCATCCGTAGCTCTTGAGCCGGCACATGTGCTCGTCGTGCAAATTTTTGACATCCCTCACATCTACTGACCAGATCCTCTGCATTAGCGTGACCCGTAACCAGTAAAAACCGTGACGAAAAGCCTTGGCCACCAAAGATTTTGACCCGGCATGATGACCACAATCACCTTCATGGATCTCACGAAGTATTTCTTGGCCTTCTTCAGGGGAAACACACGGCTGAAACGCTCCAGAGACGCTGTGGTGGTATAGTTCTCCATCAGAAATCGTCATTGACTTAGACCGTCGGGTTATCTGTCGAGCCAGGGTCTCATCCAATGGCAACTCTCCTCGGGTCATGTAAGCCAAGGACGGCACTGTCCAATCTGGGATGACATGAAGAGCCACCACCAACTGTGCCTCCGGGTCTGGAATAGCTAGATCTTCTTCTGTGGGTAACTTAACAGACGGGTTATGCAAAACATCCAAAAAGGTGTTAGGTGGCACTGGCTTACGCTGAGATCCCAACCGGCTTAGAGCATCAGCCGCTTCATTCTTCCTACGGTCAATGTGTTCCACCTGATATCCTTAAAAATGTCCCGCAACAGCATTAACTTCATGGTGATAAACTGCCATGATAGGGTCTTTGGAATCCCACTTGCCTGATACCTGTTGAGCCACTAAATCTGAGTCGCCAAGACACCGGACCCGGCTCAGGCTCATCTCTTTGGCCACTCGAAGACCATGGAGCAAGGCTTCATATTCTGCTGCGTTGTTAGTGCAAGGAAACATCAGCCGCAACACATAACAAAATTTGTCACCTCGAGGGGAGGTTAAAACAACTCCAGCCCCCGAGCCTTCCAACTGTCTGGACCCATCAAAGTGAATAGTCCACTAAGTGTTGTCTGGTTTCTCCTCCGGCATCTGCATCTCTGTCGAGTCATTAATAAAGTCAACCAGCGCCTGAGACTTGATCGCAGTACGTGGCACATACTTCAACCCATGAGATCCAAGTTCAATGGCCCACTTGGCGACTCGTCCAGTGGCCTCTCTATTTTGGATGATGTCCCCCAAAGGCGCAGAGCTAACCACGGTGATCGGGTGACCCTGAAAGTAATGCTTGAGCTTTCGGCTTGCCATGAACACCCCGTACATGAGCTTCTATCAATGTGGATATCTTTGTTTAGATTCGATCAGTACCTCACTGACGTAATAAATCGGCCATTGAACCGGATGTTCCTTGCCAACCTCTTTGTGCTCCACTAAAATTGCCACACTAACAGCCCGTGAGTTAGCGGCTACATACAACAATAGCGACTCTTTCTCAATTGGAGCAGCAAGAACCGGTGGCTCAGCAAGCTGTTTCTTCAGATCCTCAAAAGTAGAATTCGTAGCATCACTCCAAACAAAATCATCTGTTTTCTTCATCATCTGATACAAAGGCATCGCCTTCTCCCCTAACCGGCTTATGAACCAGCTTAAAGCAGCCACACGACCCGCCAGCCGTTGAACGTCATTGATGCATGTTGGTTTGGCTAAGGATGTGATTGCCTTAATCTTCTACGGGTTAGCTTCAATACCTCAGTTGGACACCAAAAAACCCAAGAGCTTGCCGACTGGGACTCCAAAAACACACCTAGCCGGGTTAAGCATCATTTTGTAGACCCGGAGGTTATCGAAGGTCTCTTTCAGATATGTGACCAAGGTTTCCTCTTTCCTGGACTTTACCACTATATCGTCCACATAAGCATGAACATTACGCCCAATCTAATTATGAAGACAATTCTGCACACACCGTTGATAAGTTGCCTGGGCACTCTTAAGCCCAAAAGGCATAGACACATAGAAGAAAGCTCCAAACGGAGTGATAAAAGTTGTCTTCTCCTGATCTTTGACTGCCATCTTGATCTGATGATAACCTGAATAAGCATCCAAAAAACTCAAGCGTGCGCAACCCGCCGTAGCATCGATGATCTGATCAATATGGGGGAGAGCAAAAGGCTCAGCCGGACAAGCCTTGTTTAAATTGGTGTAATCCACACACATACGCCAGGTGTCGTTCTTTTTTAGTACAAGCACCGGGTTGGCTAACCACTCTGGGTGAAAGACTTCCACAATGAACCCGGCCGCCAAGAGCCGGGCTACCTCTTCTCCAATGGCCTTGCGCCTTTCCTCGTTGAACCGTCGGAGAAACTGTCTAGCCAGTTTAAACTTTGGATCAATATTGAGAGTGTGCTTGGCGAGTTCCCTCGGGACACCCGGCATGTCGGAAGGTTTCCATGCAAAGATGTCCTGGTTCTCACGGATGAACTCGATGAGTGCGCTTTCATATTTTGGATCCAAGTTGGCATTGATGATGAACTGCTTGGATGAGTCGCCAGGCACAAAGTCAACCATCTTAGTGTCATCAGCTGATTTGAATTTCAACACCGGCTCATGCTCCGTTGTTGGTTTCTTTAGAGACGTCATGTCTGCCAGGTCAACATGATCCTTATAAAACTTTAACTCCTCTGTTGCCCAAACAGACTCAGCATATGCAGCAACACCTTCTTCACACTCCAAAGCTATTTTCCGGCTTCCATGTACTGTAATGGTGCCCTTATAACCCGGCATCTTGAGCTGCAAATACACATAACACGGCCGAGCCATGAACTTGGCATAAGCCGGCCGTCCAAACAGAGCATGATATGGGCTTTTGATCTTAACCACCTCAAAGGTTAATTTTTCTGCTCTGGAGTCATACTCATCACCAAAGGCTACTTCCAGTTCAATCTTACCAACTGGGTATGCCAACTTGCCAGGTACCACACCATGGAAAACAGTGTTGGATTGCTTAAGACTCTTATCAGTCAACCCCATCCGACGGAACGTCTCATAGTAGAGGATGTTGATGCTGCTGCCTCCATCCATGAGCACTTTAGTGAATTTATATCCACCAACCTAAGGCGCCACTACCAAGTCCAAGTGACCCAGATTATCAACCCGGGGTGGATGATCCTCTCTGCTCCACACAATAGGCTGTTCTGACCACCGTAAGTAACATGGAATCGCCGGCTCAACGGCATTGATGGCCCTCTTGTGAAGCTTCTGGTCCCTCTTACATAAACTAGTGGTGAACACATGGTATTGCCCACTATTCAACTATTTTGGGTTGCTCTGATATCCGGACTGTTGCTGCTGATTACCTTGGCTGGGTTGTGGATTATATCCTCCTTGGTTACATGGATGGCCCTGACCGTGAAATCCTCCTCCACCTGAACCGGTGCCCGGTCCATGGAAACCGCCCCCACCTGAACCGCCGTCTGGGCCGTGACCTCTATCAAATGCATTTGAATTTTTAAACGCCTTCATGATTGTACAATCCTTCCACAGGTGGGTGGCTAGCTTCTCCCGGGTGACGTGTCTTGGACAAGGTTCATTCAATAGTTGCTCAAGGGTGGGACCTGACCCGCCCGACCGAGGGGGTTGCCTGCCCTTGCACCGTTGATTGCCTCCCTGTGCATTGGTGTTAGTGACAAATTCATCAGCCTTACGTTTATTACCTCCTTGATTTGCCGGGTTATGCTGGTGACCCTTGCCGTTGTCGTTCTTCTTTCCCTTCGCTCTCTTTTCTTCGTCAGACACCGGGTCCTTGGTACTATCAGAATCAGCATACTTGATGAGAGCCACCATCAACTGGCCCATGTCATTGCAGTCACGTTTGAGCCGCCCCAACTTCTGCTTCAGAGGTTCAAAACGGCAGTTTTTCTCCAACATCAAGACTACTGAGCCGGCATCCATCTTATTAGATGAATGTATTATTTCCTTGACCCGGTGCACCCAATGGGTTGTAGTTTCACCGTCCACTTGTTTACAATTAGTCAGGTCCACAATCGACATGGGTTGTTTACATGTGTCTTTGAAGTTCTGAATGAACCGGGCCTTCAACTCCGCCCATGAGCCGATAGAATTGGGTGGCCACCCCTTCAACCAAGTACGAGCTGTTCCATCCAACATCGTAGTGAAATACTTGGCCATTGCCGCGTCGCTGACCTCCAACAACTCCATAGCCATCTCATAACTCTCAATCCAAGCCCCGGGTTGCAAGTCGGCCGTGTAATTAGGCACCTTACGAGTTCCCTTGAAGTCCTTCGGCAACCGCTCATTACGTATGGCCGAAACCAGGCAAGGGACACCTCCGGTTCTTGTGGCCACTCCTGCCTCAACCGAGGTTGCTGGATAAGCCGGAAAAGTCTGATGAGCCGCCTGCTCCGCTGCCAGTTGAACTGCTCGCTCAGCCTCTTATCGGATCCTCTCCTGATCCGCCAAGTTAAGAGCTCCAGCCTGTACTGGCTCATGCCTGTGCGGCCGGTTGCGGCGTTGAGCATTGCTTAACTGTCAGGACCCCGACTCAATGCCACATCGATCTAGCATGTAACACCTCATATCACTTTGTGGCCTCACGCACGGTATTCCCACGGGTGTCGCCTTACCTTTACCCGGGACCGTTTGCGCCTTTTGGCACACGTATATGACAGTGTCGCTAGCATCCATATGATAAGGAGCCCGGGCTGACATGGCTAGTCGTAAACCCAAAGTGGCACAAACTTACAGGGACAGGCATCCATGACCCAGCATCGAACGTGTCGGTCATCAGCGAGTGAATCTAGGCTGTAGCACTGGGCTAGCAGGACTCCGGTGAACCGGGCTGTAGCGGGCTAACAGGACTCCGGTATTCATCGCGTGACATTTCCCCGAAGGGACAGACACAGGAACGAAGAAGGACACATGCCGGCCAGCCTAAGTGTTCCGGAGCAGTAGCAAGCTACCATGGCTCGGTGGAAACACTAGGAGACATTTCTCGGTAAGAGAGGCTACCAAGGATAAACAACTAGGTTGTCAGATCCCACACATACCAAGCATTTCAATAACATACACACAATATGCTCGATATGTGCAAATACAACATTGCATCACAACATGACTCTACAACTCTAGTATTTTTATTCAATAGGCTCCGAGGAGCGAGATATTACAAACATGGGTCTCATGACCCAACACTCAGAGCATACAAATCAAAGCACATGCGGAAGCTTAACATGTCTGAGTACAGACATCTAGAAATGGAAAAGGCTGAGAAGCCTGACTATCTACCTGATCCAGCCGAGGGCACAAGATCGTAGCTGAGGTAACAAGCTAAATGTCGAAGTCCAAGCGGAACTAATAGTGAGACTGAAGTCTCTCTGCAAAAACATAAATTAAGCAACGTGAGTACAAATGTACCCAGCAAGACTTACATCAGATCTAACTACATATGCATCCTTATCAACAAAGGGGGTGGTGGAGTTTAACTGCAGCAAGCCAGCTTTGACTCGGTGGCTATCCTGAACTACGACTGCAAGTAACTCTTTTGAGGTGGTGCACACGAGTCCACATATTCACCATATCAATACACCACTATGGATCCGCTTCCGTCTCCCTACGAGAACGCCATCCATAGCACTCACGCTTATCTTGCGTATTTTAGAGTATCCACTTTCACTTGTCTATGAACTGTACAAGGGGCGGCTATTCGAATAGATAATGATAACCCTGCAGGGGTGTACTTATTCACACACGCTCCCGCCACTTATTGCCCTGTACACGTCATGTATCTCGGCAACCTTCAAGCGGAAGCCGGGCGAGGGAGTCGGCCACGGCCTACCTAAACACTCAAGTCTCTTGTCCAGGTTTATCGCCTATTCGGGTTCCATCCGCAAGGAGATCCGGCCGAGGTGTCGCTCACGGCCCCAAACGATGTGTGCAGGGTTCCCAAGTCCACCATCCGGGTGCCACTTGGTACACCGGGCCACTATGCCTAGTCTGTCCCAAGCCCACCTGTACCGGGTGCCACTTGGTAGACTACTAACACTACCTACAAACACCAGAAACTAGTTGCAACTCCTGGACAGAGAACAAGGGTGATTAAGAAGCCGAGAGGGGTCGAGTTACCGGAACCCAATGTGTGGTAGTAACTGTTCATGGATCACAAACACAGAACTCAGTTCCTGAGGACGGCTGCAATGAGACAACCCACCATGTACTCCTACATGGCCTCTCACCGCTACCTTTACCAAATCGTGTTCACACACTTAGCTCACACATAGTAGGACATGTTCACACACCTCTGATTCATCCCCGATGAATCAGACCTGACTCAACTCTAAGCAGTAGCAGGCATGACAAACAAGCATGAAAGAGTAGGCACATCAGGGCTCAAACAACTCCTACTCATGCTAGTGGGTTTCATCTATTTACTGTGGCAATGACAGGTCATGCAAAGGATAAAGGGGTTCAGCTACCGCAGCAAGTAACAAATATGTCGTTGTTGTCCTAATGCAGTAAAAGAGAGCAGGAGCGAGAGAGTGGGGTTTTATCGGAATGAACAAGGGGGTTTTGCTTGCCTGGCACTTCTGAAGATAAAATAGCTCTTCATCGGTGTCATCGATCACATCGCCGGTACACGCCTATCGAGAGGGGACAATTACCGGCAAACAAGGAAAAACACAATCAATGCAATGCGACAATATGATGCATGCTATGACATGGCAATATGAATGTGTTTTGGGCTAATGCACTTGGCTATGATTTAAATGAAGTTGGTTTGAATACATGATTCAAATTCCAACTCCATATATGATTATTTAAATGCCCTTTATTTGTTTTGTCCAAAACATAGGACAAACATTGTTCAAACATGCATGAAAATGGTACAGATGGATTCCTTGAATTTTTCTGATAATTTTTCATATATAATTTATTTAATTTGGAGTTACGGTTGAATTTCTATGAATTTTAGAAGTTTTGGATATTTTCTAAAATAAATAAATCATTTCTGATTTATTTAAAACTCCAGAAAACATTTACTGCGTCAGCCTGACATCATCATGACGTCAGCAGGTCAACGGCCTGGTCCAGGTCAAGCCTGACCAGTGGGGCCCACTGGTCAGTGACTGGGGCTGGTTAGTGACGCTGACAGGTGGGCCCGGTCAACAGACACATCAGCCTGGTCAACTCCAACGTGTGGGGTCGGTCAAAGTGTGACGGGGCCAGGTCAAACTGACCTATGGGGCCCACAAAATTAGCACTAATCTAAACAGAAATTAAGCTAATTAATTTTGGCACCGGGGCCCACGTGGCAGTGGCACCAGGGGTGATTACCGGGGTGTTTAGGACCTAATTAAGTGGCCACGTCGGCACTCGCCGGGGTTCGGCCGGCGGTGACCACGACTCGCGGCGGAAGATCGCCGGAACATGCTAGGGGCTGCGGTTTGATGCTCGGGAGGCACAGGCCATGAGCTCTTGCGCTCGCGCATCTAATGGACCAGACGGGAGGTCATGGAGCAGCCGGAATCTCGCCGGCGACGACAAGCGCGGCGGCAGGTGTTCGGACGTCGAGCGGGACGACACTACAGAGTGCTAGTGGCTGGCCAAAGGGGTTCTCGGGACTCCTGGGAGCTCCAGGAGCACAACCGTGCGGCGGGTTTGAGCGGAGGAGCTCGCGAGCGCAAGGCTCGTCGGCCATGGCGGCGGCCGGAGCTCGGGTGCACGGGGACGGCAGATAGAGAATGGGAACGGAGGGGGGAGAGAATAGGGGGAGGATCAGGAGCTCACAGGGGGGCTTAAAAGAAGCTCAGGGAGGCCGGGGAAGCACGAACGACGGCGAATCGATGGCGACCATCGGCGGCGGTCGAGGACGAAGACGATGGCGTGGAGGCGATGCAGAGCTTCCCGAGGGGCTTGGCTTGGTGGAGAGGAAGAGGGGGTCGAGGCGGAGCTCCTGAGCTCAGCGAAAGGGCGAGGGGTGGCCGATGGCTATGGATGTGGCGGCGGCGCCCTCCGGTGGCTCTCGGTGGTGCTCCAAATCGAGGGAGGGAGAGATCTAGAGCGAGCAGGGAGAAAGGATAGCGGTCGAGGGCGTCTCCGTTGCGTTGCTAGAGGGCTCGGGGAGGAAGCAGGAGGTGGAGCCTGCGTGCGCGGCGCTTTCTCACGGCGACAGCAGCAGCTTTGGGGCGAGGGGAGGAAGACGACAGGGGGGGTAGCGGTGGCGGGCTGGGCCGATTGTGCTGGGCCACCAGGTGAGTGGGCCTCAGGTAAGCGTCAGGTAAGTCCTACTCTGCTCTGTTTTATTTTTTTCTTCTGTTTTGTTCTATTTAATTTGGTTTTGCCACTGTTTTGAATTTAAAAATAATTCAAACAATTCCAAAAGCTCCTTTGAATATTTTTATTTTGCTAGATGGACTTTTCCAAAAGCTCATAAAATATTTTAGGGATATTTGAAATTATATTCTAATTATATGAATATAATTCAAATTCAAAAAGCTAATGAATTAAATTCAAAGTCCCAAAAATAAATCCTTAAAAATGTTCAATATTTTGGTTGGGACCAGAACCCTTGCCAAAAATTATCAAACATTTAAGAAGAGCATTTTGGAACAATGAATGAGATTTTTAGGGTTTTTGCCCTTCTTTTATTTAGGGTTTTGAGGCTTCCAATTTCCCTCAGTTCAAGTTTCAAAATTTAAACATGATGCAGACACCAGGCAGCACCAGAAGCTAGGGATGTGACAACTCACCCCCACTAAACAAGAATCTCGTCTCGAGATTCAAGCGTAGGGTAAGATGAAGGGGGAACGCAAACTAGCACAATCTTCATGATCCAGGTTGCACTTCAATTGAACGTTGATTCGTTCACCATCATTGTCTCGAAGTCTTGCCTTGAGAACTCTAGCTAATCATGACAAGAAGAGGAAAGGAAAACTCTAGAAGGATCGATTTTCTCGAAGGTCGAACAACTCAGGATTAACTCTCGGAATGAGACATAGCAACACCTCTCAAGCTGAGAGACGAAGCACACCTCTAGAGGGATGGAATGGAGCAGATGACAAAGGTTCACTAGGTAGACAACAATTCCAGACTTAAGAATGTGGTGATCGGTTGTCAACATAGCGAGGAGTTGAATTGCCATGATACCATAACGATGCACCTTAGGGAAGGTGACTCGTAGAAATATCCCCTTAAGTGGCAAAAAGAATTACCTTTGATTCAAGGATCATTGAAACTCTTTATACCAGCTTAGGGCAAATCATAATCGATCATTTAGAGGGGTTCGGTAGAATGGCATACTCGAACTTGGATGATGTGGATTACCTTGTTCAAGACAACGTAATGGATGAATTTGCTTAACACCGAAAATGGAAGAGACCCATGGTAGAATGGCACATGGGCGGTGCAAGCTGGGAACAAAATGCAAATGCTGGGAATGATTCTGGTAACTGGGGAAGAACCCAACAATAGAGAGTGAACTCACTGTTTGAAAAGGTCATAGCATTGCCGAGGAAACTGAGAGGAATCCCAGTTAGAGCCGATGATAACACGTAGCGCTTGTGCGTGCTCTCAAGAACTTGAGCATTTCCATAATCATCAAGGTTTTACCAACATCCGTGTCAAGGATCCTGGCAACACAACTTACTACCATGATGAATACCGGTGGAAGATGCAGATGCAAAGGAAGATAACACTTTCTCAGATTTCACCCTTGCGAGGCCAAGGAAACAAAATCTGGATGATCGACCGAGAGACATTTAGCACTCCGCTTCTAATGTTCTCCTTGATGTGCTAGTGTAACCCATTCATAGAATTGGTCTGGTACCTAGAGCATCAAGTAAAGGTCGGACTTCGGAAACACAAAAATCATAAGGCACAACTAGGGAGGTAATCCTACGAAATCCTTATGGGGAGGTGGCCAACTTCTTCAATCAAGATACTACAATAATAGGTCTTTCGGCTGGGTGGTGCTGGCCACGACATCCACTTTACCGGTTACAGGGAGACCATTATTATAGTTCTTGGGAAATGTTCCAAACCATCATATCTGCCTGAGACTCAGATCTGGTTGGTGTCAGGATATTCCAGACTCATCGAGTCTAGGAAGAAGAATGAAAGTTTGCAACACAAATCGACGAAATGACGTTGCGAGATTCTCGGGAAATGAACTACGATAGCAAGCTCCAAAACATGAGCTGGTTCTGCTACACATGTGTGAACACGCTGCCTCAGACAAACATGATCACATGGTAGTCTTACAATAAAACACTACCGAGTTCTGGTAGGGAACCATCATTGAGGATATCGAAGTTCTTTCATAAGTCCGGATTAGCTCTTATGAAGGAACTCCTTCTCCTTGAACAAATCAATTAGTGGCTTGGGGTGCTACGGAATACATATGGAGTGGAGGTAATTAATCTACCAAACCATAGTATACTTTGCACATGCATGACTGACTTGGGACGATTCCAGAGGAAACAAAACTAACTTTCTCGAACCCACGGCGGCAACTTACATCAAATGCACGTGAATCAAAGAAAGTCACTTCTTTCATCCAGCATATACTTCATGAACGGGGCATGAAGAAAATGCCTATAAAAGTTTCCAACACTAGGTTGATGTTCAACATGAACCATGGGGGAGACAAAATGCTGCTGATGGGCTCAACAACAACTCATCGGAATTTCCATATCACTGGACTTCCACCATCATGTGAACACGGTGATAGTATTGGTCAAACCAAAAGATATAATGGTGTATGCTCGAGGGGCAGCCACGAGTAAGACAACATTACGAACATCGTTGGTTCTGATTTGATTTGACGATAGCCCATACTTAAATCAAAGTTTTTATAAGACAATAGGTCCAATAACTGATCACAGGGACCAATCGATGAAGATATCATCTTTCTTCAACTAACACACCAACACCAGGATATCCCTTTGAAACGAACTAAGTTAGGTAAGCTTTTATCTTCCAACTCTCCAAGTTGTCGTTTAGCTTAACCAACTAGCTCAGGGATATCTAACACCGATTCTTGGAGAGAGGGTGGTTCACAAGAAACCAACTTGATCACGAGCTCAACATAGCGGTCAGGTGACAACCTGGTAATACTTCCGAGAAGATATTCGGAAAATCACGAACCACCGGTATGTTACTAAGCTCGAGATCAATCTTTCTTTTCAGGGCAAGTTGATATGATCAAATGAGCGAGGACTTGACAAAATCCTAACTCATCACTCAAAGAGTGCACCGGGAAATAAGGACTAGGTAGCACAATCAACCTTAGGGCGATGATTCAAAAATCAACATGCTAAGAATGAGGTTATTGTCCATTAACTACCAAGCAACAAGGTTGCTAGGAGTATTGAATTCACACATCACGATTCACTTGTCGGCATTCCGGTTGCGACAACACGGAACCGAGGGATGAATAATGATGGCGAGAAGTATCACTACATCAAGAATTCACAAGAGCCGGTGCAATCCTCATGAAAATCCTGACATAAAGATGGTAATACTTCAGGGTAGAATAGAATCAAAAGCTGGATTGGCATTTTGATCTGCGGAGTACAATTGTTTTGACCCAATCCTAGATATGGATGAGGTACTGGAGTTTGTTTCTCCTAGTCATTCCGGAATAGAATGGCTTGACGGACCACAAGAGTAATAGGTATCGATGAACGATTGCACGCATACTCTTGACTATCAATTGATAGACGAGGTCAGAAGATAGCCAAAGAGGGACAACTCAAAGGAACATATGACTTTTTGAGTTGTGGATGCATGGATTAACATGTCGAACGAGTTCAACATATTTCTTCCGGATAACCCATGCAGAAGGTTAGGACTGGCAGAGTCACAATTTATGAATGGAGAACTCCTCAAGAGTACTCTAATTGTGATCTTTTGATCCAATAAACATCTGCCATAAGCGGTTCATAGTATTTGGAAGAAGGAAATACCACGGACCTCGAGGACTATCGCAAGGTTACTAATATCCTAAAGGAACTAGCAACACTATCAACATGATGTAAGTAGGGTGAATCTCGGGTTCAAGAACCCCGCAATGGAATAGAATGCCTACTAACTAAATGGCATCACGGGATGCTTTCGAGGATAAAGGCCAGAATCATCACACTGGGACACAAATCATGGCTAAATTACTAGATGATCCCCTAAGACACCTAGGGTCATAATACCACCTCCAACATATATGTCAAGGCAATAAAGTACCTCAACTCACCGATTGGTGTGGTTAATCTGGCCCAAAGGAACATCGAAACGGGAGGAAGGAATTTGCAAATTGCTTCAAACTATTTAGAAACCTGGGATGACTCGGACAGCATAACGACTGTAAATGCTCAGAAAAGATTTGAGACATTCACAAAAGGGTGGCATAACCACTCAGAAGCACAATATCAAGGTTTGGAGATCAACAGTTAACATACAGAAATAGTAGGAACTGAACTGAGACTTAAATCCAACAATCTATAAGTCTACGGATTAATAACACGTGATCCTGATAGAAAGAGGAGAAAGCCTAGTTCCTTAACCCCGTAGGAAAGATAAGATGACTCAGATCAGAAGGGCATAAGGTATAAGGAGTAAAAGAGCCTTACGTTCCAACCCACAATCAATTCCCTTATATAACTAAAGAATTTCTAGACTCAACTTCGACCAGTTTGGCTTGGTAATCCTACAGGTAGTCAAGCTCTGATACCAACGCTGTCAGGACCCCGACTCAATGCCACATCGATCTAGCATGTAACACCTCATATCACTTTGCGGCCTCACGCACGGTATTCCCACGGGTGTCGCCTTACCTTTACCCGGGACCGTTTGCGCCTTTTGGCACACGTATATGACAGTGTTGCTAGCATCCATATGATAAGGAGCCCGGGCTGACATGGCTAGTCGTAAACCCAAAGTGGCACAAACTTACAGGGACAGGCATCCATGACCCAGCATCGAACGTGTCGGTCATCAGCGAGTGAATCCAGGCTGTAGCACTGGGCTAGAAGGACTCCGGTGAACCGGGCTGTAGCGGGCTAACAGGACTCCGGTATTCATCGCGTGACATTTCCCCGAAGGGACAGACACAGGAATGAAGAAGGACACATGCCGGCCAGCCTAAGTGTTCCGGAGCAGTAGCAAGCTACCATGGCTCGGTGGAAACACTAGGAGACATTTCCCGGTAAGAGAGGCTACCAAGCATAAACAACTAGGTTGTCAGATCCCACACATACCAAGCATTTCAATAACATACACACAATATGCTCGATATGTGCAAATACAACATGGCATCACAACATGACTCTACAACTCAAGTATTTTTATTCAATAGGCTCCGAGGAGCGAGATATTACAAACATGGGTCTCATGACCCAACACTCAGAGCATACAAATCAAAGCACATGCGGAAGCTTAACATGTCTGAGTACAGACATCTAGAAATGGAAAAGGCTGAGAAGCCTGACTATCTACCTGATCCTGCCGAGGGCACAAGATCGTAGCTGAGGTAACAAGCTAAACGTCGAAGTCCAAGCGGAACTACTAGTGAGACTGAAGTCTCTCTGCAAAAACATAAATTAAGCAACGTGAGTACAAATGTACCCAGCAAGACTTACATCAGATCTAACTACATATGCATCCTTATCAACAAAGGGGGTGGTGGAGTTTAACTGCAGCAAGCCAGCTTTGACTCGGTGGCTATCCTGAACTACGAATGCAAGTAACTCTTTTGAGGTGGCGCACATGAGTCCACATATTCACCATATCAATACACCACTATGGATCCGCTTCCGTCTCCCTACGAGAACGCCATCCATAGCACTGACGCTTATCTTGCGTATTTTAGAGTATCCACTTTCACTTGTCTATGAACTGTACAAGGGGTCCAAGTTTCCATATTCGAGGAATCCGGCTATTCGAATAGATAATGATAACCCTGCAGGGGTGTACTTCTTCACACACGCTCCCGCCACTTATCGCCCTGTACACGTCATGTATCTCGGCAACCTTCAAGCGGAAGTCGGGCGAGGGAGTCGGCCACGGCCTACCTAAACACTCAAGTCTCTTGTCCAGGTTTATCGCCTATTCGGGTTCCATCCGCAAGGAGATCCGGCCGGGGTGTCGCTCACGGCCCCAAACGATGTGTGCAGAGTTCCCAAGTCCACCATCCGGGTGCCACTTGGTACACCGGGCTACTGTGCCTAGTCTGTCCCAAGCCCACCTGTACCGGGTGCCACTTGGTAGACTACTAACACTACCTACAAACACCAGAAACTAGTTGCAACTCCTGGACAGAGAACAAGGGTGATTAAGAAGCCGAGAGGGGTCGAGTTACCGGAACCCAATGTGTGGTAGTAACTGTTCATGGATCACAAACACAGAACTCAGTTCCTGAGGACGGCTGCAATGAGACAACCCACCATGTACTCCTACATGGCCTCTCACCGCTACCTTTACCAAATCGTGTTCACACACTTAGCTCACACATAGTAGGACATGTTCACACACCTCTGATTCATCCCCGATGAATCAGACCTGACTCAACTCTAAGCAGTAGCAGGCATGACAAACAAGCATGAAAGAGTAGGCACATCAGGGCTCAAACAACTCCTACTCATGCTAGTGGGTTTCATCTATTTACTGTGGCAATGACAGGTCATGCAAAGGATAAAGGGGTTCAGCTACCGCAGCAAGTAACAAATATGTCGTTGTTGTCCTAATGCAGTAAAAGAGAGCAGGAGCGAGAGAGTGGGGTTTTATCGGAATGAACAAGGGGGTTTTGCTTGCCTGGCACTTCTGAAGATAAAATAGCTCTTCATCGGTGTCATCGATCACATCGCCGGTACACGCCTATCGAGAGGGGACAATTACCGGCAAACAAGGAAAAACACAATCAATGCAATGCGACAATATGATGCATGCTATGACATGGCAATATGAATGTGTTTTGGGCTAATGCACTTGGCTATGATTTAAATGAAGTTGGTTTGAATACATGATTCAAATTCCAACTCCATATATGATTATTTAAATGCCCTTTATTTGTTTTGTCCAAAACAGAGGACAAACATTGTTCAAACATGCATGAAAATGGTACAGATGGATTCCTTGAATTTTTCTGATAATTTTTCATATATAATTTATTTAATTTGGAGTTACGGTTGAATTTCTATGAATTTTAGAAGTTTTGGATATTTTCTAAAATAAATAAATCATTTCTGATTTATTTAAAACTCCAGAAAACATTTACTGCGTTAGCCTGACATCATCATGACGTCAGCAGGTCAACGGCCTGGTCCAGGTCAAACCTGACCAGTGGGGCCCACTGGTCAGTGACTAGGGCTGGTTAGTGACGTTGACAGGTGGGCCCGGTCAACAGACACATCAGCCTGGTCAACTCCGACATGTGGGGTCGGTCAAAGTATGACGGGGCCAGGTCAAACTGACCTATGGGGCCCACAAAATTAGCACTAATCTAAACAGAAATTAAGCTAATTAATTTTGGCACCGGGGCCCACGTGGCAGTGGCACCAGGGGTGATTACCGGGGTGTTTAGGACCTAATTAAGTGGCCACGTCGGCACTCGCCGGGGTTCGGCCGGCGGTGACCACGACTCGCGGCGGAAGATCGCCGGAACATGCTAGGGGCTGCGATTTGACGCTCGGGAGGCACAGGCCATGAGCTCTTGCGCTCGCGCATCTAATGGACCAGACGGGAGGTCACGAAGCAGCCGGAATCTCGCCGGCGACGACAAGCACGGCGGCAGGTGTTCGGACGTCGAGCGGGATGAGGCTACGGAGTGCTAGTGGCTGGCCAAAGGGGTTCTCTGGACTCCTGGGAGCTCCAGGAGCACAACCGTGCGGCGGGTTTGAGCGGAGGAGCTCACGAGCGCAAGGCTCGTCGGCCATGGCGGCGGCCGGAGCTCGGGTGCACGGGGACGACAGATAGAGAATGGGAACGGAGGAGGGAGAGCATAGGGGGAGGATCAGGAGCTCATAGGGGTGCTTAAAAGAAGCTCAGGGAGGCCGGGGAAGCACGAACGGCGGCGAATCGACGGCGACCATCGGCGGTGGTCGAGGACGAAGACGATGGCATGGAGGCGATGCAGAGCTTCCCGAGGGGCTTGGCTTGGTGGGGAGGAAGAGGGGGTCGAGGCGGAGCTCCTGAGCTCAGCGGAAGGGCGAGGGGTGGCCGGTGGCTATGGATGCGGCGGCGGCGCCCTCCGGTGGCTCTCGGTGGTGCTCCAAATCGAGGGAGGGAGAGAGCTAGAGCGAGCAGGGAGAAAGGATAGCGGTCGAGGGCGTCTCCGTGGCGTTGCTAGAGGGCTCGGGGAGGAAGCAGGAGGTGGAGCCTGCGTGCGCGGTGCTTTCTCACGGCGACAGCAGCAGCTTTGGGGCGAGGGGAGGAAGACGACAGGGGGGGTAGCGGTGGCGGGCTGGGCCGATTGTGCTGGGCCACCAGGTGAGTGGGCCTCAGGTAAGCGTCAGGTAAGTCCTACTCTGCTCTGTTTTATTTTTTCTTCTGTTTTGTTTTATTTAATTTCGTTTTGCCACTGTTTTGAATTTAAAAATAATTCAAACAATGCCAAAAGCTCCTCTGAATATTTTTATTTTTCTAGATGGACTTTTCCAAAAGCTCATAAAATATTTCAGGGATATTTGAAATTATATTCTAATTATATGAATATAATTCAAATTCAAAAAGCTAATGAATTAAATTCAAAGTCCCAAAAATAAATCCTTAAAAATGTTCAATATTTTGGTTGGGACCAGAACCCTTGCCAAAAATTATCAAACATTTAAGAAGAGCATTTTGGAACAATGAATGAGATTTTTAGGGTTTTTGCCCTTCTTTTATTTAGGGTTTTGAGGCTTCCAATTTCCCTCAGTTCAAGTTTCAAAATTTAAACATGATGCAGACACCAGGCAGCACCAGAAGCTAGGGATGTGACATTGACATGTCACCCGAGTCCATATGCCTACTGTAGCTTGGGCTCCGGCTTGGGCGAGGAGTTGAATGGATCCTGTATCGACTGTAGGAGTACGCATCCTGCTGTGCCAGAGCTGTTTTAAGAAGTTCTCTCACCCTTCGCGTTTCGATTTCCGCCGGTGAGTCACCTTCCATCGGGAGAGCCGCCAAACGAGCCGACGCTGCAATGAGGTTTTCCAAGGGGTTGGAGAAGTGACCCGGCGGTGTTGGTCCATAATGAGGCGGAGCAGTATGTACACGAGGTTGTTCCATGCGCGTGGTTGAACCGGTGCCCCGGCCGTCGTGATCTGATTTGCCTCCGGCGGGTTGCTTGCCCCAGCCCCGAGTGTATGAAAAAGGTTCCTAGGATCGAGCGTTAGAGGTAGACGTGACTGAGTTTTATGATGCCTTCTTCTCATGACCTCTTTTGACGCGTTCAGATCCACCGAGAGCCGGAAAGTCTCCGCTTGAAGCTGTTGCGCACGAACGTCCAAAGCCGCCCGCTCCGCTGCCATCCTGACCTCCTCTGCTGCTAAATTTTCTTTAGCTTGTACCATATCTTCACGTATGCATGCCACCTCTACGCCATGCTAGGCTCTATCCGCCGGCTCTGCCACGGTAGTCAACAGAGTTGTCAGTTTATTAGTGAGGTCCATTAGAATCTGAGCCGGGGGGCGCGCAGGGTCTCCTGACCCGGCTGCGGCCGACCCGGTAGTTGTTGCCGTTGCTGCTGTGGAGTTCTGCCCGGGCTGTGTTCCTGCCATGAAGACTCTGGCCCAATTCGGCGGCTCAAGGGGGTCCAGAATACTGTTGCCATCGGAACAGCCCCCGAGCATGCCATCCTGCAGCTGATACAAAGAGTCTGTCTCACCCGTTGATGATGTAGCGTCAGAACAAATGGCCGTCTTAGCACCATCCACCGATCCTTCAGAGTATTCACCGCCGTGGACGCAGCCTACGAAAGCATGCTTCACGACAGATTGAACACGGGTGGTCCTCGCGCGCTGAGCTGTTTCGACGAGGTTGGTGTGGACGTCCGGCTTAGGGCCTGACTCGCTGATCCGATCGATGAAGACATGAATTCCGTCGAAGGGGACCCGCTACCCGTAATCGATTGAGCCGGCCTCGGGGCCCCAACCTTCATCATCGACGTAGAGCTTGCCGTGATGACTCTTGGTCATCCGGCCCACAACATATCCCTTGAGCCCTTGGAAGTTGCCCTTCAAGAACTAAAATCCACCGTGCGCTGGCCCCACGGTGGGCGCCAACTGTCGTGGAGTTGTCACGGCAGATTTCCTAGTGGAAGGACTTAGTCGCAGGGCCATCGCAACTAAGAAGCTTAAAGGGGTTAATCGGGACAAAGGACACGAGGGGTCTTAATCAACTATCTATTTTATTGATGGAAGTCTCTCCATTCTTTTCCTTCATGTTCTTACCCGGTGATTTTCACGAAGATTCTCACGGAGCTTCTAGTAAGTCACTCGCCACTCGTTTTCTTCTCTGGTGGATTCAAGTCAAGCGTTGTTGATCATATTCTTTCCTCAGTTCAAATGCTTTCCCATGCCGCTGCACCTCTTAATCATTCACCTCTTGCTATTCAATTGTTCCGGAGTGCTGAAGATATCTCAGGAGATTCGTCTTTTCATTCAAGATCCGTTCAACCTATTTCAAGGTTGTTATCTCATTCAAACCATTTAATTCAACCAGCGCAATCTCCCTTTCAAGTAATTGTTCAATGGCGTATCTTTTGAGTGGGCCCTAACCCACAGGTCTTTATCCAAGATCATACCTGACTCTTCTAATTTTACCGGAGCTATTCTCAAATCTTTCAAAGTTTGACGTAAGAATGGATTATCATCAGTCATATGTCTTTCTACAAGATCTTTCAAATTCTTTTCATCGTTGGTTCAACCTTTCTAATTTTCATTCCGGAGTACCTCAACAATTCATGGTGGTGTTTCTCGTCGTCATTCTCAACACTTGAAGACCGAAGATGAGCTTCTCTCCAATCTTATCCGTTCTCTTGAAGATTCTTGGTGCTAGCTTTATGCCATCCTCTCATAATTGTTTTCGAATTGTGAGAATTCTTCTCACCCATCTGGAGCAATTCAAGATTCTTCTCAGTTTGATTCTCCAAAGGCCATCATTTCGGGTTTATTCATTCTCAGCTTTTATCTCTCATTCTCTAAATCATACTAGTGCATCATTCAAGTATTATCTAATCAGCTCGTGATCTCTTCATTCTCTTGTATCTAAATTTCCCCAAGTATCTTTGTTCGTTTTCAAATTCTTCCCAGTGAATTGTGCTTTTGCTACTTTCTTGTGCAATTCTTACATTGGTTCATTCAAGATTCCTTTTCTCTTGGTATCATATCAATTTATTTGTTGTTTCCAAATCCTACCGGTGGATCGTTGAAGACCTTCTCAAGTTGCGCTTTATCTATCTTCATCCTTGCTACGAGAATAAGTAGTATGCCAAATCCGTTGCTTGTCATCCATTTAAATTGATGAAGGATAAGCATAATGTAATTATTATTCTTGTTTCATCGAGTAAACTCAATTCCTGCTTTCCAGAGTGGTTCATCGCATCACATTCTTGGTTCGAGATGCTTTATCTTTTATTTTCCCAGAGTTCCTAGCTCTCTCAATTTTCTCGTCTTGAAGATCCATCTAATCATTGCAAGTCTTCACCTTGTGTTTTCAACTTCTCTTTCCTTTCAGTTGATCATTCTTTTGTTACCGGAGTTCTTCATGGAGGCTCTACATGTTGGTTCATCAAGGACGAGATTCTTTTCAGAGGAGCTCAAGTATGCTTCATCTTGCATTCCGAAGTGCAGTTCTTCCTATATTATCTTTTGAGGTGGTGTTATGTCATTCTTGATAATTTCCCTTCATGTTTCATGATTCGCAAGTTTTCCGGAATGACATATTTTAAACCCACCATTTTCAATTCGTTCATGAGATCCTTTGCTATCCATCAATCTCTTCCTTGGAATTATCTTGGGTTATATTTCATCTAAAGCCTTCCCTAAGGATTGTTGCTATCTATGGTGCTTATCAATGATCCAAGTCATTCATTTATCCTTCCGGTGAAATAAGTTTCTCGTCTCCTTGTTCATATCTATCCAATCTATTGTTTTTCATTAGTGGCAGAATTTCACCTCAAGATTTCGAGATGTTTTCCATAAGCCCACAACAAGCTTACTCTTTTCGTTGTTGGTTTTCCAACAACTCCGTTCGACCCTTCGCCTAAGGATGCCTTTGCAAGCTCATTTGAGGTAGAAGATGTTGTTTTCTCCACCATTCTTTTAATTCCTTTCTTACATTTCTTCCGGAGGCATTGTGATGTTGCTCTCTCCTCTCATCATCTTGAATGGTGAGGATCGTGTTCTTTCCTTTGCTTATCCATTTAACCGGTGTGTTGTGCCCTTTGCTCAAGTTATTTTCGCCTTATCAAGTCTTGCATCTCTTTTCAACCGGAGTGCTACCGGAATTGGTTCTTCCTTGTTCCTCTTTTCTAATGGAGTGTTTTCAACTTTGTTCATCTCCGTTGTATTCTTTTCTCGAAGTTGTTCAACCTTTCAAGGTTCTTTGGTTTCACTCATTCGTCAAAGAAGCAACTTAGTTTTACCTCTTATCTTCCTCTTCCTTTTCCCTCCTGTGCCATCCTAGATCTCGGGACGAGATCCTCTCGTAGTGGTGGAGTGTTGTAACGCCCTGAATACGACTTTTCATATTTGTACTCTGACTCTTGCCTTTTCCGGAGAGGCGATATGAGATTCCTTTGTGGTTGGGTTTTGTTTTCATTTTGCATTTTGTTCTTGTCATGCATCTCATATCATGTCATCATGTGCATCGCATTTGCATACGTGTTCGTCTCATGCATCCGAGCATTTTCCCCGTTGTCTGTTTTGCAATCCGGCGCTCCTATGTTATCCGGTGCCCCCTTTTGTATTTTTTTGTGTGCGGGTGTTAAACTCTCTCGGAATGGACCGAGATTTGCCAAGCAGCCTTGGTACACCACTGGTAGACCGCCTGTCAAGTTTCGTGCCATTTGGAGTTCGTTTGATACTCCAATGGTTAACCGAGGAACCATAAAGACCTCATGTGTGTTGCAGCCCAACACCCCTCCAAAGTGGCCCAAAACCCATCCAAACCCCCTCCATCCTCTCAGTCGTTCGATCACGACCGCATGGCCGAAAACCGCACTCCATTTGGACTCTCCTAGATCCCTCTACCTATAAATATGTGCTCTCCTCCGAAATTTCGCAGTCTAAACCTAGATCCACTCCTCCCCGTGCCACCGGACATGTCCGCCGCCATCGCCATGTCGCTCTGGCCAATCAAGGCATGCCACGTCATTGTCGCTGCCTCGCTCCTCCACTCCTGCGCCGCCACGTCGCCAACCACCGCTCCCTCCACCGCGCCAGGCCCTACGGGCCCAGAGCCGGCCCGCCTGGC